>NC_140961.1:18699455-18744455 GCF_056783735.1 Eptatretus burgeri | reverse complement strand
TCTATATATATATATATATATATATATATATATATATATATATATATATATATATATATATATATATATATATATATATATATTAAAAACGAAGAACATAGTCAGTTCCTCCATGAGAATTGATGAAGCCATATGACTATATGTTTATTAATTACATCCTGGTTGAATGTCAGTTGCACCCTCACTTCACACATGTACATCTATTAATTATTTACTGTTGCAATGTACTTTTCTACCCTTCAGACTACCAAGACCCCATCGACCAATGAACATCCTTTAAAACCCCAAAGTCCCCGAAGACACAAATGAAAGTGCTCTATGCACGGGAAGTTTGGCAAACAGGACAACTAATTGGTCTGTCAGTGAAGTGACTGGTAGGTTCTGTTAGTATATGGAGAAGACAGATTCGTGGAGCTCCCTGGGAAACATTCGGACATCGACATGGATGCCATTTGTACTGCCCCTCTTCTTATCTGATGCTTCATTCATGAGTGGTGGGAGGAGGGAGTAGGGAGGTAGGGGATGAGGGGGGGAGGAGGGAGGTAAGGGATGAGGGGTGGGAGAGGGTGTGGAGTGACTTACTTTTGCCTTAACTTCATCGAATTGAGAGGACTGACTTGATTGACTTGACTTGAGAGGGGGCAGAACCTGCCTTGACTGACTTAATTCTGTTTGTTTTTTTTTGTTGTTGTTGAAAGCTGAAATCGTCGAATTCACTTCACTTCATAGATTAAAAATCCCTTCAAACCAAACGTTCTTAATAAATTTTGGATTTCATCGTTGGTCCAATATTCAATTCATTACATAAAAAGTTTTTCGAAGTATTGTTTAATTATAATGTTGGAAAATAGTTATTAGTCGCCTTAAATAAACTCTTTGTTCATACCCCGGGATCATGAAAAAAACATAATTACACTCCAGTTTGATCCCTAACTTCAGTTTTCCCTCATGGGAAAACCCTTCCTCTTATACTCCCCCTCCCTTTTCTCCTCTCCTCACCAGCAACATTCACTGAAACCATACCTATTTTTGGGGTGAGGGGCATCAACTCCCCTTCGCCCTCCCTCCCCGCAGACCCCCATACAACCTGATTTTTTTAATGCAGTGAAACAACTTTAGTCCATCATGGGTGATGAAGGTTGTGGTCAGGTTTTATTGAAATTGTGCGTGTAGTTTCGGAGAAGAGAGCAAATATCTATTTTTGGGGGTGAACCTCCCTCCCCTCCATAAACCTCTTTAATGAGCACAGATTTTTCTGCAGTCAATACACCTTTGTAAGGCATCAGATGTGAAGCTTGTGGCCAAGTGTTTGGTTCAAGTAATAATAACTGGTGTTTACAGACTGACTGACTCACTCACCTCCCTACGGACACTGCTCAATTGCATAAGTTCACTTGACTGAAGTCCAGCTGAGCTAATGAAATGAGATATCAAATTATAGTTAAGATAAAGCTGTCTGAATAGAGTCTGAATGGACTATATATCAAAACCAAAAGGCCTTAATTAGTTCACGAAAAATATTTTCACGAAAAAAATAAGTGACCACTATATTCGTTATTGTTGTGTGTCTGTCTGTCTGTCTGTCTGTTGGCTTGTCGATCTCGTCGAAAAAGAACATTTTTTTTTTGAGATTTGTTCTACCCTTATTATCAGTATTTAAAATGGCGATTTCAGTTAATACAATGGTGATTTCGATGAAACTTGGATGGAAGGTTCATACCATGACCTAGTTGTGTGCAAATTAGAACCGTTACTATGGACACCACCGTTGCCTAGCAACGGGACTTTGAAATTTTTGAAAAATCATGAAACATTTATTTTTTGGAAAATCAAAAATCGGGCCACGAGCGACTGTGGGCAGTACATTCAGCCATATTGTCAAAAATTTCCAGCCGGATCCTATGAAAACTGTCGGAGAAGATAGACTTTGAATGAACCCTGGTCAAAAACAATAAAAAAACGAAGTTCGTTATATCTCAGAGACTATGAGTCAGATATACATGAAACTGGTATGGTAGGTTCATGGTATGTCCTCGTTATGTGTGAGAAAGAACCGTTTCTATGGATCCCTCCGTTGACTAGCAACGGCCGAAAAACCTCTAAATGTGGGGGTATTTTAACGAAAAAACAATCTGCAGCATTAACCCTTGAAGCTCGAATCATGAATTTTCTTGTGCTTAATCCTCAGGCCCATCGCATCAGGTTCTATTGGGTAGGCGACTACCCATGTCTGCCTACCGGCTTGTCTGTCTGTCTGTCTGTCCCGAGCATAGCTCCGTGGGTTTTGATCCGATCCTGATAAAATTTTGGTGGGAGGTTTATTTCATGATCTTGTTGTGTTTTCCTGAAAATGGGCGTGGTGCGCCCGTTATGGGTGGAACCACGCCCAAAAAACATGTTTTTAGGGGGTAGCCGATTTCAATTTACATCTTCTCCGAGGGGGTTTGTCGAATCTGACAGGGGTTTCGGTATTTGGTTAGCCCAATGGCACTTGAATAGTCCCCCAGAGCTCGATTTTTCATTTTCGTCCCAAGGTCAAGGCCACAAGGTCACGAACTTAGAAAATTGCGAATTGTGTTTTTAGGGGGTAGCCAATTTCAATTTGCATCTTCTCCTAGGGGTTTTGTTGAAACTGGCAGGAGTTTCCGTATTTGGTTAGCCCAATGGCACCTGCATAGCCCCACGGAGCTCGATTTTTCATTTTCCTCCCAAGGTCAAGGTCACAAGGTCACAAACTTAGAAAATTGCGATTTTGACATAAAAATCCATCTTCTCCGAGGGGTTTGTCAAATCTGGCAGGGGTTTTGGTATTCGGTTAGCCCAATAGCACCTGCATAGCCCCACGGAGCTCGATTTTTCATTTTCGTCCCAAGGTCAAGGTCAAGGTCACGAACTTCGAAAATTTCGAATTTTGACATAAAAATCATATGACCACCCAAACTTTGAGAGCTAGGATGACAATATTTTTTATGCATAATCTTAAGGTCATTCCCCACCTAAAGTCTTGAAACCATTTTGCTCTATATCGAACACCTTGCCCGTGGCGCCCCCTTCAAGCTTGTTTTTACGCTGATTTCATCAAAGTATGGATAATCCGAGGAGTGCGAAATGCCATATAGCCTATATGACGTTATATTGTTCCTGGAATGTTCCAGAGGAAGTTTTGCACCAAAGGTCATAATCCTTGACCTTTGACCTTTAAAGTTCACAAAGGTCAAATTTTCAAAGTTGTGGGAATCGAACTGGGTTTTCGACCTTCTTCAACGAACTAACTCCATTAAGCTATAGCACGTATCCTGTTTCCTTATTTTAATGTCCACAACATTGTTTTGTAACCTTTAAAGGTTAAGCAAAGGTCAAATTTTGAAAGTTGTTGAACGAAACCGGGTTTTCGACATTTTGCAGCTAATAACCTGTCACTCATACCACATCATGTTGATCATTTTAATTATTTGGTCAAACATTATCACATTGTCTCATCCTTAACTTCTGAAATAATCTACATCATCAAATACCGCTCGTGAACCATCGTCGTCTTCAGACTTGTTTCACTTAAAATTCATTTTTTTTCTAAAAACACAAGTTTTTCGTCCAATTGTCTTCTCGTTTTTTGCAACCGAGTCTTAAACCATCTTTGCGACCATGAAAAAGTGACATCAGATATCGAAGTGGAGTTAAGATAAAGCTGTGAGAGTGTAAAAAATTGCGAGCCTTACAAAGGAGACAATACGTAGTGAAGGAAATGTTGGCGATTTGATTTTGGAGCCTCTCCCTGAACTGGGAAGCCCCTCCCTGAACAGAAAGATAGACTGACTGGCAGATATTATGCATAAGGATTGGATTAATTTTGATTTTGAGACTGTATTCTCCAGACTTTGTAATCTACATTTTAATTTTGTCTTTTTCCCACTTTTTTTTCTGCCTGCCATTTTTTCAACCAAAAATACACTTACGTCCACTGCACTTTTTTAATATCCAACATAGAAAGTTGTCTTTATTTCCATAGCTGAAGGATTGCATTTTGTGTGTTCTTCATGGGTCTTGCACAGAAAGTGATGAAATTGTTATTGGTGCCGTGGACACATTTGATGTATGATGTTGAGGTCAGATAAAAACAACATATAGGCCTATCCATTACGACGGAGAACAAAATAGGAGGTACATTGAAAAAGTTGGATCATTGATGAGCTGCGTGCATCAAAGAAAGGTCAAAACATTCCTGACAAGATTTCTTTCATCAGGGGAGAAATTACTGATTGCACCTCGTACATCAAGAGCAACTAAGCGTTCCTTTTGATACCTTCCTTGTCCCTGCAGGATTGCTTCTTACCATTTTTACATTTCTTTGTCCTCTACATGTCTGGTTTTTTGTTGCACTTTCTGTTGACGTGGATTGCGATATCTACCCACGATCCAAAATTAGTTCTACAGATTTGCTTGGTGGTGGTCATTTGTCACCTAGGGGAGGTTAGGATGCCTTGTGCGTAATACAAAGCTTGCTCCAGATTCCCGAATATCCTATTTTACTTCCCCTGCCTTTCCTCGTACCCCATGCCTTTCCAATAAAGGACGTTCTTTGATAAATGAACTGTCTTAGTTTTTTTTTAACAGAAGCAGCATTGCTGAAAAAGAGGATTGCACAATTTGAAGTCATCGTGTTAATGTTATCCATGTTTTCCACTGTATTGCTCTTCGATGATCTATTTTTCTGCATATAAATAAGATTGTACAGTGAATAAAAATACAGATCTTTGAGATAAATCACCCTTACTGTACTTTCTACAGATGTGATTGCTGGCAATGTAGGGACAAAGGTGTAATTTGGAGCTTTGTGGAATATGGACCTAAATTATTTGTGGCCATAGACTTGAATAAAAATAGGAGCGCAGGTCCTGTAGATCACCTGGATCAGGAGCAACATTCACTGAAACCATACCTTTTTGGGGGGGGGGAGAGGCAGGAGGAATCAACCCCACCCCCCCACACAGACACCCATACACCCTGATTTTTTTTTATGTCATGAAGATATTTTAGTACATCATAGGTGATGAAGGTTGTGGTCAAGTTTCATCGGAATTGTGTGTAGTTTCAAAGAAGAAAGCAAATACTTATTTTGGGAGTCAAACATGGATCCACTTTGACCTCCGGTAGACCTCCTTAGAGCCTGATTCTGTGAGCCCGATGCAAAAAATTTTCATGCTGTGAACAAATGAGTTGCAACATATCAAATATCATTCTAGCCAAGTTTGGTCACAATCCCATTCGCAGTTTTGGAGAAGAAGTTGCTGCAAGTGTTTGCGGACGAACGACACGTAATCCCGTAAGCTCCCCAGAACTACTTCCCAGGTGAGCTAAAAATTGGAGAATATATTTGGGAGATTTTATGCCATCAAATAGTGCATTTAGTATAGCTTGAACATCATGACCAGACAGATAAATAATACCTTAACATGCAGAGCGGATCAACTATCCCATGGAAAGTTGGAATGAGGAAGGAAGGTGCAATTCCAGTTTCAAATCCCATAGACTATGTTTAATTAATCATAGTCTATCTGCCAGCCTGTGACAGGTTGGAATGAGGAAACATGCTGCGATCATAGGTTCAAATCCCATAGATTATGCTTAATTACTCATTGTCCACCTAGCCAATGGCAGGTTGGAATGAGGAAAGATGCTATGATCATCTATCTATAATTCCAGCAATCTCTGCGTGTGTGTGTCTGTCTGTCTGCGACCGCCATTTCTCGACAACCACCGGTCCGATCTGATTGAAACTTGCCAGGAATATTGCCGGGGCCCCGCAGCCAAGCACTAGTGTGTGTGTGTGTGTGTGTGTGTGTGTGTGTGTGTGTGTGTGTGTGTGTGTGTGTGTGTGTGTGTGTGTGTGTGTGACCGCTGTTTCTCGACAACCACTGGTCCAATCTCATTGAAACTTGCCAGGTATATTGCTGGGGCCCTGTAGATGTGCCTTTTCAAGGTTTAATATTAATCGGACAAGTGGTTCCCAAGTTACGGCCATTTATCTGTCGACCAATATCTGCGAGAGAGATAAGAGGGGGACCGGAGAGGGGGATGAGAGTGGGAGCGAGAGAGAGGGGCGAGAGAGAAGGGGGGAGAGAGGAAGGGTGAGACAAAGGGGGAGAGAGGGGGCAAGAGAGGAGGAGGGAGAGAGGAAGGGTGAGACAAAGGGCGAGAGAGAGGGGCGAGAGAGAGGGGCGAGAGAGGAGGAGGGAGAGAGGGGGGCGAGATAAGGGGTGAGAGAGGGGGGAGAGAGAGGGGGGCGAGAGAGAGGGGGCAATTCTTCAACATAATTCTTCTTCGTTTGATATGACGTCACAATTGACGCTGGGGACCTGAGTATGTTTCCCAAGTTATGGCCATTTATGATACGGTTGGTCCAATCTAATTGAAATAATGCCCCAATCCAGTCGTCGTTTATGCACCTACGGGCCCGCCCCTACGGGCCCGTACTAGTCGATTCAAAATCCCATCGACTATGTTTGATTAGGAGTCCACAATGTGGATAGGAAGCATGCAAAAAGAGCAGTTGAGTAGCATGTAAAAACAGCAATGGAGTGGCATGCAAAAAGACCAATGGAGAAGCACGCAAAAGAAACAGAAAACACGCACGCAAAAGGAACAGTGGAGAAGCACGCAGAAGGAACAGTAGAGAAGCACGCAAAAGAAACAATGGAGACGCACACAAAAGGAACAATGGAGACGCACACAAAAGGAAGAGTCGAGATGCATGCAAAAGGAATAGTCGAGACGCACGCAAAAGGAACAGTAGAGACGCACGCAAAAGAAAATGTTTTTTATTACTATGAGAAAAGGAACAGTCGAGACGCAAAAGGAACAACCAAGACGCATGCAAAAGGAACAGTAGAGATGCACACAAAAAGAACAGTCAAGACACATGCAAAATAAACAGTCAAGATGCACGCAAAAGGAACAGTCTTGACGTAAAAGGAACAACCAAGACGCATGCAAAAGGAACAGTAGAGATGCACACAAAAAGAACAGTCGAGACACATGCAAAATAAAGTCAAGATGCACGCAAAAGGAACAGTCGAGACGCATGCAAAAGGAACAGTTGAGACGCAAACAAAAGGAACAGTTGAGACGCACGCAAAAGGAACAGTCTTGACGTAAAAGGAACAACCAAGACGCATGCAAAAGGAACAGTAGAGATGCACACAAAAAGAACAGTCGAGACACATGCAAAATAAAGTCAAGATGCACGCAAAAGGAACAGTCGAGACGCAAACAAAAGGAACAGTTGAGACGCATGCAAAAGGAACAGTCAAGATGCACACAAAAGGAACAGTCGAGACGCATGCAAAAGGAACAGCCGAGACGCAAACAAAAGGAACAGTTGAGACGCACGCAAAAGGAACAGTCAAGATGCACACAAAAAGAACAGTCGAGACGCACGCAAAATAAACAGTCAAGATGCACGCAAACTGAACAGTCGAGACGCACGCAAAAGGAACAGTCGAGACGCATGCAAAATAAACAGTCAAGATGCACGCAAAAGGAACAGTCTTGACGTAAAAGGAACAACCAAGACGCACGCAAAAGGAACAGTCAAGATGCACACAAAAAGAACAGTCGAGACGCACGCAAAATAAACAGTCAAGATGCACGCAAAAGGAACAGTAGAGATGCACGCAAAAGGAACAGCTGAGATGCACACAAAAGTAACAGTTGAGATGCACGCAAAAGGAACAATGGAGATGCACACAAAAGGAACAATGGAGACGCACACAAAAGGAAGAGTCGAGATGCATGCAAAAGGAATAGTCGAGACGCACGCAAAAGGAACAGTAGAGACGCACGCAAAAGAAAATGTTTTTTATTACTATGAGAAAAGGAACAGTCGAGACGCAAAAGGAACAACCAAGACGCATGCAAAAGGAACAGTAGAGATGCACACAAAAAGAACAGTCGAGACACATGCAAAATAAAGTCAAGATGCACGCAAAAGGAACAGTCGAGACGCATGCAAAAGGAACAGTCGAGACGCAAACAAAAGGAACAGTTGAGACGCATGCAAAAGGAACAGTCAAGATGCACACAAAAAGAACAGTCGAGACGCACGCAAAATAAACAGTCAAGATGCACGCAAAAGGAACAGTAGAGATGCACGCAAAAGGAACAGCCGAGACGCAAACAAAAGGAACAGTTGAGACGCACGCAAAAGGAACAGTCAAGATGCACACAAAAAGAACAGTCGAGACGCACGCAAAATAAACAGTCAAGATGCACGCAAAAGGAACAGTAGAGATGCACGCAAAAGGAACAGCTGAGATGCACACAAAAGTAACAGTTGAGACGCACGCAAAAGGAACAGTCAAGATGCACACAAAAAGAACAGTCGAGACACATGCAAAATAAACAGTCAAGACGCACGCAAAATAAACAGTCAAGACGCACGCAAAAGGAACAGTTGAGACGCACGCATGAGGAACAGCCGAGATGCATGCAAAAGGAACAGTCAAGATGCATGCAAAAGGAACAGTCGAGACGCACGCAAAAGGAACAGTCAAGATGCATGCAAAAGGAACAGTCGAGACGCACGCAAAAGGAACAGTCAAGATGCATGCAAAAGGAACAGCTGAGACGCACGCAAAAGGAACAGTCAAGATGCACACAAAAAGAACAGTCGAGACACATGCAAAATAAACAGTCAAGATGCACGCAAAAGGAACAGTCGAGACGCATGCAAAAGGAAGTTGGCATTATATGTGCTTTATATCTATATATAGAGAGAGATATACATTATATGTATATATATATATATATATATAGAGAGAGAGAGAGCAAAATATGGAGTTGTTGGCCATGATCGATGGACACATGGACAAACATCGGGTGTGGGGAGGAATGGTGGCAGGAGACTAATGCATAAGGTGAACAAGATAGATACAGAAGGAAACTCCAAGTAGGGAAAACTGAAAATTTAGATGTAGGAGAATTGGTTGCAGAAGGTTAATTGTTTTTATCCTGTTGTCCCACAATTAATTTTGTGTCCGATTGGTCACACTCTCCTTCATACCTTAATTTTACATGCTGGTTTTTACAGCACAAAATATCAAACGGTAGTTGACTGTTTGGTGCGTTCATTTATGCCCATGCAACCACACAGCTCATGATGCTGAGATCTATTCAAAACCCATAATTTCGTATTTTTATCTTCCTACTACACCCACTCATTTGGGAGTGGCAGGAAGGGTCATGCTATTATCCTCTCTGGAATAGATTTGTTACAGCAGGTTATAGGCTCGGGTCTATTCGTCTGTGTGTGGGACGTGTTGTTTCGGGTGAACTTCAATTAAAAAAAACAGAAAGAAAGATACAAGCACATATAATGCCTGTCAAACGTTGGGTTTCCTCCCTTTCAGTTTAGTGTTGAACAGCAGTAACGACTTTTAAAATGTAATCATCCGTGTTTGTGGTTTTTTCATAATTTTTCCATTAAAAAAAAAGTTTTTATTACTTGTTATGTTTAAAACAGCTGGATTCAAGGATGACCTCAGATCAAACAAACACCTCGATGATTTCCTCCTGATTACCATTGAAACAACTCTAACTTGTCCAAACTATGGAGATAGGTCTGTCAGTTAAAATTTCAACATTACCTCTGAAAGTCATACTCAGATAATGTCCATCAAAATTCTGCCCTTTTACTATTTTTGAAGTAGATTAATTATCATCTTATATTCAAGGTCAGACTGTTGTGTAATCAAGACTGGAGTTTCTGCTTCTGGTGGATCCACTGTATGTACAACGTTAGGTTGTAATAAAAGTTTAAAACTGGAACAAGACTTTGTGAACACCCTGTGCATTGTGCTACTCATCTTGAAGGTAACCTTTTGAAGACTGAACTGCATTCATGAACACATCACACCCTGAGGTGGAGAGCATTCATCTTCCTCAGGTATTATGCATGCATCTCTGCGAAGGGATTATGCATGAACCGTGCTATTTTGAATATGGAGGTGGCTGGCAGGATGGCTCAGAGGTTGCATACTCGCCTTTGAGACTTCTCCTCTGGGTTTGATTGCTGATCAGAATATAAGACTGTCATTCTGGTACCTTGAAGCATTGCATCAATGAGCGTGCCGTCCTTCAAAGAGACGTTAAACTCGGTGCTCTAACTACGATCATTCTGCTGCTGGATGTTAGTAAAGATCTCACAGTCTTTCCAAATTTAACAGTATGCCACTGTGTTGGTACCCTGGCCAAATTCCAAACGTCTGCCGAAATGTGCAGCAGCATTGCATCAACAACACAGTCATACTCCAGTAATGACACAATCAACGCACAGAATCTAAAATGAATATCGGTCAATTAGCATTTGTGAGAATATAATAGGATAGAGGTAGGCCCTTAATAACTGGCCATGTCTCTGTGCTTTGATACCTGTAGACCGTACAGTCAGCTGCAGTAAACGTTGTTGAGGTAATCAGGATGCTGGAATTTGGCAAAGGTCCAAGCACACAATGACCTACTGTTTTTGAAAGGGACCGTGCGATCATTAACATCACAACTGCATGTTGTACTACATTGATATTGGAATGATAACACTGATTTTCTCCCAAATATATCTATTTATATAAGCTACACTGAGTTGATTTTTCACGAATGAGTCATGCGTGTCTTTTTAAAGCTATCTAGTGAAATATATGATCACATCACAACGATGAATGTAGCCAAAGCAAAGGAAAAGCTTTGCTGAGACATTTTACATCATTGGCAGTTTTGTATAGGGATTGATATTCAGCAGTATCATTCATTTTTTAGTATCAGCATAACAGCTGACATTCCATTTAGCAGTGGGCAGTTATTTGATGATACCTGACTGCAACTTATCCAGAGGTGCACTTTAACTTTAACATCTTCTTTCCTGGCTACAATAAGGAAATCTTCTGAACTCCATAATGGATGCTTAAACCGGGTAGATGCGTGGCAGGCACCCACTGTTGGTCAGCACCCTTGTAGAAAGTGCTGGTGTGGCACATTATCGTGGCTCCATAACAGTTAAGAGGTGATACTTGGACGGACACACTCACACACACACACACACACACACACACACACACACACACACACACACACACACACACACACACACACACACACACACACACACACACACACACACACACACACACCACCTCCTCCCTCTCGCTTGGGATGGAAAGGACAGGTGATTGCATCAAATGCATCAGTTTCAAAGGCAGTGAAGAACGAGCCAAAAATGGCAGCTACGATGAGATGAGATGTACACGAGGCACTAGGTATCATACCATTCTACGTGCGTTTGTGACATGGCCTGGCCCTGCAGCTTGGCAGAACTTGTTGACCCAGTGCTGCTGGGAGAGAAGGCCAAAGTTTTGTCGAACTCCCTCTTGCAAAATTCCACCCATTAAGGATGAGAGAGGCCGAGGTTTGTGGGTTTGAGGACCATGCCTATTACAACAACTTTGACGGGAGTGAGAACACCTGAGAATGTGTTCTACATTGGTAGCTTTGGTGAGTCAGAGGGCTGCACATTGTGGCTCCCGGAGTTGCGGTGATCGACATGCATTTGGGACGTTGCCTGGCCTTGAGACTTGTTGGGTTTTGCCAACTCCATCATGCTGAGAATGAAAAACCAAACTTTGGTGACTCAGTTTTTTCAAAGTTCCACCCATATAGGACCGAGTTCTGTGGAATACAGGACCACGCCAAATACAACAACTTGTATGGGAGTGAGAACTGAGCTGAGGCGGAAGCTTTAGTGGGACACAGGGCTGCATGAGGGGCGTTCGGAGTTGCGCCGATCGACATGAGTTTGGGACATGGCCTGGCACAGTGGCCTTGCCTTGCAGTTTGTTCAATTTTGCTGACTCTTTACCTTCAAGGAAGGTCTTCATAATACACCGAGGAAGGAAGAGACCGAGGAAAGAAGAGACCGAGGAAGGAAGAGACTGAGAAGGAAGAGACCGAGGAAAGAAGAGACCGAGGAAGGAAGAGACCGAGAAGGAAGAGACCGAGAAGGAGGAGACTGAGACAGTGCTTACCCAGGCATACCCTGGAGGTCACAGGAGCAGTCGTGCAGATCTACATTGCCGCCACTTTGGGGATGGAGTGGCAAACGGAGCATGAATAAGGAGACTACTTGGTCCATGAGTCATGGTTCCTGCTGAGGTGAAGATGCATACTTCAGGACCAGGGAAGAGCCTGTTCAGTCTTAGAGATTCGCAAGTGAAGATGATGACCAGTGGTGGTGGAACATACACACACACACACACACACATACTCTGCATGAATTGTGATTTACACGTACACATGCACAATTGTGATTGTACATGCACATGAGTGATTGTACATGCACATGAATCGTAATTATATACACACATTGATATGCGATTATACACATATACGTGACATATTATACATATTACATACACACATATTGATATGTGATTATACACACATTACATCCATACATATTGAGATGTGATCTTACACATATTATATACATTCATAATGATATGTTATTATACACATATTACATACACGCATATTGATAAGTGATCATGCACATATTATAAATAGTATATACACGCATACTGATGTGATTATACACATAATATACATGACATATTATATACACACATATTATACATAATATATACACACATATTGATAAGTGATCATGCACATATTATAAATAGTATATACACACATACTGATATGTGATTATGCACATAATATACATGACATATTATATACACACATATTGATAAGTGATCATGCACATATTATAAATAGTATATACACGCATACTGATATGTGATTATACACATAATATACATGACATATTATTTACACACATATTGATAAGTGATCATGCACATATTATAAATAGTATATACACGCATACTGATATGTGATTATACACATAATATACATGACATTATTTACACACATATTGATAAGTGATCATGCACATATTATAAATAGTAGATACACGCATACTGATATGTGATTATACACATAATATACATGACATATTACAAAGACGCATATTGATAAGTGATCATGCACATGTTATAAATGGTATATACACGTATACTGATGTGATTATACACATAATATACATGACATATTATCTTCTTCTTCTTCTTCTTTCGGCTGCTCCCTTTCGGGGTCGCCACAGTGGATCATCCGTATGATCCGCATAGTGATTTGGCACATGTTTTACGCCGGATGCCCTTCCTGACGCAACGCTGGTCGCCTCTTACAACACAGGGATATGGTACACCTATTTTAACCGGGGTGTACACTGGCCCAGTATACTGGTACTCATTTCGCCGACCTCGGAAGGATGACAGGCTGAGTCAACCCCCTGGTGTATTAATTCAGTGGTCCAACGGGGCTTGAATTCAGGACCTTTTGGATCCCAAGCTGCTGCCCTTACCACTGCGCCAACATCAGGCTATTATACATGACATATTATATACAAACATATTATATACACACATATTATACATATTATATACACACATATTGATAAGTGATCATGCACATATTATAAAGAGTATATACACGCATACTGACATGTGATTATGCACATAATATACATGACATATTATATACACACATATTTATAAGTGATCATGCACATATTTTAAATAGTATATACACACATACTGTTATGTGATTATACACATAATATACATGACATATTATATACACGCATATTGATAAGTGATCATGCACAAATTACAAATAGTATATACATGCATACTGATGTGATTATACACATAATATACATGACATATTATATACACACATATTATACATATTATATACAAGTAGGGTGAATATACTGATTCTGGCTCACTTTCCCCCATGTTAATGAATGGGGGATTCTCAGCGATTCATATTTTTTTTTCCCTAAAAAATAAACCCCCTTTTTATCACAAGGTATATTTATTTGTTTCCCCTTTTAACCTAGGAGCATTTTTTTTTCAAATAACCAATGCATATTGTTTAGCTCACTCATTGAACCGATAAAGATTTGTTCAAGTAGTAAAGTAGAAGGGTGAATATGCTGTGATTTGTTAAAGGTGATTCTAAAGAAATATCTAAAACATGTACATGAATGGAGATTTTAATACCCTCCCCTTTTAACCTAGGAGCACTTTTTTTCAAATAACCAATGCATATTGTGTAACTCACTCATTGAACCTATAAAGATTTGTTCATTCTCAAATTCCTTGAATAGTTTAATTTTCTTTGCACAATAATCCCCATCTGAAATATTTAAAAATAAAACATTTGAATCTTTATATTCTTCAAGATACCCCTTTTGTGTCATTATGAAATGATATACTTCTCTCATTTATCTCATCTGACCACCTCCTGACTCTCATTATTTTTTGCATAAGCCACGCCCACTTTTCATAAGCCCCGCCTACTCTTACATCATTTCCAGTTCATCTCCGACTCACAAAGAATTCACCAGAAAATTCTAGATTGTTATGGTTTTTAAAAATTTCCTAATGAAGGCTTGCCTGGGCTTGCCAGGGCTTGCCAAGGAATTTTCAAAGAATCTTCGATTTAAAAAAAAAATTCTCCATTCTAACAACATGACAACATCTGACTCACAAGGCTTGCCTGAGCTTGCCCAGGGAATTTTCAAAGAATCCTCCATTTAAAAAAAAATAATTCTCCATTCTAACACAACATTATAACATCTGACTGTACAAAACAACATTACAACATCTGACTCACAAGGCTTGCCTGGGGTTGCCCAGGGAAACCAGTCTTTCTGTATAAAAGCTTCAAGCCCAGACTCCATTTTAAACATTTTTTTTTACTTTCACTGAGAATGGAGTGCTGTGCTGACTTTGGAGTTCCTTGGAGTTCTACTACTTGTATGGAACTAAACCTTCAAGTTGATGAACTGGATTCAAACCTCTTATCTATTGAGGTAAGATTTTATTTTTCTATTTACAGAGTTTGATTTAAACATAGACTCATTTAATAATTAAATCACTTAATTAATACATTAATATTTTCTCTCACAGGCAATTGTATCTGAAATACAAAATGAAAATACTGCTTTTGCCACAACTTGGGACGAAATTGTCGGTTTGGTTGAAGACCTTGTGAACGACCAAGACCCACAGAATGAGCTTGAGTGGGATGACTTTGGAGTTCCTTGGAGTTCTACTACTTGTATGGAACGAAACCTTCAAGTTGATGAACTGGATTCAAACCTCTTATCTATTGAGGTAAGATTTTATTTTCCAATTTTCAAAGTTTGATTGAAGCATAGACTCATTTAATAATTAAATCACTTAATTAATACATTATTATTTTCTCTCACAGGAAATTGTATCTGAAATAGGAAATGAAAATACTGCTTTTGCCAAAACTTGGGACAAAATTGTCGGTTTGGTTGAAGACCTTGTGAGCGACCAAGACACACAGAATGAGCTCGTCCTCGATGACCCAACCAAAGAGTTATACCATGGAGACAAGCAAAATCCTGAAAAAGAGTTTTACATCGATAGTACTCATTGCGAGTTACCAAGACAATACCCACTGAACAAGTTATACCTTGATGAGCCAGAATACAAGTTTTACGTTGGAGACTCACAAATTTCAGACATTTTGAAAAATGGAGATTTCCTTGATGACCCACAGTTATACTATGTGAGATCAATCACCGAAACCCATAAAAATTGGAAAAATGGAGTTTTCCTTGATGATCAGGTCAGGTCAGGTATGGGAGCATGTGCCAGAACAGCGCGTCGCTGTGTCCATTTTCCGCCGGTACTCCAGGGGCCTCCATCTGGCCATCCCCCAGGCAGATGCCAGGCCCATCCCCATCTCCTTGAGATGATGGTCAACCTGCTGCAACCACGAGGCACATGGTCGGCCCACTGGCCTCCTCCACTCATGAGACTCCCTCGCTGAGAGAATCTGGTGAGCAGGATCAGCGTCAGGAAAACGAGCCACATGTCCATACAGCCGCAACTGACGCTCACGGACTATGCAGGTAACAAATCTTATCCGAGTCTCTCTCAGCAACCGCTCGTTGCACAGAAAATCCGACCAGCGATAGCCAAGGATTCTCCCAATAGACCTGGTAACAAAGGAATTAAGTCTCCGTCTCAGATCCTTGGTCAGAGTCCAAGTCTCGCATCCAGAGAGCAAGACTGGAAGTACCAAGGACCTGAAGAGGTACCGGTACTGGCAGCGCCACACCCCATGATCCAGTGAATCCATGACTCCCCAGGCCCGACCCAGACGTCTATTGACCTCTGACTCACAGCCAGCAGAGACATGAATATCACTGCCAAGGTAAGTGAATCTCTCCACGATCTCAACATCCTCACCACAAACAGACACAGACAGGACAGCAGCATCCAAGATGTCACCGAAAGCCTGGATCTTAGTTTTGACCCAAGAAACCCATAATCCCAGCGGCTCCGACTCCTCATTCAGCACCTCAAGGGCCCTCAAAAGGATATCTAAAGTCTCCACAAAGATGACTGCATCATCTGCAAAATCAAGGTCCGAGATCTTGACATTCCCAAACGATGCACCGCAGCTTGATCTCTCCGACATCCTCCCTAAAATCCAGTCCATACAAGTGCTGAAAATTGTGGGGGCCAGTACACACCCCTGACGAACTCCAGTAGCAACTGGAAATAAGTCAGATATTGTACCACCACACTTCACAGCACTCTCAGTACCAGAGTAGAGTTCAGACATCAGATCGATCAGTTTTGGTGGCACCCCACGAAGACCAAGAATCCTCCAGAGGACATCCCGATTCACTGAATCGAACGTTTTAAAGAGATCAACATGGGCTGCAAGCAGCCCCTGCCGAAACTCTCGTCTGCGTTCGGTGAGGACACGAAGAGCAAGGATACGGTCAATCGTTGACCTCTTTGGTGTAAAGCCTGACTGCTCTGGATGCTGGTGCTCAAGCAGATGGTGGCAAACCCTATCAAGAATTATGCGAGCAAAGACCTTGCCCGGCACTGAGAGCAGCGTCACCCCTCGGTAGTTGTTGATGATCCACAGTTATACGATGTGAGATCAATCACCGAAACCCATAAAAATTGGAAAAATGGAGTTGTCCTTGATGATGCACAGTTATACTATGTGAGATCAATTCCCGAAACCCATAAAAATTGGAAAAATGGAGTTTTCCTTGATGATCCACGGTTATACTATGTGAGATCAATCACTGAAACCCACAATATTTCTGAAAATTGTGATTCTACCTTGGAGTCTTGGATAGATGGTTATATTTTTGGAGACTTGAAATGTGGGTTCTGGCTTGATAACTCACAATGTGATACATATCTTGGAAACTCAACAGGAATGTGGTTATACCTTGAAGACTTGGAAAGTTGGGTTTATTTTGGAGACTTGAAATGTGGTTTCTATCATTCTTGGGAATCTAAACCTATCGATGAAGTTTTTTGTTGGATGGTGCTTGATGAGAGCAATATCAAGAAAGTTTTGGGAAGAAGATGTGGGAAGGTTCTTACTCCCCATTTCTAATTCATCAAACCTGAAAGCCTTAAAAGACAGAATTGGAAGAAGAGAAAAAAACATAAAAATATATATTGTTAGTTCTGGGAAGAAAGTGCAGGAAGGCTCTTACTCTACCTTTCTACTTCATCAAAGCTGAAAGCCTTAAAAGACAGAATTGGAAGGAGAAAAAAAAAACATAAAAAATATATATTGTTGAAATACGTATTGCAAAAAAGAGACATTGGGTTGGGCGAGGGTTGGGTTGGGGTTGAGATTTTGAATGTGAGGGTTGGGGTGAGGGTTGGGATTTTGAATGTGAAGGTTGGGGTGGTGGGTTGAGATTTTGAATGTGAAGGTTGGGGTGGGGGGTTGAGATTTTGAATGTGAAGGTTTGGGTTGAGATTTTGAATGAGGGTTGGGGTTGAGATTTTGAATGTGAGGGTTGGGGTTGAGATTTTGAATGTGAGGGTTGGGGGGGGGAGGGGACACACACACACACACACACACACACACACACACACACACACACACACACACACACACACACACACTCACACACACGCACACGCACACGTACACGCACACACAAAATTTAACCTTGAATATTCAGTTGAGGATTCTGTGTTTTGGGTTCACAGATCTAAGAACGTCCCCCTTGACACACATTATATACGGCAGATGCCAACTGTTATACACCTCGGACTTGGCCCTCGAGTGTCCACAATGGTGTATAGTAGGGGGGAGTGAAGCATCAACCCATTGCTCCCATGGGTATTATCTGCTTAGTTTTGTCTTTTATAATTCCTGTGAATAAAATGAACCTAAATTCTCTTCCCCCTTCTAAATCATATATCTTATAAGTCCAAGGAACCGTATCTATTACATCAACAATTTTAAAAAGTTCGTTCGTCCATCGTTTAGTATAACCTTTTTCAAAATGAGATTTCCACCTATATATTCTTATGATATCACCAACTTTGAACTTGGGCTTTTTGACATTAATCTCTTTTTCATATTTTAATTTTGTAAATGTTTCTGATGGTTTCATATTCGTTGACGTGTGAATCATGTCATTATACTTATCCACAATATCCTGAATAAAAGATGACCATTGTTGTGAACCGAGTTGTGTGAATTTTTTATATAGTCTCTCTTTTAAGGTATGATTAAAGCGTTCAATAACAACAGCTTTTCCTTCATTAAAGGTACTGTATAATGTAATGCTGTTATTTTTTAGAAAATTCATAAATGTCTTGTTATAAAACTCTCCACCCTCATCAGTCCACAATTTTTTAGGTTTTCTCTTACTTTTACTAAATATCTGTTGAAAGGCTATCATAAGAGTATTACCTGTTTTGTTTTTTAAAGGGACAACCCATGCATATCTACTCCTCAAATCAATAACTGTTAAAACATACTTGTACCCCTTATCATTATTGAGTTCAATCAAATCAGCAGACCAGATATAATCAACTTCCTTGGAATAAACCTTCCTTCTACGAAACTTTGTGAATATTGGTTTATGTAATTCATCAGCAAATTGCTCTTCAGTCTTAATGACATCATTAGAGCCTATAAGTTTTTTAATTTCCAAGCCCAAGTTTCAATTTAGCACTAATCATCTTCTTCACGATGAACCTATCAACTTTTTCTCTCAAGGTTGGATTTCGTATCAGAGACAAATTATACAACATTTCTCTATCGGCTTCATGCTTTCTTCCAAAGATGTGGTATTCCCATCATCAATATCGTGTCTCATGCACACTTCATCAACCCTATTGATGGGCTTACTCCATGATTTAGGATTGTCTGCTTCATCTCATTTTTATCCAAGTTTGTGCCTGCACCACAGAAAGAATACCCTGGTAGATGTAATTCCCCTGGTATTCCAGTAGTTGTAAATTTACTTCCTGAGAAAAACTTTTGTATATCTCCACGTTTGTGTTTGGAGAGAGAAGAAGAAGCTGAAAGAAGAAGAAGAGTTTGTTTTTGGAGATAATTGACACTTTTTTGAACCACACACCGAACATATACCTTTTTGTATAACCCTATTATTTTTACTTTTAAAATATGAGATATTTTTAGTATTAGTTTTCTTTTTACATTTGAGACAATAATTCATTTATTTATGAGAAAAATTCCTAGAGTGCGAAAACCTTTTTAGTTTTCAACATGCACATTTGAGTCTTCATTTTTAAAACATAAAGAATCCCTAGAAATGCCTTTACTCTCTCATCCATTTATTTGAGAGAAAAAAATGAAAAACTTTAGTCAATATCTTGTCCTTGAAAACGATGTCAATATTCTTGTCAAAAATATTGCTAATAGACTTGTCAATTCTTTGTTTTCCTGCTCTGTACGTTGAGATTTATTTATTTTCTGTAATACCTCCAATCTTTTTTTAATCTCACCGTTTTCCATATTTTCATATTTATTCATTCTCGCTCTTTCCTCCCTCTCCTCCTTCTCTCTCTTCTCTCTCTTCTCTCTTTCCTCCTTCTCTCTCTTCTGCCTCTCCTTCTCCCTCTCCTCATTCTCTCTCTTCTCCTTTTCCTCCTTCCCTCTCTTCTCTCTCTTCAATTCCTTCCTCGTCCCTTACTATCCTTGAATCACTTACACCCCATAGAATATCATACAAATATTCATCGGGATTTCTTTTTATTCCTTTATCCAAAATATATTTTTTTACAAAAGGAAACCAATAAAATTTCCTTTGAATTTCTAAAAGAGCCTTGCGTTTTCTTAACTTTATGATTTTTTCATTATTTAACGTTTTAATTAAATCTAAAGTTGTCGGTTTATCAACATCAGCATAATGCCAATCTTTTATTGAAAATACCTCATTCTTATGTTGTAGAACATATTTATTAAAATACCGAATACCCTTTTCATGAAGGTATGCTTGGACACAGAAATGATAATTTTCTTGAAGTCTTCTTGCTGTCATTTATGTATTAGAAATATATGTTAGAATAATATTATGACACGAAACACCTCCCCATCTTCCCATAGTTAAATCATTTTGTATTTGCTTCTTATTATATATAATCCTGTTTTTTCTGTTTTCATGATATGAACTCGGGCAAAACCATTATTATATTTACCCTTATGAAATTATTTTATTTGTTGTTTACTAATCGTGGCTCCACAAAACTCATTCTCTATACCAAGTGGATAATGTTCTTCCTTACGAGACTGATTTAATTGTTCCAGGTCTTTAAGGTCAATTTTAAATGACCAATTATACCCTAAATCATTCATATCATACCCCCATTGTTCTATTCTCATACAAATGATACGCCCTTCTTTATAAAAAATTATTTTAATTCAAACTGAATTCTGTATGACCTGGAGATAAAATCAACACTTCTGTATCTTTGGAATACATGGCCATTTTATTTAAGGATTTATATATATATATATATATATATATATATATATATATATATATATATATATATATATACATATATATTTATATATTTATATATATATATATATATATATATATATATATATATATATATATATATATTGTGATAAATCGTTTAATCTCACCAAGTCATTCGTGTCAGTCAGGCTTGGATAATTTTTTAATTTATAAGCATTTTTCATAATAATATTTTTGGTTATACTATATTTCTGTCGTTCAGCCTGAGCCTTTGATAAATCAATATCCAGTTCTTGGGATACACCAAAGATAGAACCATCTTTACCAACATAAGTCATTTATATTAGATTAAAAATAATGTCATAAATTTTTTTTTTTGTTGTTGAGTTGAAATAACACATATAGACATAATTGACCACAATACTTGGAATTTAATTATTGGACTTGAAATGTTTGATAAACACCATTCTGTAAGAATTTTATGACTTCAACAGGTGGTGGAAGACCAAAACTATCAAAATAATATTTGTCTTGACCATTAAAAATACAAACCCAATGAGAACCGTTCCCATTATTATCTTCTAAGTTCATAATAATATTCTTTGTATGTTTAGGCACGTTTGTTAATTCATCTCTCATACAAATAACTATATTATGAATTTTAATTTCTTACAATATTTGACAAGTTGTAAATTTGATGTTGTATTTTTTCCAAATTCTGTAAACCAATCATCAATGCTCATTTATTTATGAGAAAGATATAATCCATTACCTCTTTTAGTTAATTTTACACCTGCTTGTGCGATAGAAGAAAGCATATCTCCAATTAACAATCTCGCTTTATCAGGCAGACTTTCAAGTTTTTCAGCAAAATCTACAATTACACCACTTCCACTAATTTGTTTCTCCAAGTCTTTGTTATGTCTTTCCAATTCTTTTTGAGCCTGGAGTTGAGCCTTCCTTTCATTGGCAGTTTTCACCACTGTTGAAATACCACCCATCAATGCTCCAACCACACTTAAACCAGCAAATAAAGGAATTAGAAATGGGAGAAATCCTCCACTCATCTCTTATTGAATATTTTTTCAACATTGGTTTTGTCATTTTAATTTTAAGTGAGCCAGTATCGTTCAGGATTTTAACCTGTTCTCTTGTGAGCAAAACATCATTTCTTACTGCTCCTTTTCTCTGAATTGTATTAACATTAATCGTACAAGGCTTTTGATTTTGAACACAAGATGATAGTTTATGAAGATTGATTTTATTAACATATACCCCAGTTGGTACTTTGCCACTCATTTATATAACAAAAACTTATGTGAGACTAATCATAACACCATTATCTGTATTAATCTGTAATTCTGTTTCTTCCAAAAGCAAACAATATGTATCATCTTCTTCACTCTCTCCTCTTTCAATGCATAGGGAAGTATCCACTCGATTCGACCTTATAGTTTCCTTTTGAGCACTCAGATTAAACGCAAAGATTGTATACAAACTTTTAAATGCTGTCATGTCCAAAACAGGTTCTTTATTTCCATTACTTTCAAGCACCTTTTGGTAAGACTTGTATGCTTCAGCATAATCATTTTTTTCCAAATTAATTTCCAATCTATCTCGTGGATAAAATGTTCCATTGAGAGAAACACGAAGTTGTTTCACATTAGAATTATCACTCAATGCATTATTCTTATCTGTAGTAGTATCGCCATCTGTTTTTTTTAAATGATCCACAGATATCATGGTTTTCCTTCCAGAACACCCAGATTCCATGTGTAAGTGGTTTGGTTTAGTTTAACGTGTTGACATCTTTTGAGGTACGACACATTGAGTGGTTTCTTTGAGTTAAGTCTTGTATTCAACATATATTGTGTTTTAAGATTAGGAGTATATTCACTAAGACACCAACTCATTTCATCAATTGCAAATTTATTCTGATCACCAAAAGCACTACCAACACCAAAAAGTAATCTATTTTCATTTTCATTCCTTTGCAGTTGAAATCTAATTTTAAGACCATACAGAAGTTTAACATGATCACAAAATCCAAATATACCTTTAAGAGGAACTGCCACAGTAAAACTATTAACTGCTTTTGTATCATCATTATACACTCCTTTCCTTTGAATATATCCAGGGTCTGTGGTTGTTCCCGTTGACATATCAGGAATAAAACCTTCGACAGACCCCTTTCCCATTCTATCACTGAATGAATATAGTGTAAATTTCATCATTTCAGACACAGCAGAGACATCATCAACCGCTTCAACTTCTTGTGTTCCAATGTACAAAGGAACACTATCAAACATTTTCCAGAAGAAATCATTTACGAGTGTAGCGTTTGTGTTATTCCCAGCCTTAGTGAATGTAAATTTACACAACAAGAAACTTTCGGATAGATTCAAATAAGTTTGTTGATTATTTATTTCAAAACTTTTTGTACCATTTGCATTCCAGTCTGTTCCAGTTATTGCATTTACCTAGAAGTAATCTTTTTTAGTGGAATTTGAGATGATAATAGTATCATCCAAATCATAGATACTCTCAATTGCTTCCAAACTTGTATTTATTTTGGAAAAAAGATGTTAAAACTTTTGAAACCCTGACCCATGTATTTTAATTATTTTCTGTCGTTCTTGGGGAGACAACTGAGTTTTGCCTTTCTTAATTTCTTTTATTGCTTATAATTTATGAGATTCCTTTTGAGCATCTTTTATGCTCTTTGCAGCACCTGCTACATTTCCCACAGCAGAAGCAGTTGAACCAATTTGGTCTTTATGTTTAAGAATAGTTGAACTGATACCCATTAGAGTATCAATTATCCCATCTCCTCTAAATTGATGTCTGACACCCCTTTGTCTCTTAGGTTTATAGTCCTCTACCAAGATACATACCTTCACCCTTGTAGTACGGGGAAAGGAACATCCCATCCCCTGTAATTCTTTTATATTTTCCCAACTCGTGTTTCCTCACAATAACCATCGTATTTATTTACTGGAAAACTTCACGTAGGTGAATTCTGATGGATATAACTTCTCCACTAAAAGAAATTATACGATTATCTTGGTCGGTTATCCTAAAATTTACTCTGTGTATGGTTTTTCCTGACACAGGGAGATAAACCAAATTTTAGGGTTCCATATTGAATTTATAACCAATTGGGGTTGAGTATGCACTGAATGAAAATATTGTATTTGTTTTTATTCCATAATTATAAGCACCAGCAATGAAATCACAGTGAATTAATACCGAATTTATTCCTGAGGATATTTGAATGACATTATCATTGTAAAACGTCAAATTAGTTTCAATCTTTTTTGAGGAGAAACCCAATAACTCTCTAAATGAATTATCAATTGTGAAATCAACCTTGTAGTTATTTTTACGTTTAATCGTTGATTTTGAAGTATGTTTTTGAACATCTATAACAATATTTTTTGGTTCATCATCCTGTTCTTTCATAAGACGAACAATTTCGGAAGATATTTGAGAAATTTCATATGCTCCGGGTGAGACATCGTTTTGTATCCACTTTCCGGATTATAACTAAACTTGTCATTTTTCTCAGTTATATTAAATAAGGTATTATAAGTTTCCATGGACAATAAAGATGCCTCATATTCTTTTGTTGGGTCAAGTTGTAGTGGGTATGGAAATGAAGATGTGTGGTCGCTTGTTGTGAAATTAAAACGAAGGATTGTGCTTCTCATCTATCTATAATTCCAGCAGTGTGTGTGTGTGTGTGTGTGTGTGTGTGTGTGTGTGTGTGTGTGTGTGTGTGTGTGTGTGTGTGTGTGTCTGTGACCGCTGTTTCTCGACAACCACTGATCCGATCTAATTGAAACTTGCCAGATATATTGCTGGGGACCTGAGGATGTGCCTTTTCAAGGTTTGATATAAATCGGACAAGTGCTTCCCAAGTTACGGCCATTTATTTACCAAACCAATGACACGTTGTTGCGTGGGCGTGGCCGATGGGGAAGGGAACCTCAGCCGCGTTCCTCATTACGGGTTACAACGTATGGGCTTCCGGATAATGATGACTTCATGTATTCTAATAATTTCTCGATTTCTTATGCGCATTTATAGATAAACACAATGCCCCAAGTTATGATCGTTTTCATATGAGACGGTGCATAAATTTCGGTAACATCAGAGTGAGCTGGTGTGCTCCGAACCAAGAACTAATTTTTTTCCCTCTCTTCTCTTCTCTTTTTGTTTTTCCTTGCGATGACATTGCGAAAAGGTAAAATACGTTGGCGCAAATTGAATATTTGGGCATTAAAACTAAATTGCGAATAATCGTAACTGCCGGGCCACGCACGTACGGGCAAGCGAGAGCGAAGAAACGGCCTGTGTGGTTGTTGTTTGTTGCTCGCGGTTTGAATATTATTTATTATTATTATTATTATTATTTTTTTACGGGCACGTACTAGTCTTATTTAATATGAGATAAAATGTCTTAATATTGATATTTATTAATTATTTTCATGTTCATCAACTGGTCTATAATGGCTGATTCTTCATTAATACAGTTGTTATTTCCAGCCTTCTTACTACCTTACAACAATAACAGTCTGTTAACTAATTGCAATGGGTCATTTGGAAGAAAACTAACACCTGAATCAAGGATACTTAAAGCCTGAATAATGTGTTTCTCCTTCTCATTCTTGCCACGTTTACCAGAAAGACTAACCCTATAATTAACAGAGTTCAGCAGATCAATATATACTCTATCATCATTATTTTTCATATCCAATGGTTTATCAAAATACTTTGATTCACCCCTCACAGTTGAACCTCGTCTTCCATCTTTTGTGAGAAGAAACATTAATCTCAGAGTTACTTTAAAAGGGGGTTGAGCAGAACCCAAGAACTTTAATTCATCATTAAATATCAATACCTTTTCTTGAACAAGATTAAATATTGCTGGTTGTTCTGTTGGAATGAGTCCTGCTTTGGTTTTTGAATCCGCTGAATATTCATTGTTTTGAAGAGCATTCACAATGTAATCAGGGGGTGATTAATCTCTTCCAGTTGTTGAAATAATCCTTCATCATATTCTAATTCTCCTATATGCTCTAATTCTTCCTCTGTCATTTGACTGAAATATTTTATCATTTGAAGTTTTTTAGGAGTAATATTCTATTGTGGGAACTGTGGAAACATCTATAATTTTTTGTTGGGAAGTATTTAAAGTGGTTTAAAAAATTTCTCTTGTTTTCTTTCAAATGCTTCTTCACCCGTTAGTTTCTGTCTGCGTTTCTTCTTTATGTCTTCCTGTTGTTTTACAACTTTTGAAACTAACTCTTGATGTTCCTTAAATCTTCTCGCTCTTTCTTTCGCATCCATTTATTTTGTGGAAAATATCATTTAATATCTCATCTTGTTTCACAACAATATATTTATATTTTTCAGTCGTGTGCTTCATGTAATCCCTAATTCCTTTTTACTACATAATGTAGAACAATTATCTCTCCAAAAATTGTTTATATCTAATGAATTTAACTTGAATAAAATAAAAGTATTAGCATTGTTTCTGATGGAACGACGAAGAAGTTAAAAGTACGATTGACTCAGATAAATACAATTACAAGAAGAATGTCTCCGTCTTGTGTAGTAGTTGTCCATTACCATTTGGTTTCTCTCATTAACACCATCATAAAAGATAACGAGGTTCTTTTTTGATTTATCCAAATCTTGGGGAGATGGTATATCATCCGTATTATCACTAAAAATACAAGTTATCGGTTTTGATTTCTTTTTACATCTCTGTGTATCACAAAATAGTTGTATTATATCTTCAATGTTATAATCATTTAGGTTTTTTTTGAAGTTTAAATAAACCGATTATATCTTCTTTTTTTAGACCAGCATTAAAACCTTGTGAGAGTGGTTGATACTCTGCTTGAAAACTCGAATGTATGAAAATTATCATAATCAAAAAGTTGGGAGTCAGGAGCATCTTCAAAAGTAAGCAGGTTCTTCTGCATCTGCTTGAACCAACTATGAGACATCTTAATGAACTTGGGAGATTTTTATGGTTGTTAAATTTTATCTTCTTTTCCCAAATGGGTAAAATATCATTCATTTATATATTTGGAAAACAGGTTATTTAATTTTTTATTGGCTTTTATCTTTTATATTTTTTATTGGCTATTGGATAATTGGCTATTATCCTGAGTTCAGGTTTAATTTCAAGATAATCCATTATTTTATTTATACACTACCTTGTGTTGATATTTCCCTGCAAATGACAATCATGAATAATATATAACAACAATCCTTTGAACATTTCTCTAATACGTTCAGTTTCTTCCCTTGTAAGGAAAGGTGTGTTATCACCCTCATACTTTACGTTCATTTCTCTAATCAATCTTGCAATGTAATTAATTTTTGGTGTAAATCTAAAATAATTATTTTCCTTTTTATATTCTTTATTATCATTAATTAGATGATAATCACAGAATATACATTGTTTATTGGCTTTTGACTCTGTGTTTAATCCCACTCTATCACACGTAGGACAATTCTCAAATTTGTCATATGGAGAATCAGGGAAGTCTAGCATATTTATAAAGTAAAACTTTACTTAAACAAAAGTTCAGCTTCAGAATCATCTATAAAACTATCATAATCACTCTCATAATATTCAAAATATTCAGTTGAATATTGACTCGTATTTAATTTGTAGAAACAACATTACCATTGATATCAATATACTTTTTTTCATTACCAGATTCAACGACAACATTTTTTATATTAAATGTAATTTTAAAATGATGCTTCACTACCATTGAACGAAATGTCATTTCACCTGATATATTCACATCCTTTATTTCTTCAGGATTTACATCTTTAGGGTTGTTGAAAAAAATACAAATTTCTCCTAGCATATTACAGATGGTCGTATCTTTTCTTTCTAAAGTTTCGTCCATAAGATTTTTATTTTTTGATACTTTTTCTTGTTTCATTGCTTTTTCTAGTTTTGAATATATTACCAGAAGGAGAGGAGAAACTTTTGTTGGAGATACTTTAATTGATGTTCTTCCAGGTATCCTAAAAGCCCTTCCACTGAAGGAAATTGAAGAACTCATCTTATCCACCATAATTGTTTTTATCCAATAGTTGTTATATTTATCTTTGTTCAATTTTACATCCTTGACATATTTCTCAGTATCTTTAACAAATGAAGAGATTGATTGAAACTTGTCTTTTGTGTCTTGAAACATTGTATTCATTAAGTGAAAAAAGTTGGAGGATAAAATGGTTTTAAGCACAGATTCACCTATAAATTAAACAAAATTTTCATCAAGAAAATTTTAATTTAAGCAAAGTTTGATTATATACATATGGTGAATACAACGTACTGTGATGTTTGTAATCTCGAATGTAAACATTATAAAAAACACCTTCGAACCAACAAACACACATTTAATCTATTTCATCAAATATCTCCTCGAGTTGGAAAGAAAACATTGTGATATCTGCCCAAAGGATGTTTTGAAGAGAAGTTATAATAGACATCTTCAATCACAAAAAACACAAGAAAAATAAGTTTAAAGTAAAGGGAGACTATTATATTGAAAACACTAATGGGGCATTTAAAGGGCATATAAAAATAAGGATTTTTCAATTTGGAGAACCCGGTCCATCATCAATAGCTGAATCAATTGAAATAGTGAAACCTGATGTTGAAAAAGTTATTAGAAAGACATTCAAAGAAATGAAAACTTTAAAGTTTTATATGGGAGTGAAAATGAATATGAAAAGACAAGATGAAGAACAAACTCCTTATATGAGAACAGATCTTCATTTTATAACATCATTTCAAGATTTTTTGAATAGTGGGGTTTATGAAGAACTATCAAGACAAGAGGAGGATGTTGATCATACAGTGGTAGGAAGTGGATTTAATATTTTAAAAATCATCTTTTTAGATATACACATTCTAAAATCAAACCCTCTTAAAGCGTCTTCTTATATTGAATTACCAAAAGAAATAAAACTCAAGAAGGCAGTTGTTAATATGAAGAACAATGATAATGTTTTCTCTGGTCTGTTCTTGCTCACTTCCATCCACCAAATTGTAATTTAGAAAGAGTAAAACAATATTTGAAATATGAGAATACCTTGGACATTAAAGATTTTAAATTCCCAATGCCACGAACAGATTTTTCCTAAATTTGACAAAAAGAATAATCTTGCTATTCATATATATGGATTAACGAATACAAACAAAGTTCAAATATTAAAATTTTCAAACAACTATAAAAATGAAGAAACACACATTGATCTTTTATATTTTAGTGTTGGAAAGAATTCACATTATACATACATCAATAATTTATCACGATTAATCTCTTCTCAGGTATTCAGAACAGCAAACAAAATATATCCTTGCAAGCGATGTCTTAATTCATTTCATACAAAAGAACGATTGGAACAACATTCAAAATATTGTAGTAATCATAAATCAGCTGTAATTGCAATGCCGAAACCTGGTGAAAAGATTTCTTTTGAAATTATAATAAATCTAACATGCACCCATTTGTGATATACGCTGATTTTGAATGTATCCTAAAAAAGATAAATACTGCTTCTCCTAATCCAAAAGAATCATATACAAATAAATATCAAAAACATATTCCTTGTGGTTTCTGTTATTATATCAAATCATCTGTTGGCGAAAAGTATAATAAACTTGAACATTATAGTGGAAAAAAAGCTTCATAAGAGTTTGTAAAACGATTAGAAAAGGATTGTATAAGACTAACTAAATTAATGAAAGAAACAAATGAACCGATGAAATTAACCGAAGAAGAAAAATTAGAATTTAGAAAGAACAATATCTGTCATATTTGTGAGGAGGAAATTGAGGAGTCTAAAGTTAGGGATCATTGTCATCTTACTGGTAAATATAGAGGTCCCGCTCATTCCTGTTGTAATCTTAATTATAAATTTCCTTCTTTTATTCCAGTCTTTCTTCACAACAGTGCCAACTATGATACACATCTATTTATAAATGAACTTTCAAAATCATCATGGAATATTTCTGCCATAACAAACACAAGTCAAAAGTATATTTCATTTACAAAAATGATATTCACCAAACCTTTAACTCGTATTAGGATTCTAGATTCTTACAAGTTAATGGGAATACCACGAGCCTCCCTAGCATCAAATCTAAGCTCCACGGGGTCTTTTCCAAATCTTAATTCATTCTTTCCAAAAGAGGAAATTCAAACTAAAGAGGAAATTCAGATTAAAGAGAGAATTCAAAGTAAAGAGGAAATTCTAATTAATGAGGAAATTAATGAAGAAATTCCAACTGAAGATGAAATTCTAATTACAAAGAAAATTCAAACAATGAATGAAATTCTAATAAAAGAGGAAATTCTGATTAAAGATGAAATTCTGATTAAAGAGGGAATTCTAACTCGAGAGGAAATTCAAACAAGGAATGAAATTCAAAGTAAAGAGAAAATTCTTTCAAGTAAGGGAATTTATCCTTTTGATTATATGGATTCATTTATGAGATTTTATAGAAACACAACTTCCTTCAAAAGAAAGTTTCTATAATAACCTATATGAAGAAGAGATAAGTGATGAGGAATATAAACAGGCACAAGAAATTTGGAAAATATTTAAGATAAAGAACCTTGGAGAACATCATGATTTGTATCTAAAAACAGATGTTTTATTGTTAGCTGATGTGTTGGAAGCTTTTAGATCACTCTGTCATAATAAAAATTGTTATGGATTAGATCCTGCCCACTATTTCACAGCTCCTGGTTTAGCTTGGAGTGCAATGTTGAAAAAGACAAAACAAAATATAGATTTAATCAGTGATGTAGAATTGTAGATATGATTTTGATGATTGAGAAGTCTAAGAGAGGTGGAATATCACAAGTATGTTCAAAAAGATATGCTAAAGCAAATAATAAATAACTTCCAAATTATGATAGTGAAAAAGATAGTAATTATTTGATGTATTTTGATGCTAATAATTTGTATGGATGGGCAATGTCTCAATCTCTGCCTAATGGTAAATTAGAGTGGGTGGAAGAAAAGGCTTTGATGAATATTATTTCTTCTCAAGAGGAATTGAATGAGGAAGAAGAAGGTTATTATTTTGAAGTTGATTTGAGGTACGCGAGTGATCTTCATAATAAGCATAAAGACCTTCCTTTTGCATGTGAGAAAGAAACCCCAAAGAAAGAATGGTTAAGTGATTATCATAAAAGTTTTAATGTTAAAGGCAAATCAACAGAAAAGTTATGAACAACATTCTATGATAAAGAGGGATATATTTTGCATCAGAGGAGCTTGAAACAGTTTTTGAGAGAAGGATTGAGAGTTTTAAAATTTAAACAAAGTCCTTGGATGAAAAAATATATAAAATTCAATACAGATATGAGAACAAATACAAAAGTAAAATTTGAAGGGGAATTCTATAAATTAATGAATAATGCTGTCTTTGGAAAGACAATGGAGAATGTTAGAAACAGGCAAAACATTAGATTTGCAACATCTTGGAAAGAAGCTTCTAGATTGATAAATAAACCAAGTTTTTAGAGAGAAGAGGTTTTTTCAGAGAACTTTTCTGCTATTCATATGGAAAAGGAAAGTATTGTAATGGATAAACCAATTTATATTGGAACAGCAGTTCTTGATTTATCAAAGATATTGATGTATGATTATTTGTATAATGGCTTAAAGAAAGAGTATGGTGAAAATGTTTCATTGTTGTATATGCACACTGATAGTTTTATCCGAGATATAAAAACTGATGATGTTTATAAAGATATGAAGAAAAATATTGGAGTATATGATACAAGTAATTTTAGTAAGAAGAGCGAGTTATTTTCAAAAAAGAATGAAAAGGTTATTGGTAAGTTTAAGGATGAGTTGGGTGGAAAAGTAAAGAGTGAGTTTATTGGATTGAGAGCAAAGGCATATTCTTATACGTATGGTGATCAGATTGACAAGAGGTTAAAGGGAATAAAGAAATATGTAGTAAATAAATCAATAACTTTTAGAAATTATTATAATTGTTTGATGAATAAGAAAGAAGAAAATAGGAAAATGAATACAATAAGAAGTTATAAACATAAGATATATAGTGAAGAAGTAAATAAAAATTACCCCCGTGCGGGAGTGATGGTCATCTCTGCAAGAAAATATTGTTGCGAATTCGCGCCCGCCAGCGTGCGAGCGGCCACGTAACTCGAATCGCGGCACGTCGCCCACCGGACGGACAATTCTGTCGTGACCCTCTCGGACTAACGCCAGGAGCTAGTCACGGGTGGGCCTTTCGGCCTCACCACGATCGTGCCAATCGGCCCCCCGCGTGGGATAGGGTTGTTCGCCAAACTCGACCTACCTAAGTACCCACGCGGAGGGTAGACTGGGCGATCGCACCTCGCCGCAGGTCGACTCCGGACACGGGCCACTTAAGCGACCCGTTCCGTACTATCAGGATAACCGAGCGGTGTTATTGTCGGCCTCCACAGTTCCGATTAATTATCGGGCGTATTAAACCCACTACCAACCCTTTACGTGAAGCAAGATGGAGATTCAATTAAAGAAAAGACGAAGCGAAACGGGAAAACAGTTCAACATGATGCACATTTATTCCGCGGCACATGGAGAGCACACATATACAATTACAACAATTATGCACCTACAGCAATTGCTACAAAAGAAACACAACAATGCAGATCTACCACCGACTACGCGAGCACACGGCAACACTTACACAGTTTTACTTTACAGACGGCGCCGACAACACATTTACTCAAAAGCAAAAGAAAAGGGCCACCCTCAAAGACAAGGGTGCAGACGGGGCCTGTGGGCCAATATTTGCGCGGGACCTGAAAGAGCGGTCAGGTCCACGAGACCGGGTGGATCCTACCCGTGTCTTTCTGATGAGCCGCAAATGTGGCGGCGCGGCGGTGCCCCGACTTCCTGCTCCTTCGCGGGTTTCATTGGCACTTGCTTGGAGTGGGGTGGGAACGGGGCCCCCTTTTCGCACTATCTCAGCGCGGGGGGGGGAAAGGGGGGGGAATTGTTGATGCTCTGGGGAAAGAGGATAGCTGGCTTGCTTGGGTCCTGAGACGAACGATTCCACTGCGAGCTCGTCGCCGACCGCCGTCTTCCTTGCCTCGGACCCGAGCTATTCGGTCTCTTCCTCAATTCTCCTCAGCCGACTGCAGCAAACCACCTGTACGCCCTCGCCTCCCGACTCCACTCCACGCTCCAACCCGACTCTGCCCCAAAACTCTCTTCGCCCTTTCAAGGCTGACTCCCCGCTCCTCCAAGGCCGACTCTGCGCTCAAACCAACTCAACCGCGCTCCAAGCTCCAGGCTTCCTCTCTCTGCAGCTCCCCGACAGACTGCGAACCCCGACAGACTGTGAACCCCGACAGAATGCGAACCCCGACAGACTGCGAGCACCACTCGGCTCTCCGACCTCTCCAGATTGACTCTTCAGATTCGCCCCACGCTCGGCACATTATAAGCCGGCAGGAGAACCCATATGCAAATTTCTGGATCAGAACGAGCTCGGGGGTGGAGCCACGCACGCCCATTGGACGGAGAAAAAGGGGCGTGAGTCTCCCCTGATCCTCGAATTTGCATATCTCGATTCTACACCGACGCGCCTGGAGGCGGGGCCAAACCGCCCCGTGCTTGCTGATTGGACGGATCAGAAGTGGGCGTGTATCATTCCTGATCCGAATTCTTCTCGGAAAGGCCGCATTTTGCACTTGCGGCTCGGCGCACGTCCCGTACGAGCCCAGGACAGCCCGGCGCTCGGTGTTCACTGGTGGTGGGGGAATGGCGGTAGAAGGAGGAGAGGTGAAGGTGGTGGAGGGTTTATGGTGGTGGTTTATGGCCATGGTGCCGTTTGGAATGGCGGTGATGCGATGTTTGCGGGAGCGAGTTGTGAAGGTAAAGATCGTGGCTGTTGGCGTTGTTGTTGTTGTGAAGCGGAGTTGTGGTTGGTGGTTGTTATGTGATGGCGGTTGAGACTTGGTTGGTTCAAAATAAAGATAGAACAGAAAAACGGCTATCTCAAAGGGTCGCAGCCCGAATGAATCACATTTATTCCCTCTAAACAACGGGTTTGGGGCTAAGTACACATGTACTTATAGACATATCTCACCTACGGGACATGAATGGTGGTTTGCGAATTTCCACAACCGAAACAATATATAGCCTCCTGAAGGTAGGGCAGTTTTTGCAAACTTTGAAGTCACGTGACACGAAAACGAAAGCGAATATCGAAAGTCCGGCCCGTCGAATTTTAGATATTGACCATAGATTTATATGCCACAATCAAATTCAAGATCGATTGAGAAATGTAGGAGGAGATAAATTTTGAAAATCGTCATTTTCGCATGAAAATCGTCACTTTCGCATTTTTTGCCAATTTTGAAGTCACGTGACACGAAAACGAAAGCGAGTATAGAAAATCCGGCCCGATCAAAATTTAGATATTGTCCCATAGATTCATATGCCACAATAAAATTCAAGATCGCTTGAGAAATGGCGGAGGAGATAGAATTTGAAAATCGTCATTTTCGCAACAGACAGACGGACGGACGGATCGAAGGACATCTACACCCATATTATTAGGTCATGCTCGAAGAGATGACCTAACAAAGGTAAATAAAACAAATAAGCGAATCAATTTAAAAACTAGTAAGTTGGAGGATGGAAAGAAAAAAATTAATATCCTTGAATGGACTGAAAACTTTGATGGTTATCAATTGAACAATGGAAAAACAATTTACTATAATCTCAAAATGATATGTGGCTCAGGAGGTAGTCAAACAAGAGCATAAAGAGAAGTTTATCATTTGGTAATGGCACAAAAGGGGTATCTTAAAGAATATAAAGATTCCAATGTTTTATTTTTAAATATTTTCGATGGGGATTATTGTGCAAAGAAAATTAAACTATTGAAGGAATTTGAGAATTAACAAATCTTTATAGGTTCAATGAGTGGGCTAAACAATATGCATTGGTTATTTGAAAAAAAGTGCTCCGAGTTTAAAAGGGGAGGGTAATAAAATCTCCATTCACTTTCATGTTTTAGATATTTCTTTGGAATCACCTTTAACAAATCACAGTATATTCACCCTTCTACTTTACTACTTGAACAAACCTTTATAGGTTCAATGAGTGAGCAAAACAATATGCATTGGTTATTTGAAAAAAAGTGCTCCGAGTTTAAAAGGGGAGGGTAATAAAATCTCCATTCACTTTCATGTTTTAGATATTTCTTTGGAATCACCTTTAACAAATCACAGCATATTCACCCTTCTACTTTACTACTTGAACAAATCTTTATAGGTTCAATGAGTGAGCAAAACAATATGCATTGGTTACTTGAAAAAAGTGCTCCGAGGTTAAAAGGGGAGACAAATAAATATACCTTGGGATAAAAAGGGGGTTTATTTTTTAGGGGAAAAAAAATGAATTGCTGAGAATCCCCCATTCATTAACATGGGGGAAAGTGAGCCAGAATCAGCATATTCACCCTACTTATACACACATATTATACATATTATATACACACATATTATACATATTGACACATATTGATAAGTGATCATGCACATATTATAAATAGTATATACATGCATACTGATGTGAAGCCTGGAGTTTGGCACAGTGGTTAGGGCAGTGGCTTGGGACCCAAAAGGTCCTGAGTTCAAGCCCCGTTGGGACACTGAATATATATATATGTATATATATATATATATATATATATATATATATATATATATATATATATATATATATATATATATATATATATATATATATATATATATATATATATATATATATTTAAACCAAGTCGAAAACACCAGGGGGTTGACTCAGCCTGTCATCCTGCCAAGGTCGGCGAAATGAGTACCAGTTGAACTGGGCCCGGTGTATGCCCCGGTTAGAATAGGTGTACCATATCCCTGTGTGTCGTAAGAGGCGACCAGGGTTGCGTCAGGAAGGGCATCCGGCGTAAAAACCTATGCCAAATCATTATGCGGACAACAAAACGAATTTCCATCCTGGATCGGTCGAGGCCCGGGTTACCAACGATCGCCACCCGTACCGGTGGTCAGCAGGGTTACCAGTGGAAATTGTGCTATTGCTGGGCGAAGGAGGAGAAGGAGACGGGGAAGGCGAGTCCGGAGGCAGTGGCAGAGGGGGAAGGGTAGAAGTGTGGAGGTGAGAGTTGGAACTCTGAATGTTGGGACGATGACTGGCAAAGGGCGAGAGTTGGCTGATATGATGGAGAGAAGAAAGGTGGACATTCTGTGTGTACAAGAGACCAAGTGGATGGGGAGTAAGGCTAGGAGCATTGGAGGTGGTTTCAAACTGTTCTACCATGGTGTGGATGGGAGGAGAATCCTGAATCCTGTCGGGGTAATCCTGAAGGAAGATTATGTCAAGAGGGTATTGTAGGTGAGGAAAGTGTCTGACCGAGTGATGAGTGTGAAGTTGGAAATTGAAGGGGTGATGATGAATGTCATCAGTGCATATGCCCCACATATGGGGTGTGAGATGGAGTATAAAGAAGATTTCTGGAGTGAGTTAGATGAAGTGGTGGAGAGTGTATCCAAGGATGAAGGAGTGATGATTGGAGCAGATTCCAATGGGCATGTTGGGGAAGGGAATAAAGAGGATGAGGAGGTGATGGGTAGGTTCGGTCTCAACAACAGAAATGTGGAAGGGTAAATAGTGGTAGAGTTTGCAAAAAGAATGGAAATGGCAATGGTAAATACGTATTTCAAAAAGAAGGAGGAACACAGGGTGACATACAAGAGTGGAGGAAAGTGCACACAGGTGGATTACATCTTAAGTAGGAGATGCAACCTGAAAGAGATTAGCGACTGTAAGGTGGTGGCAGGGGAGAGTGTAGCTCGACAGCATCGATTGGTGGTCTGTAGGATGACTTTAGAGGTGAGGTTGAGGAAGAGAGTGAGGGCTGAACCAAGGACCAGATGGTGGAAGCTGAAGGAGGAAGACTGTTGCGCGGAATTTAGGGAGGAGGTGAGACAGGCGTTGGATGGTGGTAAAGATGGGTGGGATGATTGGGCAACTACAGCAGAAGTGGTGAAGGAGATAGCTAGGAAGGTACTTGGTGTGACATCTGGACAGAGGAAGGAAGATAAGGAGACTTGGTGGTGGAACGAGGTAGTCCAGGAAAGTACAAGGAAGAAGGGGTTGGCAAAAAGGAAGTGGGCTAGTCAGAGAGATGAAGAAAGTAGGCAGGAGTACAAGGAGTGGCGGTGAAAGGCAAAAAGAGAGGTGGCAAAGGCCATGAAAAAGGCATATGATGAGCTGTATGAAAAGTTGGATACAAAAGAAGGGGAAAAGGATTTATACCGATTGGCAAGACAGAGGGACCGAGCTGGGAAGGATGTGCTGCAGGTTCGGGTGATAAAGGACGCAAATGGGAATGTGCTGACGAATGAGGAGAGTTTGTTGAGAAGGTGGATGGAGTACTTTGAGGAGCGGATGAATGAAGAAAATGAGAGAGAAGGTTGGAAGAGGTGGAGATAGTGAATCAGGAAGTGGGGTGGATCAGTAAGGATGAAGTGAGGACTGCTATGAAGAGGATGAAAAGTGGTAAGGCGGTTGGCCCAGATGATATACCAGTGGAGGCATGGAAGTGCAAAGGAGAGATGGCAGTGGGGTTGTTAACCAGATTGTTTAATAAAATCTTGGGAAGTGAGAGGATGCCGGAGGAGTGGAGATTAAGTGTACTGGTTCCGATTTTCAAGAATAAGAGTGATGCGCAGAGCTGTGGAAAATACAGAGGGATAAAGTTGTTAAACCACACCATGAAGTTGTGGGAAAGAGTAGTGGAAGCTCGGTTGAGAGGAGAGGTTTTTTTTTTGGTTTTTTTGTATATCTTGTCGAGGCTTGTATGAGAGCTAACACACAATTCACAGCAAGGGGGCATGAGACAAGAGGGGCGGGAGTGGAAGGGATAAAACAGTGGGGAACAGACACATTAGTTGAACTGTGGAAGGGAGAGGGATGGGGATGGGACGGGGAACATGGCGAAGAGAAGATGGACATTACAGGGACTTTCAGGAAGGAAAGCAGGGGAATTGAAGGAAGTGGGCTTGGGTGGATTATCGGGGGTAGAAAAGATCGAGGATTTGGATGGGGGAAGATAAGAGGTGGTGGTGAACAGCTGTTTTGAAAGCCTGGAGGGAAGAATGGGAAAGAAATGAGTGAGGAAGTTTATTCCAAAGTCGGGAAAAAAGAAGAATGAAAGAGTGAAGATGAGCAGTGATTCGTGATTTTGGTAGTTTTACCAGAAGAGGGTTGTTGGCAGACCTTGAGCGCCCTGTGGAAAGGTGGTGGGGACAAATCGCAGAGAGAGCAGGGGGGGCAAAGCTGGAGAAGAGTCGGTAGAAGACAGAAAGACCACCGACCAACCTGCGGTGATTGAGTGAGAGGCCCAAAGACTCAGCTTCATTGCGGGAGATGCCAATGATCTCAAATGCCCTGGTTTCGACAGCGTGAAGCTGATAAAGGTGGGAGGCAGGAGCACCAGCCCAGAGGGGAGAGCAGTACTCCATCAGGCTATGGACAAAAGCTTTGTAAGTGGTCAGGAGCTCAAGAGGGCCGAGGAAGGACTTTGCACGACAGAGGATTCCCAGTCGGCAACTGGCTTTTGAGGTGAGGTTGGAAATGTGACTTTCCCAGGAAAGGTCATGGCAGATAGTGAGACCCAGAAGCTTGAAAGAAAGGACTTCTTCCAGAGGATTGTTGAGAAAGTGGATGGGGGGGGGGGGGGTTCTAAACGGTCCTTTCGAAGAGACATAGTGAGAGTGTGAGATTTGTCTGGATTGAAAGACATGTTCCACGTGTTGGACCAGTTTGTGATTTTATCCAGATCTGCAGTGAGCGAAGAAGCTGCTGCTTGCCGGTCTGAGGGATGACAGATGGTACGGCAGAGGGTGGAGTCGTCGGCAAAGAGAAATAGAGGATTTTCCAGAGAGTCGGAGAAATCATTGATGAAAACTAGAAAAAGAACAGGGCCCAGAACGCTACCTTGAGGAACTCCAGCCTGCACAGGAAGAGGGGATGAAAGAACTCCATTTAGGGCCACATGTTGACTGCGACAGGAGAGGAAGTCTGCGAGCCATGAGTGGAGATGGCCTTAAATACCATGGGAAGAGAGTTTGGTGAGTAGTGCAGGGTGCCAGACTGTGTCAAAAGCACGTGATATGTCCAGGGATACGGCTCGGATTTCCTGTCTGGCATTGAGGACCTCCATCCATTGATGGGAGAGCAGAAGCAGCATATCCAGGGTAGAGTGACCTGGTCTGAAACCAAATTGATGATTGGAAATCAAGCCATTGGAGAAGAGGAAGGATTTCATGTCTGAAGCGATGATGGATTCCATAACCTTGCTGATGATTGGGAGAAGGCTGATTGGTCTGTAATTACAGGGATCTGTTTTTGCACCTTTTTTATGCAGGGCAGTGATGTTAGCAGATTTCCAAGCAGATGGCAGATGACCTTGGGCAAATGAGAGGGTGAATAGAACAGAGAGAGGTTGAGCAAGAGCACAAGAGCAGGCTTTGAGGATACGTGGGCTGATGCAGTCTGGACCGGTTGCAGAATCTGACTCGAGGTTTGAAAGCAAGCTCTCCACCTTGTTAGGAGAAAAGGACACAGAGTCCAGGGACAGTTGGGTACGACTGGGTAAAGTGGGTAGAGAAAGTGATGGGTTTAGGACACAAGATTTAGCTGCAAACACTGAGTTTAGACATTCAGCTTTATCACGTGTGGTATCAGCAGTGCGGCCATTTGAGGTAAGGGAGGGGATGGAGGGGGAACATACACCAGAAACAGATTTGATTAAATGCCACCAGGATTTTGAGGAGGGAGAGAGGTTTGAGAGTTCAGACTTGAGATGAGAAAGATGTTGTTTTCTGGCTCTCCTGAGGGTAGATACACACTTGTTCTGAGCTTTGTGGAAGGAACTGAGATTGCCCTCAGTTGGGTTTGCTTTCCATGAGGCAAAGGCAAGTTGTTTCAGGACAACTGCCTCGCCACAAGCTTCAGTAAACCAAGGGCGGGAGGAAGGGTAGGACAACTGAACACGAGAGGGGATAAATCTGTGCATGAGGGAGAGCAAGTTTATTTGAAAGAATTCCCAGGATGAGTTGATGTTTGAGAAAGTAGTGATAGGAGACCAGTCTGTAAGTTTGATGGTTGCTCGGAGACCCTGCCAGTCGGCGTGAGTGAAATGCCAGACTCGACGGCGGTGAGGTGGTTCTCTGATAACAGCCAGAGAGATGTCCAATTGACAAGGACATGGTCAGAAGAACCGATTGGAGCGAAGGAAGAGCAGCAGATATTGTCAGGGAAATGTGTCAAAATCAGATCCAGAAGAGATGGAGTCCCATTGGTTGAGATCCGGGTCGGGAAGTTGACCGATTGAGTCAGTCCGAATGAGTTGCAGAAATCTTTTGCTGAGGTGCCATGGCAGGTGAGAGAGGTAGCCACACCTAGCCAACTGGCGTGATGACAATTGAAGTCACCACATAAGAGGAAGAGAGAGTTTGGATGAGAAGATAGAAGATGGTCCATGTTTTCGGATAGTGAGGTGTAGATGGAGTCATCACTGTTCGGTGGACGGTACAGTACACATATAAACATGAGGTGGGAGTGGAGGGGAAGCCGAAGCCAGAGGTATTCCTGGGGGTGTGGGGGAGTGAGAGCAGTGCATGGAGAGTGAGGAATAGAGTCTTTGATGAAGAGAGCAACACCTCCACCAGGACGAGGCTCAGGTCTGTCATACCGTAAGAGGAGTAACCGGGGAGAGATACTTGGGAGTCAGACACGTCTTGGGAGAGGAAAGTTTCTGATAGGCAGATAATGTCTGGTTTGTCAGTGGCAACCTGTATGGAAAGATCTGAAAGGTTTGAGCGAAGGCCCCGGATATTTGAGGTCCACACTTTTAATGAAGAGGTAGGGGAGGAGGCTTTGGGTGCAGGAGGTGGAGGGGGAGGGTAGGACAAGGGACGAGGGGGGAGGTAAGGAGGGTTGTTGAAAGAGTGTGGGGTATTGCAGAATAGCGAGGGGAGGGGCCGAATGAGGAGGAGAAAAGGCTCTGTGGTGCTGGGGGAGAGGGGGGACAAGAGACAAGGAAGAAAGCAGTTGAGGATTTGAGGAGGTGGAGTGAAGAGATGGAGGTGAGAGGGCAGTGGAGGGAGGCAGCTTGGTGGATGAGAGGGGGGCAACTTTGAGAAGGATGAGTGAGGGGAATGAAAGGTGGGAGAAAGGTGAGGGGGGGATTTTTGAGAGAGATGAGAGGGAGGATTGGAGGGAGAAGAGTGGGATGGTTGCTTTGAGAGTGAGAGTGAGAGTGAGGGGTGAGAGGGGTGAGTTGGCACTGAAGTTGGAAAAAAAGAATGGTTGATGGAAAGCGAACATCCATGGCAAACTGTGGTTTTTAAAAGTTTTAGGTCAGAGATGCGATTTAACACAATTCTTGATGGATGCAATGAAGGCAAATTCAGAGAATGGAGAGAAGAAGCGCTGTAATAGTTGGATTTTTAGGGCAAGGAATGAAGGAGAGCTCGAAATGAGAGCAGTCTGTTAAAATCGCAGAAGAGTCGTGCATTATGAAACAGTAAAGAGTACCACATGTGTGAGAGAGGAAGATGAAGCATTATAAGATCGTTTTTGTTGTTAATATTAATATTTGAGAGAGTTCAACAGATTAGGTCATGGAAGTGTAGAAAAATATCGAGGAAGAAGACGAGGAGGAAGTTAAGAGGAAGAAGAAGAAGCAGAATCGGGAGAAGGTGAGCGTGTTGTTGTTGTTGTTGGTATTTTTTATTTTTTGAGATAAGAAAGAGATTAGTTGGGAGAATGGGGGATGTTTGGAAAGTGGGGAGGATGAAAATTGAAGGTAAGGGGAGGATAGAAATTGAGGTAATGGGGAGAAAAAAACAAAAAAACAAACAAACAAAAAAAACGATCGAACACCGAGTGGAACCGGTAGGCCTCAAGCCTAGGCCAAGGCCTAGGCCTCAAACACCAGGTAAGAACGTCGACAAAAATACTCACAAAATAGCACGATTTTTGAAACAAAACCGAACTAGGAACACACAGTAACATGTAGGTGAGAAAATTACACAGTTAAAACGGGACAGATAACCACCAGAAACTTAACTTTGAGATCGTCAGCAGGGAGCCCGGAAGGAGACCTGTCGTCGCCGAGAAGGAGATGAGATATCCCAAATTTTGTTTGCAGACAACAAGGTGACGATTTGTGAGCAGCAATACGGGTTTGTGCCAGGAAAGAGCACCACTGATGTGATGTTTGCTTTGAGAATGTTGATGGAGAAGTATAGGGAAGAACAGAAGGAGTTACATTGTGTGTTTGTGGATAAAGCTTATGATAGGGTGCCAAGAGAGGAGTTGTGGCATTGTATGAGGAAGTCGGGAGTGGTGGAGAAGTATGTGAGGATTGTGCAGGATATGTATGAGGACAGTGTGACAGCGGTGAGGTGTGTGGTAGGAATGACGGACCGGTTTAAGGTAAAAATGGGATTGCACCAAGGATCAACTCTGAGCCCTTTCCTGTTTGCAATGGTGATGGACAGGTTGATGGACGAGATCAGACTGGAGTCTCCATGGACTATGATGTTCGTGGATGACATCATGATCTGTAGGGAGAGTAGGGAGCAGGCTGAGGCGAGCCTCGAGAGGTGGAGGTACGCACTGGAGAGAAGGGGAATGATAGTCAGTCAGAGTAAGACGGAGTACATGTGCGTAAATAAGAGGGAGGAGGGTGGTGATATGGTGCGGTTGCAAGGAGTTGAGGTGGGGAAGGTGGATGGGTTTAAATACTTGGGATCAACTGTCCAAAGTAACGGAGAGTGTGGGAGAGAAGTGAAAAAGAGAGTGCAAGCAGGATGGAGTGGTTGGAGAAGAGTTGCAGGAGTGATTTGTGACAGAAGGCTAGCTGCAAGAGTTAAGGGGAAAGTATATAAGACGGTTGTGAGACCAGCGAGGTTGTATGGTTTGGAGGCGGTGGCACTAACAAAAAGACAGGAAGCGGAGCTGGAGGTGGCAGAGTTAAAGATGCTGCGATTCTCGTTGGGAGTGATGAGGATGGATAGGATAAGAAATGAGTATATTAGGGGGACAGCGCAGGTAGGACGGTTTGGAGAGAAAGTGAGAGAGGCGAGATTGAGATAGTTTGGACATGTGCACAGGAGGGATGCGGGGTATATTGGGAGAAGGATGTTGAAGATGGAGCCGCCAGGCAGGAGGAGAAGAGGAAGGCCAAAGAAGAGGTTCATGGATACGGTGAGGGTGGACATGCGGGTGGTTGGAGTGTCAATGGAAGATGTGGAGGATAGAGCGAAATGGAGACGATTGATCCGCTGTGGCGACCCCTAACGGGAGCTCGCCGAAAGAAGAAGAAGAAGAAGAAGAAGAAGAAGACATGCATACTGATGTGATTATACACATAATATACATGACATATTATATACACACATATTATACATATTATATACACACATATTGATAAGTGATCATGCACATATTATAAATAGAATATACACACATATTGATATGTGATTATACACAGAATATACAAGACATATTATTTACACACATATTGATGTGATCATGCACATATTATAAATAGTATATACACGCATACTGATGTGATTATACACATAATATACATGACATATTATATACACACATATTGATATGTGATTATACACATAATATACATGACATTATTTACACACATATTGATAAGTGATCATGCACATATTATAAATAGTATATACACGCATACTGATATGTGATTATACACATAATATACATGACATATTATATACACACATATTGATAAGCGATCATGCACACATTATAAATAGTATTCTTCTTCTTCTTCTTTCGGCTGCTCCCGTTAGGTGTCGCCACAGCGGATCATCCGTATGATGCGCATAGTGATTTGGCACATGTTTTACGCCGGATGCCCTTCCTGACGCAACCCTGGTCGCCTCTTACGACACAGGGATATGGTACACCTATTTTAATCGGGGTATACACCGGCCCAGTATACTGGTACTCATTTCGCCGACCTCGGAAGGATGACAGGCTGAGTCAACCCCCTGGTGTATTAATTCAGTGGCTCAACGGGGCTTGAACTCAGGACCTTTTGGATCCCAAGCCGCTGCCCTAACCACTGCGCCAACACCAGGCTACATTATAAATAGTATATACACACATATTGATAAATTATACACATAATATACATGACATATTAAATACACACATATTATACATCATATATATTTATATGTATACATACACATACGCACACACATAGTTTGAGACCTGGGAGGGCTCCATACCACCTTTTCAAACCCACATATGGAGATTGAAGAAAACAACCAACAACACACACACACACACACACACACACACACACACACACACACACACACACACACACACACACACACACACACACACACACACACACACACATACACACACACACACACACACACACACACACACACACCGGGAACGATTTGTTATGGAGAAATCACAAGCTGTTCCATACCTCTCCCTTATGCCCACCCAGCTAGATCGCACCAGTTCAAAACCTCACTGACTGCTTGTTTAATCAAGCGGAGGGTGTTAATTAACAATTTTGAGCTCCCAACGTCATTCTTTGAATGCATTTGTTTATATATGTCATTACTTTTAAACTAATCCACCCACTACGATAGGAGTGGCAGAAAGGGTCATGTTATTATCATATCTGGGGTATATAGATTCCTCTACATCTAAGCTTGGATCTGTTAGTCTGTATTGAACACAATAATTACTCTCGGCGAAGGAGAGGGTATTGCATTTGGGTTTGTTTGTTACTTGCAAAATCGAAGATTTTTCAAGTATATTGGTCAGTCAATATTGTTATTCTGTCTGTTTGTCTGTCTGTTTGTATGTCTGTTTGTCTGTCG
>NC_140961.1:18529455-18694455 GCF_056783735.1 Eptatretus burgeri | reverse complement strand
GAAAAAAGGGGGGAATTTTTGATGCACTGGGGAAAGAGGACAGCTGGCTTGCTTGGGTCCCGCAACGAGTGACTCCACTGTGACCTCGTCGCCGACCACCGTCTTCCTTGCCTCGGACCCGAGGTATCCGGTCCCCTCCGCAATTCTCCTCAGCCGACTGCAGCAAATCACCTCGACCACGCTCCAGGCTCCAGGCTTCCTTTCTCTGCAGCTCCCCGACAGACTCCGAACCCCGACAGACTGCCACTCTCCAGACCCGACTTGACTGCCTCGACCTTCCTGACTCCAACTCACTGCCTCCAACCTTCTCTCCAACTCAAAACTCCCCAAATTCGCCCCGCGCTCGGCGCTTTATAGTCCGGCAGGAGAACCCATATGCAAATTTCTGGATCAGAACGAGCTCGGGGGTGGAGCCACGCTCGCCCATTGGACGGAGAAAAAGGGGCGTGAGTCTCCCCTGATCCTCGAATTTGCATATATCGATTCTACTCCGACGCGCCTGGAGGCGGGGCCAAACCGCCCCGCGCTTGCTGATTGGACGGATCAGAAGTGGGCGTGTATCATTCCTGATCCGACTTCTCCTCGGAAAGGCCGCTATTTGCACCCGCGGCTCGACGCGCATCCTGTACGAGTCCAGGACAGCCTGATGCTCGGTGCCCACAAGCGGTGCGGGAATGGCCGCAGAAGGAGAGGCGAAGGTGGTGGAGGGTTTAAAGTGCTGGTCCATGGCCATGGCGACGTTTGGAATGGTGGTGATGCGATGTTTGCGGGAGCGAGTTGTGAAGGTAAAGGTCGTGGCTGTTGGCGTTGTTGTTGTTGTGAAGCGGCGTTGCGGTTGGTGGTTGTTGTGTGATGGCGGTTGAGACGTGGTTGGTTCAAAATAAAGATAGAACAGAAAAACGGCTATCTTAAAGGGTCGCTGCCCGAATGAATCACATTTATTCCCTCTAAACAACGGGTTTGGGCTAACTACACATGTACTTACAGAGATATCTCAACTTCAGGACCTGAATGGTGGTTTGCGAATTTCCTCAACCGCAACAATATACATATATACATATATATATATATATATATATATATATATATATATATATATATATATATATATATATATATATATATATATATATATATATATATATATATATATAGTTATGGACCCGGGGTAGGGGGCGAGAAGACCATGAGAGGGGAAAGCTACCTCGGGTTCCCACCAGACTCTCCAGAATCACAATACGTCACACATGGATAATTAAGTGATGTGGCGGGTCACTAATCGACCGTGAACGCCAATAACTTGACGACGTGACTTAGGGTCCTCCCTCTCATGAATACCAGTTACCTTATGGTCACATGATTTAATTTCCGGGAGACACACCCTCGGTACGGCTTGTTCAAACCGGATCACCTTACCAGATCAGATGCAGCCGAGCGTAACTGCCCAAGGACCCACCAGCTAGAAAAATAGATTGTTGTTGTTGAGGGATAACATCCCGGCTAGGCTAGGATACGAACCATGCTGGACCAATGAAGGAAAATACGAAAACGAGCTGGGAACATTTCTGCACAAAGCATTTATTTACAATTAGGCATGGAAAGTTATGTGGCACAGTAAATGGGTTTCTTATTATGTACAGCAAGGATAGCAAGGAATTTGTGGGGTGCGACAAAAGGCAAGCAATTTATAAAAGCAGACAAAGAGCAGACTTATCCCGTTAGAACTTCTACAATCTTAACTTATGCTACAACAGGTGGCAACACACACACACACACACACACACACACACACACACACACACACACACACACACACACACACACACACACACACACACACACACACACACACACACACATCCAAGGAAGATTAGATAGTCAGAAGAAAATACAGCAGATGAGGACTAACGGCCTCACAATACCTGGCGCGGTCGGCCAACCAACACAACGCAGTATGCTTTGGGGTAGGTATGATGGAGAAATGTTGGTGTCAAAGGTGTGGGAGTGGGAGGTGTTGTATGGTGCAATGTGGGGGGGGGGTGGTGTCATGCCAGAGGAAACTGTGATTGCAAATCTGTAATGGATGCTCTTTTGTGCATCCAGAGGGGACGAGATAGAGGGGTGGAAAGAAAGAGAGGAGAGAAGATGCGTAAGGTAAAGGATTCCCAGCCTTGTCATGCAAAGGTCTGTGAGTGTAGCATGTTCCTCCGTGGGACGCTCTGCTTGAGCGATCCCACCTCAAGAGTTGGCGTGTTATCTCCTGCTTAATCCCTTTGCCGGGGCTTGTGGAAACGTGTGCTCCACACTGGTCCCAGAAGAACGTCTGTTGCACACCAACCCCGAGTGTAGATGCAGCGACGGCAGACAATAAAGAGCAGCGAAGAGAGGGCAGAGCAGAGAGACGAAGGAGGGGGCGAGGCAAACAGACAAAGACGAGTGCGAGGCAGGCAGACAAAAAAGTGGGCGAGGCAGACAGGCAAAGGAGAGAGGGCAGACAGGCAAATAAGAGAGGGCAGACAGCTAAGCCATAAGCCTTTTATAAGCCCCGGGTGAAGGATGGGGTGACGACCTGAAGCGACGTGCTATTACCTGAATTGCGCTTCCCTATTGGGTCACGGTGGTTCTGGCTCTGCCCTGCCACACAAAATACACCACACAACACACCACACAAAACAAGTTGAGGGTCTGCAATCTCTGATTGCTCTTGTTCTTGTTAATCATAGAATATGCCTCAAGGATGTCAGCATTCCTCCAAATTTATTTCAGTTTAGTCTTAAACAGCAGTAGCGACTGTTTAAAATGTAATCACATGTGTTTGTGGTTTGTAATATATTTTTACTTCCTGCATAAGTGCCTCACGAAACGCTACGATAAGCTATTTATACACGTTAACACAGCGTTTGTACAAGGAGGAAACTCCCCTTTGGGAGAGCGGATATCATTAATATTAATATTATTTTGTCATAACATTAATTTTATTCTATTATCAATGGTGTTGTTATTGTTTTTGTTCTTGGAAGTGGCCTTGAAAAAATGCTATGATTAGCTATCTCAACACAGATATACAGCTTAACACAGATTTTGCCCAAAGCAGTAAACTGCCTTGGGGATGGGGGCAAATAAGGTCACTACAACCCTCATCATGTGACCCTTATTCCTCCTGTCAAGCTTGGTTGAGATTGGATAAGTAATGACTGAATGTGTCGCAGTCAAAAAACAGACAGACAGACAGACAGACAGACAGAGACACCAAATTGCGTATTTTAGAATGATTATGTCGCCTGGTGTTGGCTTCGTGGTTAGGGTGGTGGCTTGGGATCCTAAGGTCCTGAGTTCAAGCCCCGTTGGCCGCTGAATTAAAAATACACCAGGATGTTGACTCAGCCTGTCATCCTTCCGAGGTCGGCAAAATGAGCACCAGTGTACTGGTAAGGGTGACACTGGATCAGCGGCATAGCCACGTCCCAACCAATGATGCAACCAGGGGGGGGGGAAGAGACAGAGACAGAGACAGAGAGAGAGAGAGAGAGAGAGAGAGAGAGAGAGAGAGAGAGAGAGAGAGAGAGAGAGAGAGAGAGAGAGAGAGAGAGAGAGAGAGAGAGAGAGAGAGAGAGATAATGATAATGATAATGATAATGATTATGTCCATATGCACAAAGACTTACAAGAAAGCGAATTACTTTACTACATTGGAGTCGACATGTTCTGTACTCAAACAATCCACATTAGTTGTAGAAGCTGTATACCTCATTGTGCTTTGTATATTTGGAGGAATGATGGGAATTGTGATTGTAAATTCGTATGCAGTTATTAAATAAATTCATTCATTTTTATAAATGTGCTGCCTCTGCACCTTCATCTGAGCATATATTTTGGGGTGAGTTTGGACTTATGAAAAGTAAATTAATTTCACAATTGAAAGGGCTATATTGCCTGGCTAATGCTTGTGATTGGTTCACAGCAAGACATCTCTGGAACCCTCTGAGCTTTGAAGCATCATTTCTTCACAAAACATAATTAGACCTCTGGGAACGTGCTGAGACATCAACTTTGGACACCACTCTATATATATATATATATATATATATATATATATATATATATATATATATATATATATATATATATATATATATATATATATATATATATATATATACCAAAGCAATTAACAAAATTGGACATTGGGCCAAAATAAAATTTTATCGGTTCCCATCATTTTGGGATTTGTTGAAATCGGCTGAAAAAGAATCAAATTATTTTCACCAACTTGTCATAACATGGTCATTAATTCAAAGCCATTATGAGCATTAATGTTCAGCTTCACACGTATGTCTTTACTCACTCATTAGAGTGTTTTTTTGTCACTTAATGTGTCATTAATTACTTGCTAGCTCACCTGTACCTCCTGTAGTGACTTGGATAATTGTTTGGGAGCATTGGACGGCTCAGTTGGTGCATGTTTGCTTCCGAGCTATCTTGTCTGGGTTAAATTCTCAGTAAAGAGGGACTTCACTATAAACTGTCATGCCTAGTGAAGTAGATAAGAATACATTTTATGCACTTCTCTGTAATTTTTGTTTTGTGGTTAATAAAATGTAGAACACCATTGTTAAATGACGATGCTATGCCATCTGTCACAGTTGCAAGCATTCGCCTCTGAAAGTTACATCAAAATATATCGTTGAATCCTTTGAAGAAATTAGACCTTTGCGCACAGGAACCCTGAGCAAATTGGAAATTCCTGCTTTCTGACTTTCTGGCTAAAGAATGTTATTAAAGAGAAACCAATCTCAAAATTTCGAAAATGGAGAAAATCTATCTACAGCACGTCTGATTATTGTCTTTTTCACTTTAGATAATTTTATGTCTCAAAAAAAAAAAATCCAGCACATACATCTTGGTGAAGACCTCAATAATTTATGTGGAGAGAGCCAAGACTTGCTCTGTGGGACCCTGATTAGTTGTGAAAAGCATGTGACGTTATACAGCCAATCAGGGACAAACAAAGGCAAGATGCAGCTGCCAGCACATCAAATGCTGGTAAAATGAAGTTTCATTTGTTGCTCAAGGGGCTTTTTTGTTGTCAAAGTGAAAATTCCGATGAATGTCAGATTATTCTCAGTTTTTGAAATTTGAGCTATATTTCTGTTTAATTATGCCAGAAGTCAGACACATCTCACAAACAAGGATACAGATAGAACAAACGTCAAACAATGAAGAACACATTGAAAGCATTCTTTCCCAGATGGATAAATCCTTCCAATGTGGAATGACATAAGCCTAAGTAGTTTGACCTGACTTTCCAAATAATCCTCAAAATGAATGGTATGTACTGAATTCATCCAATTATTTCAAATAAGACAATTCTCTCGATGTCTGTATGTGTGTATGTTGACTTCTCTGAAAAATTAGAGAATGTGGCTGGCCCGATCTCCACCAAATTTTGTGTATGTGTGGGTGGGCGGCTACCCAGGGTCAAGTCATGGGCACAAGGAAGATAAAAAAAATCTCCCGCCCCCTCTGAAGGTGGGGAATGGGGGGGCGGGGGGGGGAGAAGGATCAACTTGCTGATGCTCCCGAAGGGAGTGGATGTTTCTCATATAATAAATACAACCATCTCACATCACATGAATTGCCATTAAATGAAAGCTCAAGCTAACGTGATACCATATTGATGAACAAAGTCTCAGATTTGGATCACATTTATGAAGCAGTGATCTCAAATGAACAATGTGTCAACTCATGATATACCTTTTGGAGCTCCCAGAGTACTGTATTAAGAACATTGAATAGGCATTCGTAGTCAGTTAGCAAGCTGTTCTGGCCTCTGTAAATGGTCCCAAACCAAGGTTATATAAACTTGTTCAGTAAATTCAATGGAACATGAAATGATATCTGCAAAAATTGGATTCTGTGGGTCAGTAAATGTAAATTGCTGTACAAATATGCATTAGAGCACTGAGGTCTGAGACAATTACATTTCCTCCATTCGCAACCCCCAACCCCCAACCTGCCATGCCTCCTCTCTGCTTGAACACACACACACCTGAAAATTCTTCAATTCTATTTATTAATTGTGCAGTATCAGCCCTTTCCTACAATATAATATAATACAATATAAAAGATTGCTGTAAATGATGTTAATTTCACAGCTTCCTAAATTCAACTTCATTTAAATTGGAAACCTCAAAACATAGTTCCTTTACCTAAAGTAAGAACCTTAACTTGTAAGCGACTGAATGGTTTCCCAACCACATGGATCATCAGCTGGGCACCGTTCTTCCTTGAGGTTTCGATCCTTTCAGCCCAGAACCTCTCCAAATGGCGGATCCACAACTACGGCCACAGATCCACATCAGTAGATACACAACCTCAGTTGCGTCCAGGCAGTCAGTCAACACATCAATCAGACTTTACTCACTCGAGGGTGTAATGTTGTATCACATCATTACAACTTCCATCGCACGTTCTATTTATTATACGATAACACATTAAATCATGCACATCTTACCTTAAATCTAACACGTCCACAAACCAGCACGTCCTCCAGTTACCACGGAATCAAATTCTTATTCAAATATTGAAACGGTTATTTATAGTGGATTTTTCGAGATGCTGAACTCTCGTACCAAACCTGGATTTTTGGTTTCACTTTGAACAAATTAAATTATTCTGGAATTGACAACCTTCTGAATATAGTTGATCTTTTTAATTTTTTCCCCCTGAAAATCTGTAGATATGGCACCAATTGACGTTTGATTGAATGTCAAGTCAAAGAGTTCATCAAGTATAAAATATTTTTACAATCATGGATTCTGTTGCCACAGAGTATCGACCTTGCAAGGGAGAACAATGAAACCAATACAATACATTCGCCACCAATTCACGGCCGCCAAGCTGCAAAAACGAAGTTCTCCCAGAAACGCTTCTGTGACATGTCATTTTACATTCATTACCCACCATACTGGTACACGTGTCATAAAAAAAGAGGAAGATGTGATCACAATGAGCGAAACGTTTGGAAGCAAGTTGAATTTTAGGGGTGATGGTGGTCATGGTGCAGGACCATACTCTTAACAGAGTGTTTTGGTGCTCACAGCACTTGGTCGTGACCATTTCCGTGGCGAGGAACCAATCCTGGACGTCATAACTCCATTGCAGGGAGAGGAAAATTTCTGATGAGCTATCATGAGGACGACAATGCGATGAGGTTTCGAGCCGCTCAATAACCAAGCCACTCAATTTTTAAGGAGTCGCGTAGGTGGAGGGGTTGGGGGAGAGATTTTCAAATATAAAAATAAACTCCTTGAAAACATGCATTGGTACAAATAACATTCTACAAGTAAATTCATTAAGATTGTAACAAATTATTAAATATAATGAACACATTGGTATTCAAATGGTGTTTGTCGTCAATATGAATGCCATTGTATAAAAACAATAATGCACGGCAACTGCACCTGTAGCTCTTAAACCATCACTTGAATGGATGGTAATTGAACCAAACATGCAGTTGGCATCACTTGATTGGATAATAAATGAGCAAATTACATCTTGTCACAATCTCGTGCTAGTGTAAAGCCAATAGTAGATGGCTACCAGTTTACAACAAAGGGCACACAATATTCAAACTGGATGTTTACTGTATGCCTTTGTCAGCATAATGGCTAAAAGAAGGCCAAACGACATTACAATTGGTATACATAATGGATGGATTGATTAGTCTGCCAAAGCAGTTAACTGTGCAAGGAAATACACTAGATGGTTTGCCGTTGCCTTCCCAATGATAGTATGTAACTCCCTGCCTGTGAAGCACCGATTGAACAGTTTTGAAGACTCATGGAAGAAATCAAACACACACAAACCATGCACTGAAAAACAGACAGCAGAAAACGCAAGAACTGACAGACAAACATGACAGATGACCTTGGAGGAAGCAGCAACATCCATTGATGGTACTTTTTCTCTGCAGTCAGTGGGTCCCTTTTAGGGAGAGATCTTATTTTTTAATATACATTGTCGAGGTTCGTATGAGAGCTAACATACAACACACAACAATTGGGGGCAGGAGACAAGAGGAGTGGGAGAGGGAAGGACAAAACAGTGGAGAACAGATATTAGGAGATCTAAGGAAGGGACAGGGATGGGGCGGAAACCACGGGGTAAATAAGATGGACACCACAGGGAATTTCAGGATCTTACATGACAGGGAACTTTTGGGAAGGAAGGCAGGGAATTTAAAGGAGATGGGTTTGGAGTGGATTAACGGGGGTAGAAAAGATCGTGGTTTTGAATGGGGGACGATGAGAGGTGGTGGTGAACAGCTGTTTTGAGGACCTGGAGGAAAGAATGTGATTAAAGAGAGTGTGGGAGTTTATTCCAAAGGAGGGGGAAAAGAGGAATGAAAGAGTGAAGGTGAGCAGTGATTCGTGATTTTGGTAGTTTTACCAGAAGGGGGTTTTTGGCAGACCTTGAGCGCCTTGCGGAAATATGGGGAGAGGGGGGGAACATGTCACCGCCAGACCAGGGGGGGGGGGAGGGCGACACCAGAGAGGAGACGGTAGAAGAAGACCACCAACCTGCCAAAGGTGAGAGAGTGAGAGGCCCAAAGACACAGCCTCACCGTGGGAGATACCAATGATTCGAAATGCCTTGGTTTCCACATCATGAAGCCGAGAAGGTGAGAGGCAGGAGCACTATTGCAGAGTACTCCATCAGGCTGAGGATGAAAGTTTTGTATGTGATCAGGAGCTCAGGTGGACTGAGGAAGGACTTTGCATGACGGAGGATGCTCAGTCAGCAACTGGCTTTGGAGGCCAGGTTGGAAATGTGGTTTCCAGGCTTCCCCAGGAAAGATCATGGCAGATAGTGAGAGCCAGAAGCTTGAATGAAAGGACTTCTTCAAGAGGATTGTGGAGAAAGTAGATGGCGGGGGTGGGGGGGGGTTCCAAACAGTCCTTTCACAGAGAAATAGTGAGAGTGTGAGATTTGTCAGAATTGAAAGACATGTTCCAAGTGTTGGACCGGTTTGTGATTTTACCCAGATCCGCAGAAAGCGAAGAAGCTGCTGCTTGCCGGTCTGAGGAATGACATGGTACAGCAGAGGGTGGAGTCATCAAGAGATAAAGAGGATTTCTGTTTTTGTATACCTTGTCGAGGCTCGTTTGAGAGCAAACACACAACACCCAGCAGGGGGGGGGCATGAGACAGGGGTGGGAGTGGGAAGGACAAAACAGTGGGGGACAGAGACATTAGGAGATCTGTGGAAGGGAGAATGATGGAGCGGGGAACATGGGGTACACAAGATGGACATTGCAGGGACTTTCAGGAAGGAAAGCTGGGAATTTGAAGGAGGTGGGTTTGGGGTGGATTAACGGGGGTAGAAAAGATCGACGATTTGGATGGGGGAATATAAGAGGTGGTGGTGAACAGCTGTTTTGAAGGTCTGGAGGGAAGAATGGGATTGAACAGAGTGAGAGAGTTTATTCAAACCTCTATATTCAAACCTCGATTCTCATACTTCATTTCCAAACCACTTTCACAAAGCACTTAACCTCACCAGTACTTCAACCAAATAATCATCATTACGACATTGCAACCATTGTAATCTTTGCTGTTCCGGCATATCAGTCATTGCGGTATCTGCCTCGCCCCAACGCTCCAAAGACGAATCATAGCGCTCCACAGCCATCAGTGTTGGACACCAAAAAGCAGACATTATTGGAGACACAGTCCAGGGACAATAAAAATCCCCTGAGAATAGTTTGCAGGAGTTCATGTGCAGTTTTTAGCACAATACAGTTAAAGAGGAGAGAGCAGTTCAAGCACAGTGCAAAACAGGACTGCGCTGAGGGCTGAGTTCCGAGTCCAGATCCTGTGGGAGTTCGCATCCTGAGGGAAGGAGACATGGCCGGGTTGACCGGGCTTCCAGAATACCAGGCAGAACTAAAAGGCATCAACTGCCAAGTGAGGTGCTCCTAGCAGCACACAAAGGTGCCAAGAGAAGTGCTCCCCAAAGCGCCAAGTTTAAAGTGAGGCACTCCTCACGGACTATGAAGGCAACAGGCCACCTGCTCCGCAAAGTGTCAAGCGGAAAGTGAGGCGCCTCTAGCGGAATGCAAAGGCACCAAGTGGGATGGGCGCTGACAAAGCCATGGTAGAACTGACTCTCTCACATGTCTTCGCACACATACTGGGGGATAAAAAAAAAACCCTTGCATCTTCCAGTGCATACACCTCATTGACTTGCACTGTTGTGAAGCATCAACTTGAGTCCAAACAGTTATTTTCAGAGATAGCATTGCATGTTTCTGCATGACAGCACACCTCCCAGCTGCACTTCTCACTCACCTGCATCGACACCTCAATGGGACCCACGTGGTCCAACCGGCTCATGTACGGCTGAAAAAGGGGTTGCCCATATGCCCTGACTTCTTCTTCTTCCTCGTTCTGTCCCATTTTCTATCTAATTTTCCAGATGTATGAAGTGCTCATGTTGTGTGTAGTGATAAAGATGAATGCATAAGGAGTTTTTTGAGTTACTGAGGGCAAAGACTTTCTTGTGTGATGTTGCAATCTTCTGTAAATACATGCCTTTCAACAGAGACTTGTTATTTCCAAACCTGCTCGGTGTCTCTTTTCACCATTTGTTACACATAATGTTTGTAGATGGAAGGTTGTACCCCAATGATTCCCCACAGTCAAACTCGCCGATGTCCCACTTACGGTTCTGCTCGGCCATACCAAATTAATAGATAAAGGTGGGGCATCTAGAGCATCATTCCCCATCTGGGATAACTGAATCACCGGGACGGTAAATGAGAGCTTTGGGCACGGTGACCCCACCAGATTTAGTCATTAAGCTGGCGTCTGTGGTTGCTTAGCAACCTGTCATGCCATGGAGTTATCTGCGGCTCGTCGGCTTCAAGGTCAAACGTCATAAAGCAGGTCCGAGACAGGCCACTCGTGATACAGCCAGCAAACCCGTAACAATATCAACCTGAAAGCATTTTTTGTATACATATTCAAGGCATGTGGAAGAAGTAGAACACATAGTGGATCAGGATGCAACATAACAAAAGGAACAGCAGAAGAAGAAAGGGGAAATACCAACAGCAGGGCCAAGGGAGAAAATAGACAGACGGGCAAACAAAGAATGCATTTAACGATGAGGGGTAAAGGAGAACGCAAGGGGTGGACAAGATGGATACAGTAGCAAAACTTGGGGTGTTGTGGGGGGATCGTTTACCGGGTGTAGAAAAGATGATGGTAAGCAAGGAGGGGAAATGCATTGAGCTGAGAGAACAGAAGTAACAATACCTTGGATAAAAGGGGGGGGGGGGGAAATGAGGCAAAAACGGAGAGAAAATACAACTTGACTATCACCAGTAGGCCTGACTTTCCACGGGACACAAACTGGATGATTCAACACTGCAGGGTATGGTTTGGGACAGAACAATCGACCAAAAACATGACAAATAAAATAGTAATAAAAATAAAACAGTAAAATGAAGGTGAGAATGAAAAGAATGAAGGTGAGCAGTGATTCTTGAGCAGTTTTACCAGAGGGGGTTTGCTGGCAGACTTTGAGCGCCCTGTGGAAATATGGGTGGAACAGAGAGCAGACAGAGCGGGGGGGGGGGGAGGCCGGAGAGGAGACAGTGAAAGACAGAAAGACCACCGACCTGCCTGCAGTGAGAGATACCAATGATTGTAAATATCTTAGTTTCCAAAGTGTGAAGCCGAGAAATGTGAGAGACGGGAGCACCAGCCAAGAGCGGAGAGCAGTACTCCATCAGGTTGTGGATGAAAGCTTTGTATGTGGTCAGGAGCTCAGGTGGGCTGAGGAAGGACTTTGCAGGATGGAGTATTCCCAGTCAGTGACTGGCTATGGAGACTAGGTTGGAAATGTGGCTTTCCCAGGAAAGATCATGGAAGATAGTGAGACCCATAATCTTGAAAGCAAGGACTTCTTCCAGAGGATTGTTGAGAAAGTGGATGGGGGCGGGGGAGGGGTTCCAAATGGTCTTTTCGGAGAGAAATAGAGTGTGAGATTTGTCAGGGTTGAAAGACATGTCAGGGAGGATGCCCAGCATATATATATATATATATATATATATATATATATATATATATATATATATATATATATATATATATATATATATATATATATATATATATATATATATATATATATATATATATATATATATATATATATATATATATATATATATATATATATATATATATATATATATATATATATATATATACATACATATATATATATACATACATATATATATATATATATATATATATATATATATATATATATATATATATATATATATATATATATATATATATATATATATATATATATATATATATATATATATATATATATATATATATATATATATATATATATATATATATATATATATATATATATATATATATATATATATATATATATATATATATATATATATATATATATATATATATATATATATATATATATATATATATATATATATATATATATATATATATATATATATATATATATATATATATATATATATATATATATATATATATATATATATATATATATATATATATATATATATATATATATATATATATATATATATATATATATACATACATATATATATATATATATATATATATATATATATATATATATATATATATATATATATATACATATATATATATATATATATATATATATATATACATACATATATATATATATATATATATATATATATATATATATATATATATATATATATATATATATATATATATATATATATATATATATATATATATATATATATATATATATATATATATATATATATATATATACATACATATATATATATATATATATATATACATATATATATATATATATATATATATACATATATATATATATATATATATATATATATATATATATATATATATATATATATATATATATATATATATATATATATATATATATATATATATATATATATATATATATATATATATATATATATATATATATATATATACATACATATATATATATATATATATATATATATATATATATATATATATATATATATATATATATATATATATATATATATATATATATATATATATATATATATATATATATATATATATATATATATATATATATATATATATATATATATATATATATATATATACATATATATATATATATATATATATATATATATATATATACATATATATATATATATATATATATATATATATATATATGTATGTATATATATATATATATATATATATATATATATATATATATATATATATATATATATATATATATATATATATATATATATATATATACATATATATATATATATATATATATATATATATATATATATATATACATACATATATATATATATATATATATATATATATATACATACATATATATATATATATGAATATATATATATATATATATGTATATATGTATATGTATATATATATGTATATATGTATATGTATATATGTATATGTATATATATGTATATATGTATGTATATATATGTATGTATTGTTGCCGATTCGCGCCCGCCGGCGTGCGAACGGCCACGTAACTCGAATCGCGGCACGTCGCCCACCGGACGGACAATCCCGTCGTGACCCTCTCGGACTAACGCCGGGAACCAGTCACGGGTGGACCTTTCGGCCTCACCACGATCGTGCCAACCGGCCCCCCGCGTGGGATAGGGTTGCTCGCCAAATTCGACCTACCTAAGTACCCACACAGAGGGTAGACCGGGCGATCGCACCTCGCCGCAGGTCGACTTCGGACACGGGCCACTTTAAGCGACCCGTTCCGTACTATCGGGATAACCGAGCGGTGTTATCGTCAGCCTCGACGGTTCGATTAATTATCGGGCGTATTCAGCCCACTACCAACCCTTTACGTGAAGTAAGATGGAGATTCAATAGAGGAAAAGACGAAGCGAAGCGGGAAAACAGTTCAACATAGAGCACATTTATTTCACGATGAACGGAAAGCACACATATACAATTACACCAAAAGCAAATGTAAAAGAAGAAGAAACACAATATTACACAAAAAGCAAATATAAAAGAAGAAGACAATGCAGAGCTATCCGACTACCGAGCACACGGCAACACATACAATTTTACTTCACAGACGGCGCCGACAACACATATACCCAAAGCAAAAGAAAAGGACCACCCTCAAGGATGAGGGGGGTAGGCGGGCCTGGGGCCGAGACCGCGTCGGGCCTACCCGTCTGATGATGAGACGCAAAGTGGCGGTGGCGCCCCAACTCCGCGGGCCTCGCGGACAGTGTCTGGTAGGGGGTGGGAAAGGGGCCCCCTTGTAGCACTATCTCAGCGCGGGGGGGGGGGAACAGGAGGGGGTTGTTGATGCTCGGGGGATGGAGGATATCTCCCTGTCTCGGGTCCCGCGACGAGCGTCTCCACCACGACCTCGGTCGCGCCGCCGGCCTCTCCCTCCGCAGTTCCCCGAATCCGACGCGAGCACCCCCTCAACCGCCTTCGCCGCCGCCGCCTCTCCACATCTTCGTCCGATCGCCCTCTCCGTCTCCTCTCTTGACTCGTCCCAACTCTTCACTGGCTCCGCGAACTCCCAACTGACTCGACTGACGAACGCGGCCCCTTATATGCCCCGTGGCTTCGCTCCTTCACCTTCGACCCTTTACCTCCGACCCTTCACCTCTAACTGGCTCCCCATTGGACCGAGGAAAAATGGGCGTGAATGCTTTTTGATCCATGAATTTGCATATAGCGACCACACTCCAACGTACCTGGAGGCGGGGCCAAATCGCCCCACGCTCGCCGATAGGACGGAACAGAAGTGGGCATGAGTCGTTTTTGATCCGTTTTCTTCGGAAAGGCCGGTGCTTTTGCACCCCTGCTCGGTGCACGCCCTGCACGAGTCTAGTATCGGTGCCCACAAGTGGCGCAAGAATGGTGGTGATACGATGGTGGCGAGTTGTGACGGTAAAGGTCGTGGCTGTTGTTGTGAAGCGGAGTTGTGGTTGGTGGTTGTTGTGTGATGGCTGTTGAGACGTGGTTGGTGGTGGTAGTAATGGCGGCTGGTCGAAAATAAAGATAGTAAAAGAAAAACGGCTATCTAAAAGGGTCGCAGCCCGCATGAATGACATTTATTCCCTCTAAACAACGGGTTTGGGCCTAACTACACATATACTTGCAGAGATATCTCACCTAAGGGACCTGAATGGTGGTTTGCGAATTTCGTCAACCACAACAATATATACGCAACTTGGGTCACCTGATAAAGATCAAGGTTATTCGGACTTTAGTAAAACATCAAGAAGATTGATGCTCTCGTCATCATTGATGGTCACGTCTTGGCATCACCGTGTTCTCTCCTAGATTCTCAACCTGGTTAAAACCCCAAGTAATGACGCTGAAGCCCCAGTCCTGTATCTCTCACATCACAAACAGGTTGGTGACTTCTGTTTTTGCTGCCTCTTCTGCATTCGATCTCCATTTGCTCTCTCTTACCCCCTCTCAATCATCACAGCTCTTCCAGGATCTACATTTTCTTCCAGCAACTCTTCTGTTTAACCTTCCAAAATCCAGGCTTCCCGCACATCTCAACCACTTTGTTCTTATTTACCCCCATTATGGAAACACCTCCGTGAAACTGTTCAATTCTGCTCTTCCCTCTAAGGCTTCAGGCAGGTGGTACAACACCCTCTCTCATGTCATCCCACATGCTTATCCATGATCTTTTTTACCCAAATAACTCAATGCCCTCACATGCAGGTTACCGCATTTCCTTCCCTCCTTTCCTGTTTGTTCAATCCCCCACTCATTGTGTCCAAATGTTGTCCCTTTTCCCCACAGTCACAACATTGACTTTTCACCCTTTGTCAACTTGCTCTTCCATCACTCGATTTTAAAAATAAATCTCAAGGTTTGTGTGTGTGTGTGTGTGTGTGTGTGTGTGTGTGTGTGTGTGTGTGTGTGTGTGTGTGTGTGTGTGTATGTGTGTGTGTGTGTGTGTGTGTGTGTGTGTGTGTGTGTGTGTGTGTGTGTGTGTGTGTGTGTGTGTGTGTGTGTGTGTGTGTGTGTGTGTGTACTGCATCTGAAAATCGTATAAAAATGATGGCTGGTCAAATCTCCTTGTCCTGAAATTTGCTGCACTACATTTTCACATGAGGAAGGTCACCACCTCAATAAGTACTTTCAATAACGTCATTTGGCCCAACATTGACATGGCGCACTCTGAGGTTAAATTTTGCTACATATTTAAACATCAATCTCCTTGATGGTTTACTAAAGTCTTGATGACCTGATCTTGATCAGATGATCCAAATTACATATATATATATATATATATATATATATATATATATATATATATATATATATATATATATATATATATATATATATATATATATATATATATATATATATATATATATATACTTGTATATCACAGGCCAAAAATGAAAACAGACAGCATCCTTTTGGAGTGGAGTATTCATATCTACCCATATAATGAAGCATGATGTTTTTTGACATTCTAACTGTGATATTGGTAGGTCGTTTATTGAAAAATGTTGTTTGTTTTTTCATTATCACGAGAGTGAAACTCTTTGGTAAGTGTACCGCATGCGTAGACACCCAGAATTCATGCATGTATAATGTAGCTTATCATCACAAGACAAGAACATAATTCGTGGCGTCAATGTGATTAGTAATTTACATCTCAATGTAATATTACATTTCGTGCTTGGAAAGGTGTTTATTATTCGGATAATTTGTTAACGGTTGTTGCTTTTTATACATAACAGGCATGAGTAATATAAAAAAACTCTCATTCCCCATGACATGAAACATACTGTCTTTGTGACACTACTGAAGCATGAATAGTATGCTTTTCTCTAATCCAGAAGAAATTCCTCGTCTTGTCTGCGAGAATATTTTCGGTCACATTGGTGATGTGCAGGCTCCAAATCGATGAACGAAGATGCATTGCAATGTATATATATATATATATATATATATATATATATATATATATATATATATATATATATATATATATATATATATATATATACATATACAACAAAAGTAGGCGAACCAAATTCAAACTTACGAAGGGTGTTCAAAATGTCCTTCCAAAGACTATTCACAGAATTCCAAGATATCTCAGTGTGTTATTTATTTTTCAATAGCTCACTAGTGTCAGGACAGGTATTGGAGGATTGGAGAGTAGCAAATGTAACACCATTATTTAAGAAAGGATCCAGAGAAGAATTGGGAAACTATAGACCTGTTAGTTTGACTTCAGTTGTGGGGAAGGTGTTGGAGACGTTAATTAAGGACCAGATGTGGAACCATTTAAATAAATACAAGCTAATTAAAGGTAGTCAGCATGGGTTTACCAAAGGTAGTTCCTGTCTTACAAATATTTTAGAATTCTATGAAATCGTGTCTCATTGGGTGGATGAAGAATGTCAGGAGAACATATTACAGTACATTGAGACTTTAAGAAGGCATTTGATAAGGTACCACATCGGAGGTTGTAAGCCAAGGTGAGGGCTTGTGGAGTGGCTGGTCAGGTAGCTAATTGTATTACAAATTGGCTAAATGGAAGGAAAACAAGAGTGACTGTGAGTGGGAGGATGTCTTGCTGTGAGGATGTAAGTCGTGGAGTTCCTCAGGGATCATTACTCGGACCATTACTATTCATTGTTTGCATCAATGGTTTGGATAGTGGGGTGAAGAGTAGCCTTTCCATATTTGCAGATGACAAAAAGCTTGGAGGTGAGGTGGATAGCAGAGGGGGTGGCGATCGGATTCAGGAAAGTATTGATACTTGTAGAGATTGGGCAAAAGATTGGCAGATGTAATTTAACCTGAGCAAGTGTAAGGTGTTGGGCATGGGGAAAAACAATGAAAACAGAGATTACAGGATGCAAGGGGTAATTTTGGAGTGTGTCGCACAGGAGATGGAACTGGGGGTGGGAATAGATATGGGAGGTAAGTAGGTAGCACAATGCCAGGCAGCTATAGGAAAAGCAAATGTGGTTTTAGGTTGTATTCGGAGGGGGATCATTTATAAATCAAAAGAGGTGGTGGTAACATTGTACAGGAATTTAGTGAGGGCCACATCGAGAATATTGTGTGCAGTTTTGTTCACCACAATACAGGAAGGACATAGATGTCAGAGAGAGGGTTCAGCACAGAGCTACTAGATTGATTCTGGGCCTAGTTAGACTCAGCTATGTGGAGCGGCTGAAGGAGACAGGGCTTTATACACTAGAAAGGAGGTGGTAACGAGGAGATATGGAGATGTTTAAGATAATGAAAGGAATAGACATTATGAGGACAAAATATTTTTTCAGCAAAGTAGGCAGTGATAGGACCAGGGGCCATAGCCTAAAAGTAAAGAAGAGGAGAGTTAAGATGGTAGTAAGGCAGGGAACCTTCACTCAGAGAGTAGTTACGAACGCATGGAATGCTCTCCCTCAAAAGGTGGTGACTGCGGAGACAGTCGATACGTTTAAATTGGAATTAGATAGGTACCTGGAAGTTATGGATTTAGAGGGATATAGGGATGTTGACAGGACTTTGAGGTAGCTTGAGCATTGATGGATGAGTGTGTGCATGTGTACAGAGGTTGGTGGTGGGGGCCGAGTCAAGGGGTGTTGTGTGGTTGATGTTGTGTGTTTTATAACCAAGCCCATGCCCTCCCCCCCCCTGGAAAGAAGGAAAAAAAACCCGACAAAAACTACAAACAAAAAACAACCACAAAAAATGCTTAATTAAAAAAAAAAAACATTTTGCATTTTCTTACTTTGATTTGGTGTTGATAAATTTGTGTGTCGTTGATGTGGTGCAAACGTGATGGCCTGAATGGCCCTCACCTGTGTCTAATTCTCTTGTGATTCCTTGTGAATATGTAAGTAAAGATGATTATATATCAATTCAAACCTTTTCTTACCAATTAAGCCCTAAATGTACTCGTATTTATATGGTGAAAAGTAAAAGATGTTGGCGTTTCTTGGACTACGAGTACCATATGTCAGCCTGAAAACGATTTGAACCTTCCGAGGTACCACCTGTTGTTTTGACCTCAACATCATGTGGTAAAACGAGTTTCACTTCCTTTTTTTGGCCACAGAACCCTTGCCCTGCATTCGTGTCGAACTCGAACTGCCGACTGGCTGAGTTGCACCATGCAAACAGCTGTTTCTCCCTTCCCTCTGTTCCCAGAAGGACTTCCCTGCAAGGAAGTTGAACTGCTGAACTCCTGTATGTTTATTTTTTTTTTTTTGTATACCTTGTCGAGGCTCGTATGAGAGCTAACACACAACGCACAGCAAGGGGGGCACGAGAGAAGAAGGGCGGGAGTGGAAGGGACAAAACAGTGGGGAACAGGGACATTAGGAGATCTGAGGAAGGGAGAGGGATGGGGCGAGGAACATGGGGGAATAGAAGATGGACATCACAGGGACTTTCAGGAAGGAAAGCAGGGAATTTGAAGGAGGTGGGCATGAGTGGATTATCAGGGGTAGAAAAGATCGAGGATTTGGATGGGGGATGATAAGAGGTGTTGGTGAACAGCTGTTTTGAAGGCCTGGAGGGAAGAATGGGATTGAATAGAGTGAGGGAGTTTATTCCAAAGGCGGGAAAAAAGAGGAATGAAAGACTGAAGGTGAGCAGTGATTCGTGATTTTGGTAGTTTTACCAGAAGGGGGTTGTTGGCGGACCTTGAGCGCCCTGCGGAAATGTTGTGGGGACAAATTGCAGAGAGCTGGGTGGGGCGAGGCTGGTAGAAGACAGAAAGAGCACCGACCTGTCTGCGGTGAGAGAGTGAGAAGCCCAAGAGAGTGAGAGGCCTAAGTTTTCTTCCTCAGGTTTTCTCGACAAAATCTCTTCCTTATCTCATGGAATTTCCTATATATATATATATATATATATATATATATATATATATATATATATATATATATATATATATATATATATATATATATATATATATATATATATAGAAATATATATATATATATATATATATATATATATATAGAAATATATATATATATATATATATATATATATATATATATATATAGAAATATATAGAAATATATATATATATATATATATATATATATATATATATATATATATATATATATATATATATATATATATATATATATATATATATATATATAGTCTTGTGATTGTTTGGGCCCTCATAGTGGAATGATAACTCAGGAATGTATCGATCGCTTGGTTTGTTTCAAAGTGCGCATATCGAGTCAAGGGTAGGGTTGTTTATTTATTATATATGCCGAGGGGAGAAGTGGCGAGGGGGATGGGTTTTGGAGGAGGTAAGCATGAGGGGAGGGGATGCTGGACTTGCATTTTTGTATCGGGACTTGAGGGAAAAGGAGCGAAGGGGTTCTCGACTTGAATTTGGTGGTGGGACTTGTGGCCGGGGGGGGGGGGGGGAGTGAAGTAGTCCAGGAATGAACAAAATGGGGTATGTTAAAACAGCACGTCAATTAATACAGCATGTGGAGACCACCCAGCAGAGATGTCCATGGGGGATGCAGAGGGGCGTCGGTTTGGGAGGAGGTAAGTTGGTCATCACCAAATCCAGAAGGGATGATTTGCCATTGGAAAAAATCCGGGTGGGAAAGTTTACAGATCAAGTCAGTCCCTTGGATTGACAGAAGTCCTTTGCAGAAGTGCCAATGGTTGTGAGAAAGGTACCAACACCCAGCCAATTAGCATGGTGGTAACTGAACTCACCACATATAAGGAAGAGGGAGTTGAGGTGAGTGGTTAAAAGTTGGGATGAGTGGTTAAAAAGAGACAGATGGAGATGGAGTCGTCACTGTTGAGAGGACAGTACAACACAAGCAAACATGAGGTAGAAGCGGAGGTTAAGTCTGAGTCGAGGTACTCCTGGGGGTTGGAAGGTGCAAGAGCAGTACACGGAGAGTGAGAAATTGGAACTCCTGATGTACAGTGAAACTCCACTGCCAGGACATCTGGGTCGCCAAACTCCACCACCAAAGGTCAATAGACGTCTGGGTCGGGCCTGTGATGTCATGGATTCACTGGATCATCTGGTGTGGCTTTGTAGATACCTGTGCAGGTGGATGAAATTGCGAGTCTTCAGGTCCTTGGTGCTTCCAGTCTTGCTCTACGGATGTGACACTTGGACTCTGACCAGGGATCAGAGATGGAGACTTAATTCCTTTGCTACCAAGTCTCTTCGAAGAATTCTTAGCTGTCACTGGTCGGACTTTGTGTCCAGCGAGCAGTTGCTGAGAGAGATGCAAATGAGATTTATTACCTGCATAGTTCATGAGCATCAGCTGCGGCTGTATGGACATGTGGCTCATTTTCGCGATGCTGGTCCTGCTCACCAGATTCTCTCAGCGAGGGAGCTTCACGAGTTGAGGAGGCCAACAGGCTGATTGATCAATGAGGTTGATCAGTATCTCAAGGAGATGGGGATGGACCAGGTATCTGCCTGAGGGATGGCTCGATGGAGACCCCTGGAGTCCCGGCGGAAAGTGGATACATCGATGCACTGCTCTGACACATGCTCCCATACCTGACCTGTTGCTGATGATTCACAAATAAGCGATATAACCAGTCTAGCAGCTGAGGGGGTGTGTAGCATTGGGATTCTCATGTGTGTACTCTTTGTGAATGTCTTTGCAGCTCTGGAGGAACTCTGAGAAGTGTTTGAAGCACAAAATGGCTTACCTTGGGTAGCATTTCATCTTGACCTTGATTTTGCTGATGATGCACTCATCTTTGCGGAGACTCCAGATATCCCTTTGGGGGCCCTTGAGGTGCTGAATGAGGAGTCGGAGTTGCTGGGATTACAGGTTTCCTGGGTCAACAGCTCGTGGTTGCAGCAGGTTGATCAACATCTCAAGGAGATGGGGATTGGCCAGGCATCTGCCTGGAGGATGGCCAGACGGAGGCCCCTGGAGTACCGGCAGGAAGTGGACGGAGTGATGTGCTGCTCTGGCGCATGCTCCCATACCTTGCCTGACCTTCACAAAATTAAAGGCTAGACAGATTAAGGGGAAACTTAACACACCTATTCACAATGCCTTGGTGATATTAAGGTGACAAAGAATAATTGATGTCACATGGTTCGGTGGCCATATTGGATTGAAGAAAAATATTAAATAATGTTTTCTCTGGAACTGCTTATCCGATCAAAGCATAACTGACCAAATATCATCTAATAATATAGCTGCATACAGTGTTGAAATGATGTCATCCATCATTGGCCATGTGGTGTGGCAACCACATTGGATGGAAAAACGAACCTTATCAGATCAAAACGAAACGTCACACACGTGATCCTCTACCAAATTGTTTGCAGAGTCCAAATTTTCAATGCCATAGGTCGTGTGGTTTGGCAGCCATGTTAGTTTGAAAACTGAAAATTAAATAACCTATTTCTGCAAAACTGCTGAACAGATCAATGTGAAACATGTTGCATTACATGGAGCAAGGGCAGTTTTCAAAATATAATTTTTTAATATTTTCCTTGAAACCAATGTGGCTGCCACACCACGTGACTGATGACGTCGTTTTAAGTCAAGTGTCTGCAGCAAGCACAGTGGATCATCACTGGAAAGCCTCCCATCGAAAGGCAAAGCGGTTTCAGAAATTATTTAAAAAAAATATGATCCACTCGTTATGGAGAATATTTGTTGAAAATTTCAACATCATTGGTCACATGGTCTCACAGCCATGTTGGACAAAAAAAACCTTATCCAATCAACGCACAACTCCAAAGACGTGATCGGTCACCCATTGTGAATTTGATTTGATAAAGAGGATGTCGTGTGTCAGGTGTCCGATCGAAGCGGGGTTGTATCAAAGCGGGGTGGCATGGTTTTTTTTATCACCATAGAAATTTCATGATATTTTCACCATAGATGCGATGACTCATGTGGAATGTTTTTGTGATAACTATGACGTCATAGGTCACGTGGTGAAGCAGCCATTTTGGAAAAAAAGAAAAACTTTGGACCTTTGTACCTCCGAAACCATTCCATGGAAAAAATTGAAACTTGGCACATGTGAAGTACTCACATGGGAAACAAGCGTGATGTTTTTTAATGTCAAATGTGGCTCTGAAATGACATCATAATTGCATATGTCAAACACTATATCCGATAAATCTGAAAATTTTTGAGGGTCATCTTGGGCTCAATTGCAATTGGCAAAAAAAATTGATGACGTCATCAGTCACATGGTTCGGCAGCCATATTGTTTTTAACATAAAACCTTTTTAAAAATCTTCTCTGTAACGGCGAACTGATCAAGGTGAAACATTACATGTATGATCGCCTATCTATAAGGAACAAAAAGTTCTCCACCTATGATGTCATAGGTCACATGGTTTGGCAGCTATGATTTGTTTTGAAGAATAAACATTTTAAAATCTTCTTCAGAATGGCTTGACAGATGAAGGGGAAACTTCACTTACATGTTCCCCAAGCCTTGGGGATACCAAGGTGTTCACAAATAATTAATGTCACATTGTCTGGCAGCCATATTGGTTTGAATATATTGGTCTGGCAGCCATTATAGTTTTCCGATGTTGTTGTAGTTGGTTGTTGGGGTTTCTTTTTTTGGGGGGGGGGTGCTTCCCCCTGAGTGAAGAAGGAGAGATATGTTAGTTGTTTTGATGGAGGAGGGGAAATCGATTGAGTTGAGTGATCAGAAGAAACAAAATCCAGAATAAAAGTAACGAAAATGAGGCAAACAACGGGGGGGGGGGGGGAATCACACTCGACTACCACCAGCATGCCCAACCTAACTCGGGATACACATTCAACAATTCAACACAGCAGGATATGGTTTGGAACAGAAGAAAAATTGATGAAAGACATGAACAGCAAAAACAGGAATAACTAGAACGGCACTCGGGAGAGCACATACCTCTGGCAGGCTGAACAGTTTACGTTTTGTATTCCATTGATCGGTCGGATTTGGATCCGAACTTGAAACCAAAATATAATTAGCTTTTTCTTTTTATCTAACCAACTCAACCACCCAGTTTTGTCATAACTCATCCACAACTTTTTGAGATATCATGCTATAAATAGTTTTTGGCCCCATCTCTCAATCGTGAAGAATCATGAAAAAAAAAACTTTTAAAAACACAATTGCATCTGGATTCAGATTTTCACCAAAATCAAAACCCCACCTGACCTGTCCACCAACTTTTGTCCAAATACACCCCTAACTTTGTGAGATATTCTGTTCACAGACAGACATGGATATTCTGTTTACAGACAAACAGACCTTTTGGTGACGGAGGTAAAAAATAAAACAGTAAAACACAACGTAACTGGTCCGGGGAACTTAATTTAGATGAACTGTGAGGAGTGAGAGTCGATCAGTCATCCACATGCGTCGAATCTGCCAAATCCCGCCGCGAGCGCCATTACCACTTCAGGCACATATGTCATTGAGGACGCGTTGCACCCCACCGCTCACCATTGGCCCAAAGGCACGTTTGATGGATGGACGACCACCAATTTCCCACTTGTCACCCAGGTGGTCCCTCCCCCTTCCTCTCAAACATGAGTGAAGTCCCTTTCACACCTCAGCTGGTGTCTTATGGCTCAGCCAAACTCTAAAAAGGATATAAAGGACAGATTCAAACAGTGCAGAACATTAAATAAAAGGTTCAAAGGGATGGCAATTTAGACACACACAGAAAGAGAGAGGGGACATCATCTGTTTTAGACATAAAAGTGACATATATCTCGTATCACAATTAATTACCTCAAGAGTTATCAATGGCTACCTCAGACCAACACTCACCTGCCCTCACTGGCATCCCGCCTCAGCACCGAAGGCAAGAAGCGGCAACCAGGCATGCTGCAGTTAAAGCTTCTGACTCTGAAGTTCATCCCCTCTCCAACAAGATGCACAAACCACAACAAACTCAATGACTAAGAGTCACAAACCTTTCAGCAGGGCAGCCCAGTCCTTCATCGAGGCTGACAGCTCAGAAAACAGACAAGAGTGGCTCCTCTCAGAATGGAAAAGGAAGCAATCTGAATGCAGACTGCAGCATCTGCAGCACATTTCTACCTCTACAGCTGTCTGCAGACTTCTAAGAAAGGAGTGGTGCTGCCTGAACAGACAGCGCAAAGGCATTGGACGCTTTAAGGCTTGCATGTATAACTGGAACCTGGCTAACACAGCAAGCCGTGATTGTGGAGAGCCCAAAACTGCAGAACACTTGGTGGAAGTGCGTCCCATTCACCAGTTGGTAGAAGATTGGAACACTCTTGCATCGCTTGATCAGCAGGCCAAAGAATGGTTGAGATCTGCTGGATTTCCATCTCGAATGACTGACGATCGGACCACATGAAAGAAAAGAAACCTCACACTTACTCTAGACATTAATGAAGAAAATAACTACACCATAATAAGCACCATTAACCCTCGAGGAGCTATTTCCACAACAATATATGGTTACAGATGCAGGTCCATTCCGGTTGCCTGGTTTGATTCCCGCGGGTCCAATCAAAATGACTACAACCACCAGCCAAGTCCCCGGTCCTGAGCCAGTTCCTAGGCCTGTTTGCCTCAATACAATGCTCATGAGGCTGTGGCATGAACCAGGTGAAGTGCAGATACATGCCCATGAGGGTAGACCAATACGGTTTGAACCGGGGATCCTCGCACATTATGCCAAACCACAGCCACATGTTGCGTATGGAAGAAGAAGGAGAAGAAGCCTAAAAAGAGGAAGACCCCACAATCCTTTTCTTTCAAATCTCTCATGCATGTAATACATTCAATGTCATCGATGTAAATATTTTCAAGTGGTTGTATGTTTGTTTGTGCATTTGTGCATTATTATTTGAAGGCTGAACCTTTGCACCTGGATGCTACAAATGTTGGGTGCAGGCACTTCAGAATCTGGGCAGGGTTTCAAGCTAAACCCCAAAGACCCCAAAAGACCCGAAGGACCAAAAAATACCCCAGTCATTTATATATTGACTGCTTTTGACATTTGTGCATGGTACATGCTTGTGAGCCTCAATATATATATATATATATATATATATATATATATATATATATATATATATATATATATATATATATATATATATATATATATATATATCGACTCCTCCCATGCTCTTCACACTGAATGAAGAAGCTGCAAAAAGCAACCATGAAAGGCTACCCAAGGTAAGCCATTTTGTGCTTCAAACACTTCCCAGAGTTCCACCACAGCTGCAAAGACATTCACAAAGATTACACACATGAGAATCCCAATGCTACACACCCCCTCAGCTGCTGGACTGTTTTTATCACTTATTGGTGAATCATTAGCAACAGGTCAGGTCAGGTATGGAAGCATGTGCCAGAGCAGTGCGTCGATGCATCCACTTTCCGCCGGGACTCCAGGGGCCTCCATCTAGCCATCCCTCAGCCAGATGCCTGGTCCATCTCCGTCTCCTTGAGATGCTGATCAAACTGCTGCAACCACGTGGTATGTGATCAGCCCGTTGGCCTCCTCAACTCGTGAAGCTCCCTCGTTGAGACAATCTGGTGAGCAGGACCAGCATCAAGGAAACGAGCCACATGTCCATACAGCCGCAGCTGATGCTCATGAACTATGCAGGTAACAAATCTTAATTGAGTCTCTCTCAGCAACTGCTCGCTGGACACAAAATCCGACCAGTGATAGCTAAGAATTCTTCGAAGAGACTTGGTAACAAAGGAATTAAGTCTCCATCTCTGATCCCTCGTCAGAGTCCAAGTCTCACATCCGTAGAGCAAGACTGGAAGCACCAAGGACCTGAAGACTCGGACTTTCATCCTCCTGCACAGGTACCGGCAGTGCTACACCCCATGATCCAGTGAATCCATGATACCACAGGCCCGACCCAGACGTCTATTGACCTCTGGCTCACAGCCAGCAGAGACGAATATCACTGCCAAGGTAAGTGAATCACTATGTCACCTCAACATCCTCACGACAAACAGGTACCGACAAGGAAGCAGCATCCAATATGTCATTGAAAGCCTGGATCTTAGTTCTGACCCAGGAAACCCATAATCCCAGTGGCTGTGATTCCTCATTCAGCATCTCAAGGGCCCCAAAAATGATGTCCAAAGACTCCACAAAGATGACTGCACAATCTGCAAAAACAAGGTCAGAGATCTTGACATTCCCAAACGATGTACCACAGCTTTATCTCTGTGACATGTTCCTCAGAATCCAGTTCATACAAGTGCTGAAAAGTGTGGGGGCCAGTACCCACCCCTAACAAACTCCAGCAACGACTGGAAATATGTCAGAGATGGTATCACCACATCTCACAGCAGTTTCAGTCCCAAAGTATAGTTCATACATCAGAATGATCAGTTTTGTTGGCACTTCACTAAGACCAAGAATCCTCTAGAGGGCATTGCAATTCACTGAATTTAATGCTTTGCAGAGATCAACATAGGCTGCAATCAGCCCCTGCCGAAACTTCCGTCTCCATTTGGTGACGACCCGATGAACAAGGTTACAGTCAATCGTTGACCTCTTTGGTGTAAAGCCTGACTGCTCTGGATGCTGGTGCTCAAGCAGATGGTGGTGAACCCTATCAAGGATTATCCGAGCAAAGTCCTTGCCCAGCACTGAGAGCAGCATCACCCCTCGGTAGTTGTTGCCATCCTGGCGATCACTCTTCCCTTTCAGGAGAGGGAGAACATGGCCCCTTTTACAGACAGTTGGGTTGATGCCTGTGTTCCAGGAAGAGCTCTGGACTGCATGCAACGGCACGAATGCAGCATTTCCACCAGCCTTGAGAAGTTCAGCATAGATGTCGCAGATCCCAGCAGCTTTACCCCATTTCAACCGGTTCACCGCAGCCTGTGTTTCCACAAACGAAGGTGGATCACAGTTGATTGGAGGGTCGGAAATGGGGCTTGTAACACCCCTGACATCCAACTCAACAAGTAGTGGTTCAGCCTGGTACAGCCAATCAAAGTAACCAGCTCAGCAGGCCTGCTCTTCGGACTCCTCTGTCAAGAGCCCACCACCCTCAGCTCTAACTGCAGTACACCGAGGGATGGACTCGGAGGAATGCAATGCGCGAATTCCCCTGTAAGCAAGATGAGAATCACATGATCAAAGGTGATGCTCTACCCCCTCATAGATTCCACACACATAGACTTCCTTGTCCCCCCTCAGAGCATGTACAGAAATGCATACCAACGAGGCCCCGAAGCATGTACCACGTCCAAATGTCAAAAGCAGTCAAAAAGGTCTATCCGAGGAGATGACACACTTTGTGATAGAACACAGTGCCTGCAACACACCAACCTGACAGTTTATAGTCTGGTTGGGAATCAAATCCAGACTAGCAAGGTCAGAGGTATACGTGTACTACCTCTGCACCATCTTGTCATCCAATCGTAAATCAATGTTTCGGTTGAATATTGCTTGCCAGAAACCTGAGATGATTTTGTGATCTGTCTCAGGTAAATGCTCAGCTTCAAATATATTCGTCATTAGTCGTGGTGACCTCTCATTCTATCAAGAGATAATAAAACTATTACTTTTTCCCTTTCTCATTTGCCCAAACCTGCCTTTATAATTCATTAATTCACCTGATTGCCAATTAATGTATGATTGAGTAAATTATTCATATTTGACCTAAAAAGAGGAAAAACTATTTATCTCTAATAAGAGGGGTACCATGATTGGCAGATGCTGTTCTAATTTATCCTGTTTGCATTTTGAAGAAATCAAATGTGTTTTTTCATTTTTTTTGTGGGGGCCGAAAACACTTCCCTACACCAACGAAGGAATGGGGGTCAGGGATCATTTAATATTACCTTTCGCGTAGCTTCAAAGGCTTCGGCATTAAAGAGCGTTAAACGAAGAAAAAAAAATCTAACTTTTTCAGATTTTTCCCAAAAAATGTTTTTTTTTTTTTAATGCCAAAACACCTCACAGCACTCGTTGATGAACCTCTGAAAGTTTGACAAAGATAATATTTGCCATCTCTGAGAAAAATGGTGACAGACAGAGACAGACAAACATCTCTCTTATGGTATCAATCTAATATATTTCGCTCATTCTAACCACTCATTGACTCACTCATTCACTGGCTCACTAACTCATTGGCTCACTGACATTAATGTTCTGGGTGACTGAGAAAGCTGAAATGTGTGCCGACAGACATCGAAGCTGATACCCCAGGGGGGGGGGGGGGTCACAGAACCATTGGAAAGCATCTTTAAATTAAAATAATATATAAATGAAGATAAAAAGAAAAATGGGGAAACATGGTTCGTTATTGCTCGCAATGTGTAAGCACACCTCACCAGTATATGTCTGTCTGTCTGTCTGTCTGTCTGTCTGTCTGTCTGTCTGTCTGTCTGTCTGTCTCTCTCTCTCTCTCTCTCTCTCTCTCTCTCTCTCTCTCTCTCTCTCTCTCTCTCTCTCTCTCTCTCTCTCTCTCTCTCTCTCTCTCTCTCTCTCTCTCTCTCTCTCTCTCTCTCTCTCTCCCTCCCTCTCTCTGTCTCCTTATGCATAGCCACATCTTTTAAGTTAGAAACTTCAAACTTGAGCTACAAATACAACTTTATGTGGGGGGGGGGGGGGTTGAAGCACTCTAGGCAGAGGAGTGAAATGCTTCCTTTCCTTCTCCTTCTCGACCAAAATGGAGGGCCTGTCAAAGAGGGGGTAATAATTACTAGAACGAGCCAGGGACATCTTGTGAGGGAAAGATTTATAGCGGCAATGGACGTGTGGCTGGTGTTGGGGGGGGGGGTGGCAGAGGAGGTGTGAGGGGGGTGGTTGGAGTGAACGGGTGGTGGGAGTGGGGGTGGGAGTGAACGGGTGGTGGGAAGGGGTGGGGGTGGGAAAATGCCAATGTCTCTGGAAATGTCAATGTCTCTGTCTTTTGATTAATAGCTACAATATTGTGAGTGAAGTAAAGGGCTATGTGGCCATGGTCTCAGAGGTTGTTTTGAATCCACAAAGTGATGCCAAAGTGACCAATATAGCAATTTTGGCAAAAGAATGACTAATTGGTCCGTCAGCAAAGCGATGGGTAGGCTCTGCTCGTAGATTACAGACGATGCATACTTTTGCTTTAAATTGTTTCAGTTTTAAACTTTTGTAAAATGTCTATTTTATTTTTTTAATCAACAACATGTTTGGTCTATAAATCATGCTTGTCCTGGAATTGTCTATAAATTTTCTTCAAGTTCAGTGCATTGAAGGGGTATTTCTTTCGAATTTTGACAGACGTTCCAATTATTGTTTGAACGCAAAAACACATGGATATAATGTGCGCACCGATGTGCACAATGTGCCTCTGCTGTTTGAGTTCAAACCTGTTTCATTTCCAGGTTCATGCAAACCGTGCTGTGCTCACCTGTCCCGACGATGCCAACATGTTATAATTTCTGGGCGTTCAGCTTGCAACTTTGCTCAGCAATGCATTTTTGGGGTTTCAGATGAAAATGCTGTCGCATTTTTAGTTGAAAGCAATATTTTTGCATGCTCACCGCAGGACAGTTGGGTGGTTAGAGCTTTTCCATTAGGATCAGAATCATTAATTGTTTAGTAGTGAAGGCCAAACCGACGATTCATCCTGCACCGGATAAAATGCATGCTTTGAAATATAGTTGAAAGGCTAGCTCCAGACAAGCAACCGTATTGCGGCCATTAATGTACCACTTGTGCATTGCTAAACATCACAGAGTCGTTTGGCATTAAATGGTGCTGTCGGTGAGCTTGAAAAAGGGCACATACACAAAAAAAAGGGCAAGGCCTGGGTCTTGATGAAGTCTGATTGATTCTGTAAGTCTGCGGGCAGAAGGTAAATTTGTGCTTCGCCATAATGAGAGACTTTGATCAAATGGAAATCTTTGTGGAGTGGCAAGGTAATGTTCCGGTTTTCTCTTACGTATTGTTTTTTTTCCAAGCCAACTCTTCTCGCTATCAAGGGAAATCTACATCGAGTCTTCCCTGACCAATGAAATTACTCTACGGTTACTAATGGCATCACTCTCATTTTGTTGTCTGGTTCATTTTTTGTATCCAAATGTAACAGAATGTTGGTAATTATTTTGTTTTGTGTGTATTTTGAAGAACACTGTCCAAAAAGGTTTTAATAAAATGAGGAGTCAGCTTGCCCCGCTTGAAGATGTAATGTGTGCAAATGAGCTTCCAATTTCTCCACTTCTTTCTACAATGGGAATGTCGGCAGAATGGACGACCCGCTGCGCAGTCCCGCTATGGTACATCAAATACCAATTGTGTGTACACTGCATTCAAGCTCCTGCAGTTAAAACACATCTGTACGGTAGAAACCATTCATCGTGTGCTCTGTGATTTGGCAAAATCAGGATTGGAGATCTCTGTGGGAACAATGACTCATATGTATATATATATATATATATATATATATATATATATATATAAACCCTAACATGGTCGGCCTACTAAAATAAGTGAGGCACAGATGAGACCAGTGGTAAGTGTCATTAAAATACTTTGTCTAACCTCTAAATGGACACAATCTAACCTCCAATAGGAGAGCATCCGCAAGAACCAAACAAAGTCAAATACCTCTTGTAAATGGATGACGTGAACCTTTTTTTGAACCAAACGATGAAAAAAGTAACCTCACAGGTAAACCTGGTGAAACAGTGTTCTCAAGACATTGAATTGTAATTCGGACTAGACAATGTATGTCAATAAAAAAACATAAAAATCGACCCAAGTATAACTGAGGGTTCGTAAAACACCTGAGTCAGTGCAGACTTGAGAAAAAGGACATGTGAAAGGTCTTTACAATTCTTGCTTTGCGCTTCTGAGCATGATCTATATTTCCTTTGAGCCGCAATTTGGCTGAGTCTTGATATTCCCCAACTCTGAGAGAGCGAGTGGAAAATTTGATTGGTCGAGATGGTGTACAATGGCGTAATGTTTTATCCAAGTACAGGTACTGCAAAACTGCAGGTTTTTGGAAGTGACAACGAGGTGATTTGTAGTCTACAGTGTTCAAGTACATAATTCAATTGAAATAAAATAAAGGTTTTAAAATGAAACTGCAGAATTTTTATTTTTTTGGAAGTTCACCGCTTTTGACGCACCGTCCTTAACACCACCTTATTTAACAAGTTATATTAGTTGTCCATGCCTGTTGTATGTGTTCTTTATGGTGTTCCTACAAAAGTAAGTTTCCGGTTTGGAATGATTTTCAATTTTGTTTGATTGCCAGACAGTCAGAGTGAAACGATTAGCATATTCCTCTCTGTGCAAGCGCAATCGGAACAAATGCAGAGCCAAAGTATTGTTCAACTACAGGTTCGTTTTCCGATTCAAGTTCCGATTCGTATTCAAAATATAACATTCAATTGAAATTAAGTTGTTTCTTGATCATAAACTGATGTTTTGTAGACATGAGGACAGACAGACAGAAAGACAGACAGAAGCAAACCAATTACTTAACCCTGCTTTACATTTCGCGTGCACAGACTAACAATGCTTGATGAGCTGTTCCGAAGTGTGAAGCATTGTACAAAACCTCCATCGTGCAAAGTCCTTCCTCGGCCCACCTGAGCTCCTGACCATTTACAAAGCTTTCATCCACAGCCTGATGGAGTACTGCTCTCCCCTCTGGGCTGGTGCTCCTGCCTCCCACCTTTCTCGGCTTCACGCTGTGGAAACCAAGGCATTTCGGATCATTGGCATCTTCCGCAATGAGGCTGAGTCTTTGGGCCTCTCACTCTATCACCATAGGTTGGTCGGTGGTCTTTCTGTCTTCTACTGCCTCCTCTCCAGCCTCGCCCCCCCCCTGCTCTCTCTGCGATTTGTCCTCACCACATTTCCGCAGGGTGCTAAAGGTCCGCCAACAACCCCCTTCTGGTAAAACTACCAAAATCACTGCTCACTGCTCACCTTCACTCTTTCATTCCTCTTTTTCCCCACCTTTGAAATAAACTCCCTCACTCGATTCAGTCCCATTATTCCCTCAAGGCCTTAAAAACAGCTGTTCACCACCACCTCTTATCATCCCCCATCCAAATCCTCGATCTTTTCTACCCCCGATAATCCACCCAAATCCACCTCCTTCAAATTCCCTGCTTTGCTTCCTGAAAGTCCCTGTAATGTCCATCTTGTATTCACCATATTCCCCGCCCCATCCCTCTCCCACAGATATCCTAATGTCTCTGTTCCTCACTGTTTTGTCCTTCCCACTCCTGCCCCCCTTGCTGTGCGTTGTGTGTTAGCGCTCACACGAGCCTCAACAAGGTATATAAAAAAAAAAAACATAAAATAAAAACAAAAAAAAAAACTTGTTTTTGACAATGCCTTAATTTCAGCTCAATATCCGCCACAGTATTGCCGTGCAATAGCTGTAATGTTGTCATGAGAGCTCAAGAAAGAGAAATTATAAGTTTAATACAGATAACTAGATGTTTTCACAGTGACTGCAATTGCCACCTTCGCACAATCTGAATTGTTTGCCTCCAAGGCAAAGTGTATTGCAATGCTTGACATCATATAGCTCTGCTCACCATGACAGGATGCTTGATTTGTGAAGTGTCTTTGCCAAGATCACTGCAGGCAAACTGAAGAGAGACTGTTTGATAGTAAAACACACCATGTTACATCCGTGACAAAAGCTTTCAAAAACAAATCAGAAGTTCAAAAACATGTCAAATCAACACATTTTCTGAGAAGTAAAGGACCCCATCATTTCTCCCCCATTTTTTTTTAAACAATTTCCTTCTAAAGTATAGGGCCTTGATATCCATCGTAAGTCGATTGGCAAAATGTTTTCAGACAGAAAACGAAAACATCATGCTTATTAAAAAAATAATTTCGATGTTTATATTTGATTATTTATTTCGATTTTTTTATCATTTCTGTTTAATCACCAATGAAAAACATAACTGCCCTTTCTCACCTTCAACTCACTTAATGCTCGGCCCCAGAGCTGGCTCTATTTCGCGTGGATGTAAATACTTGCTTCACTCATTCCAATTTTTACATTGGAACTCTAATAATTTTAACCATATTTTTTATGTACCTTGTCTATAATTTTTTTTTGCCGATTAACAAAGGGAATTTATTTTTCAATCTGTGAATGTGATCTGAAATCGACATTTATCAACATTTACCAAGGAAAATATAATCCTGCGTCTATTATATAGGACCGTTGAATCTTTGGAAGGAACAGTGGCTCAATAAGAAATGACAGTTAAATTTGCTGGATTATGTGTTTGATTTCAGGGATAGATTGGCAAAAGCACATGAGATAACAAGAGAGAACTTGAAAGGATCACATGACAAAATTAGAAAGCATCTGAAAATGCAAAGCCCGTCCGCTTTGTATTTGGACTTCTTCTGTATGCCAAATGGTACCTTTGACCTTTTGACAAAATTCTTAATTTTTTTTTCCATATTCTCATAATAAAGCTTTGTTGAAAATTTGATAACAAAAGCTGAAATGATTAATAAAATTTCAAGTTAATTGGATGAAAATTGATGATTTTATGTCACTCTGACATTTGACCTTTTGATCAAATTGTTTTTTAGCAGGAGACGGGCCAATGGCAGCTCGGCATGATAGATATTCTAAGGACAGGGAATTCAGTCCTAGTAACAAGGTTTTTGCATTGCTTCCAATTCCAGGTCAGCCATTACAAGCTCGTTATTTTGTACCTTACCTCAATTAACTTCCTTACCGATTATATCATTCAAATTGCTGGTAGATGCAAGCAGAGATGGCTGTGTCACATAACTCTGATTAAAAAATAAATAAATAAATAAATAATATATATATATATATATATATATATATATATATATATATATATATATATATATATATATATATATATATATCATGACAGAAAGCAAAGGTGGAAGCAATTGATAGCTTGACAGCACCGAAAGGTATAAAAAGAACTTATGAGATATCTTGGTATTGGCTGGATGGTATCGGAAATTTAATTTTAAAAATTCTCAGACATTGTTGTCGCTTTGACAAATCTACTCAGTAAAAAGGCAAAATTTGTATGGGATGGTAAATGTCAGGCAGCATTTGACAAAATCAAAGCCAAACTTGTGAGTTCTCCAGTTCTTGCCACACCAAGTTTTCAGAAAAAAAAATCTTGAAATTGGCTGTGAATGCAAAGCGATGTCGGGGCTGGAGCAGTTTCGTGACAGGAAGATGCCACAGGTATAGATCACCCTGTATGCTATTACTCAAAAAAGTTTAACAATCACCAGAATAACTATTCAACAATAGAAAAAGAGACCCTTGCTCTTCTGCTAACTTTGCAACAGTTTGAGGGATATTTGGGTATAACTACCTTTCCAGTAGTTGTTCTCATGGATCACAATCCCTTAACTTTCCTTCATAGAATGAACAATAAAAATCCGAGATTGATGAGACAGATGGAGCTTGTCTTTACAAGAATTCAACTTGGAAATGAAACACATCAAGGGCAAAGACAATGTAATTGCAGATGCTCTGTTATGAAGATCTGAATAACTCCAGCATTATTATTGTTGTCAGTTGAGAAGTATTATGGAGATTAAGCTGTTTTTATTCCGTATTTCTCAATGCAACTCATTGCTGTAGAATTTTTTGGTGCATTTAGATTTCATGTAAAAGGTAAGAAAGTTCTCATTGTGGTCAAACTTTCTTCTTGAGAAGGGGGAGAGTGTTACAGAAGAGTGTAACATATAATTGTGGTGAAGGTGAAAGTTAATTGTGTTATTACACCAGAATGTTATAATCCAGTATTAACATATTATTGTCAGGCAGCTTCAACAAGATATTTACTCTGCTTTACTTTATAGTTTCATCCATCCATCCATCCATTGGGACCATAATCTGTGCAGAGTGTTGGTGCTGCCTAAACAGTCTCCTTGGCTCTTGGACACAATCCTGGACAAGTTGCCACTCCGACACAGATTTTATTGTTACTCACAGGATATTTACTTAATCCTTGAAGGTTGTTTAAAAGTACTCTGATTAAGAAAGTGTTTTGTACTTTGTTAAAATAATTGTTTGCAGTTAAAGGAATTCAGGGTTTATGGGTGAAGAAAACTGTTTACTGTCCAAGTTAGTTTGTGGAAGGTCGCAATGAACAACCAAGCTAGCCAAGGTAGCTTTGACAAAAGCTTTGGAATGGCAACAAAATTAGATAAGAGATGCACCAAAGGCTGCCGTGACTTGGCTATGACCATGACACAAGAGAACAAAACCAGACAGCACTTGCGTTTGACCTTGCGAACAATAACAAAATGAAGATCAAAGGCTTGTTGACAGTTTGCAAAAGATATAAAACGAGCCCACAGTTTGCTTCAGACAGGAGAGATAGAGGACCATGTAAACAGAGAAAAGGAAAGGCTGTGTACTGGATTTAATGTTGCGAATTCATTTTAAACCAGCTCACCCAGTAAAGGTAGTATCAGGAGTCTTCTGTATGCAAACCTGGAATGGTTCAGCAAGTCCGTTCCCTGACTAAATCACCAGCTTCACCCCTTGATACGTTAATTGCTCTCAGTTACTGCTCGGTCTACTCATCAAATCTACTGCCCTGTTGTTGTCTCAGAGACGATTTCAGAGGAGGCATCTTTTCACTGGCTGCATCAAGACAGCAGCCTGTCTGTTCCTTCACTCTCTCCTCACCTGCTGCCAGTACCCATTGTCCTACACAGCATGCAGTCCCAAATTCAAACTCTCACATAGGTTGATCTGTGGACTCAGGTTCATCTGTATACTTCGGTGATAGAAGGCTTCACCTTTTGAGGACTTTTGCAATGTGACTGTGCTGTTGGATTCATCCGGTGCGTACCTACTGGACAAGATCCTTTCAAACGTGTTCACAGCTGACCCTTCACCCATTTATAACCTGCTGGGGTATATGTTACAAACTGGTTACCTGAGATAATTCGCCACCTCGAAAGTCCAGTCCAGTCCATTGGGACCATACTCTGTACAGAGCGTTGGTGCTGCCGAAGCAGTCTCCTTGGCTATTGGGCACAATCCTGGACAGGTCGCCACTCTGACGCAGGATACTTGAATGACTCGGTCATCCCAGCAAGCTGGTACTCATTTTGCCGACCTCGGAAGGATGGCAGGCTGAGTCAACCCCCTGGTGAATTAATTCAGCGGGCAACGAGGCTTGAACTCAGGACCCTCGGATCCCAAGCCGCCACTCTAACCACTGAGCCAACACCAGGCTACCTCGAAAGTCGTGAGTTAATTAATAGCTGCATTGATATCTGTGACGTTTGTACTTTATTAATTTGTGGATTCTTCGGAAAGCCATTCAGGGTTTATTTTAATTACTGTAGTGTTATTGTTTTAAAGGTAGACAGGTGGGATTAATAATGATTACTTATAAAAGATCTTTCTGTCAATTGTTGCATGCTTGCTACACCTGTAAAACACCAAACAGGCATATCATTGTGCTTAAATATTTTCTACCGTGACATCCTCCAGGTAATTGGTCCACTTGCTCCGGTGCCTCGAGGTGGACACATAACACAAATTACGGGTAACCTCAGGTAACCAGTTTGCAACAACAGCCAATAAGAGGAGAGTTATAACAGAACCAAGACATGGATATCACAGTCATTTGGTTTAACCTGCCTTTGGCTAATTACATACAAAACTAAAACAGCACTCAGTAGAACACATACCTCCATCGGGTTGAATAGTTTCATTTTGCATCCCACTGTTGGCCGGATCTACTGACCTGAACAAAATTCAAATCGCCTTGTTGTCACCGACCCAACTCATCCACCAAGTTTTGTTTCAAAACTGTCCACAACCTTTGGAAATATGGTACATATTATTTTTGGCCCTATCTGTCAATGGTGAAGAATCACTTTTCCAATTTAAAAAAAAATCTTCATATCCAGATTCAGATCTGGATCTTCACCAGAGTCGAATCAATTAGTCTGTAGTGTACTTTTCATCGGGCCAATTTGTTAGTACTTTTATGTCATGAACTTTGTTCCATTTCCTTTTATTTATTCGTATCCAGCCTGTGGCTGCTTAGCTGCATCATTTTCTGGGAGCGTGGCTGTGTCTGGTTTGGATGACGAAAGATCCCATCCCCCAAACAATGATTCATGTTGTACATTGTAAATGTGTAAAAACAGGGTGCAACTAGAGGGGAAGCACTCGGGAGAGTGCAAAACCTCCGCCGCCAATACTGCTGGGTCACTCAAGTGAACCTTATATCTTATTCATTAAATATGATGTCAACAGTGCTGACAGAGTTATAGTTCTTTTCTCCAACATTTTTTTTTTTGGGGGGGGGGGGTTGGAAATCACTTAAAACATGTAGAAATGCAAAAAAGAGAAATCGAAATTTTGTTGAAAAAAAAGTTGCAAAAATTTTTTTTCTCCAACAATTTTTTTGGGGGGATCGGGGGGTTGGAAATCGCTTAAAACATGTAGAAATTAAAAAAAAAAAAGAAATCGAAATTTTGTTGAAAAAAATTGCAAAATTTTTTTTTCTCTAACAATTTTTTTTTGGGGGGTTGGAAATCACTTGAAACATGTGGAAATGCAAAAAAAAAAATTTTCTCTAATAATTTTTTTTTGGGGGGGTAACAATTTTTTTTGGGGGGGGTTGGAAATCACTTAAAACATGTAGAAATGCAAAAAAAATAATTTTCTCTAACAATTTTTTGGGGGGGAGGGGGGGACCAAGGCCAAAATTTAATGGCATGATCCTTGGACCATACCTAACCCCCCCGCCCCCCCCACCAAGTTTCGTCGAAATCCGTCGAGGAGTTTTTCCATAACACTGTTCACAAACAAACAAACAAACAAACAGAAAGGGGTGAAAACAGTTACCTCCATCCATCTTCGAAGATGGCGGAGGTTAAAAAGCAATGTTCATGTAAGTGCAATGGCATCCCAAGCACTGACCTTCATCACTGTGTGGATGGCAGTAGCATGGACAAGATGGCACTTTAGCCAAGCGAATAGCCCGACATCGACCTAAACTAGACAATCAGTCGAAATACTGTACTTTTATTTGTCTATTTGCATTCAATATATTTCAGTTCTCCCTCTTCAGGAATGGAATGATTGAAGTTTAATAAACTGAGCAACTGCTTCAATAAAGTTTACTTAAATACAGTTTAGTTATAATTTGAAGAAAGTTGACTAAGCAACTGAGCAATAACCTTTCAGAAACGTGGGTGTGTGCATTTTTTAAAACTGCCAATTCTTTCTCACGAGATAATAATCATTGATATTTTTGTGCAAATTTATAGATGCAAATCAAGTTTACTTTGTTACTCTCTCAGCATATAATTTGCATACATTTAAATATTTACAATTATAGAAACGACCAGGAACAATCCACCATTAATGTGTGTGTGTGTGTGTGTGTGTGTGTGTGTGTGTGTGTGTGTGTGTGTGTGTGTGTGTGTGTGTGTGTGTGTGTGTGTGTGCGTGTGTGTGCGCACGCGCTGCAATGCCCCTTCAGGGCATATCAATTAAATTAAAGGTTAATTATATCATGTTTGGTATGGAATATCGCTTGTGGAAGTTCAGATTCGTATTCAGTCTATCATTTTGTGTGTGTGTGCACGCGCTGCAATGCCCCTTCAGGGCATATCAATTAAATTTAAGGTTAATTATATCATGTTTGGTATGGAATATCGCTTGTGGAAGTTCAGATTCGTATTCAGTGCATCATTTTGTGTGTGTGTGCACGCGCTGCAATGCCCCTTCAGGGCATATCAATTAAATTAAAGGTTAATTATATCATGTTTGGTATGGAATATCGCTTGTGGAAGTTCAGATTCGTATTCAGTGCATCATTTTCATTTAGAAATGTAAATCATAATTTAATTCCCCAATGGGTGCCACAAAATTTGATTTCTAAGCATATTTTGGTTAATGGCCCCGGAGACTAACTGGAGTTAAACTACATTCGCAGCCCTATCTTCTGCAACGTTTTTCCTCTCCAGACTAACGGAGCTTCACAGCCAGTGCCGCGTCGTGGCTCACTATCTCCAATGGGTTTTCACTCCTTTTATCCGTGGGACGTCTATCATCGTACCCCTTTTGGGGAGCAGTTTATTCCCATGGGCACTGGACATTTATGACACCAGCATCACAAGGCAGCTCACCATTTATCACCGTCGTCATTTTTCTTGCTTCTTATTGAACTGGTAACTGTAATCACATGCACTGAAGCTTACCAGCTTATGAGACTGCTCAGAAGAGATGAAGTCATCAACCTTTAGCAGTGAGTAGAAGTCAATAACACAATTTTCTTTTCATCCTGGTCACACACCCAACCTGTCCACTAAACTTTCTTTTTTCTGTTTGCAATGTCGAGGCTCGTTTGAGAGCTAACACACAACGCACAACAAGGGAGGCAGGAGACAAGAGGGTGGGAGAGGGAAGGACAAAACAGTGGGGAACAGAGACATAAGGAGATCTGTTGAAGGGAGAGGGATGGGGCGGGGAACACGGGGTATACAAGATGGACATTACACGGACTTTCAGGAAGGAAAGCAGGGAATTTGAAGGAGGTGAGTTTGGGGTGGATTAATGGGGGTAGAAAAGATCATGGTTTTGGATGGGTGAAGACAAGAGGTGGTGGTGAACAGCTGTTTTGAAGGCCGTGAGGAAACTTTGCCCAAATCCATACATACCTTTTTGAGATATCCTGTTTACAGAGAGACAGACAAACAGACAGTCAGACAGGGGTGAAAACCTTCGATGGCGGAGGTAACAATGGGTATCAGCAGGAAAAGTAGGTCGCTTATGATTAGCCAGGTGTGGTTGAGTTTGGATATTCGTAAGTTTTAGATGTTTGATTGTTTTGCATATGAATCATGTCTACTAGAAAGGTGGAGGTAATTAAATAGTTTGAGAGAAAGTAATGATATTAACTGGTACTGCCACTTATAACTATGAGCAATGACGATGACAATGCCATCCTATGATTATGTCATCCCTCACCACCTGTTCCAATGATGATGCCATCCTATCACGATGCCATCCAATGCCATCTGTTCCAATGATGATGTCATCCTATCATGATGCCATTCCATGCTGAAAATTCCAATGATGATGCTATCACATGCCGCATGTTGAAATGACAATGCCATCCTATTACGATGCCATTTTCCGACTCCCATTCTAATGACGATGCTATCCCACACCACCTGTTCCAATGAAGATGCTATCCTACAATGATGCAATCTCTTGCTGCCCATTCCAATGACGATGCCATCACATGCCCCCCGTTGAAATGATGATGCCATCCTATTAAGACGCCATTCCCCAACTCCCGTTCCAACGACGATGCCATCCTTCAACAATGCCATTCCACTCCGGCTGTTCCAATGATGATGCCATCCTATTACGATGCCATTCCCCGACTCCTGTTCCAATGAAGATGCCATCCGACAATGATGCCACCCCATGCCACCCATTCCAAAGATGATGCTATCACATGCCGTCCATTGAAATGACAATGCCATCTTATTACGATGCTATTCACTGACTCCCGTTGCATTAACGATGCCATCCCACACTGCCCGCTCCTATGACCATGCCATTACATGCCGCTCGTTCCAATGATGATGCCAATTCCCACAATGCCAATTCCAATGACAATTCCATCCTATGATGCTTCCATCACATGCTGACCGTTCAAATGATGATGCCATCCTGTGCCGGTGCCATCACATGCTGCCCATTCCGATGACAATGCCATCTTATGACGACACCATCCCTTTCTTCCCATTTCAATGATGATGCCATCTTATTACGTCATTTTTATCAAACCATATTTGTCATGGCTAGTCGATCCCAAGAACTGACACTTGTAACTGTGAGCTGTAATTTCTACAGGGGCACTTACAAAACTGCCATGCACTAGGAATAACGTTTGATAAGTATGACGTCCAAGTTCACATGGTTTGGCAGCCATATTGGATCAAAGAAAACATTTAGAAACCTTTTCCTCTGAAACCACTTCACTGATTGATGTGGAACTTCAAATACATCATCCACTACCAATGGGGAAAATGGTTTGATAAGAATGTTGTAATAAGTCACATGAATTGGCAGACATGATTGAAAGAAAACATTTTTACAAATCCCTTTTTTGAACCACTTTATCGAGTGATGCAAAACTTCATACGAAACTTCATCATATCACTGTACTCCATGACACGACTGTGCTCTTATGAATACATGACCTATGAAGTCATGAATTTAAAACCCGATTAAAACTGGGTCATCAATCACATTTATAAAATTTTGCATTGATCGGATAAGGTTCGTCTTTTTTATCCGTTATGGATGCCGCACCACTTCACCGATAATGTCATCGTTATCACAATATATGCCGCAAGTTTAGTTGATCGTGTCTATAACGTCGCACATCGATTGGAGAAAAAAGGATGATCACCTGTCTTTGTTATCATCTCAGTTCAGGAGTTTGAACATCAGTATTGCAGCACTCTTTGAGGTTCAGAGACCGGTTAGTGATGGGATCATGTCAGGTGGTTATACCTACTATTGGTTATAAACTGGTACTATTGGTAATATATATATATATATATTACCGTAATATATAAATAACAATAAGGTACCGTCCCCTTCAGTATTCTTATAAAGTTGAAAAAAACAACTCACACCCGTGTCCTAAGGAAGCGGTTCAGTTTAGCATTTTGAATATGAAATCGGCAAAGACTAGAAACGAACTAAACCCATTAGAATTATGCTTTAGAACCTTATAGAATGACCCTTTATAACCCATTAATAATTACCCTTTAGAAACTTTTCGAATCTTTTAGAATCACCCTTTCAAACCTTTTAGAATTACCCTTTAGAACCCTTAAGAATTCAACACGGTTGGTGGAAAGGTTCTTCTTCATTTTTGATGGATGGATAGACGGACAGATGGAAGGAAGAACATACCCAAATACAGTATTGAAGTGACTTCACCGCTTAAAAATGCGGGTGGGGGGAAAAATAATAATATTCTGCACAGAAAAAGATGGTACCCTTTGGTTCCCCAATAAGTGGGGGAGTTTACAAGGATAGTGTTGTGTCCCTGAGTTGTCGGGAATATGGAGATGACACGGGCTTGATGAGCCAAGTGGCCTCCTCCTGTGTCTGGATTTCCTTAGTTTTGATTAAGAACATTGGTTGAAATGAAAAGTGTTAACTGAAAAAAGAAATTGTAAGGCTTGTTTTAACTTTTTTTATTTTTCATAATTCATTTTTTCTTTGTGGCCTTTTTGTTCTTTTAATACGTCATCTTTCTCTTCTTTTAGGTCATTCACAATCAAGTTTTAACTTCATCACAATGTTCTTGAAATCAGACAATCATTCGCATCTGAAATATACAGCAGGATACAAAAGTCTGAATCCACCTAAATGCCAAACTTTGTCACACCACGATTTCAAACGGCAATTTTTCATGGTATTGAGAGTATTTATTGAATATTTTTCAATTATTATATTTATTGAAGAGAGAAAGAGAGAGAAAGAGAAAGAGAAAGAGAAAGAGAAAGAGAAAGAGAAAGAGAAAGAGAAAGAGAAAGAGAAAGAGAAAGAGAAAGAGAAAGAGAAAGAGAAAGAGAAAGAGAAAGAGAAAGAGAAAGAGAAAGAGAAAGAGAAAGAGAAAGAGAAAGAGAAAGAGAAAGAGAAAGAGAAAGAGAGAGAGAGAGAGAGAGAGAGAGAGAGAGAGAGAGAGAGAGAGAGAGAGAGAGAGAGAGAGAGAGAGAGAGAGAGAGAGAGAGAGAGATATGAACAGTCTGATTATGCTCTGGAGTGCATTTCAATACGATAGGGAAAAGATTGACTCAAACATAATCCATAAACTGATTGAATGAATACCAAATAGAGTTGAGGCAGTTCAAAGCAAAAGGGAATCACACTCATGATTATTCAATATACATAATACTGTATAAAGACAGATTTGATTTTTCCTGTTATAATAAATGCTACTATATCCTTCAGAGTTCATGGAAATCCCTAGAGTCGAGTGCTTTAGGTTTCATAGTGTTGTGGTTATGGCTGCTCGGGGTAAAATAACCTTTAATATAATCGAAGTTATTTCTTAAGTATATGTTTAGTTAAGCTTATATAGCCTGGTGTTGGCGCAGTGGTTAGGGCAGTGGCTTGGGATCCAAAAGGTCCTGAGTTCAATCCCCGTTGGGCCACTGAATTAATACACCAGGGGTTTCACTCAGCCTGTCATCCTTCCGAGGTCGGCGAAATGAGTACCAGTGTACTGGGCCGGTGTATACCCTGGTTAAAATAGGTGTACCATATCCCTGTGTCGTAAGAGGCGACCAGGGTTGCGTCAGGAAGGGCATCCGGCGTAAAACATGTGCCAAATCACTATGTGGATCATACGGATGATCCGCTGTGGCAACCCCAAACGGGATCAGCCGAAAGAAGAAGAAGAAGATTTTAGTTAAGCTTATCGTATTACATGTGAGATGATGCAGTATGTGTTGTGTATCCAATAGATAGAGTCGAGCTCACCGATTGTTTGTTTTCTGGACCCATTTTCCTATTCACCTCCACCACCGAAGGTAGAAAGAGGTTATGTTTTCACCCCTGTCTGTTTGTTTGTTACTTTGTGAAAATTTTTTTTTTCGGTCTGTAGCGAAAGTATATTGGTTTTCCAAGTATATTGGTCCGTAGTGTTTGTCTGTTTATCACACGATTTTTCGCCACAGTTTTGAAGCAATCATTCTGTAATTATTTGTGTATGTAGGTAACTGGCCAAGGACAGCAACGCTTAATTTTGGTGAAGATCCGAATCCGGAACTGGATTTGAGAATTTTTCAGGTGATTCTTCACCATTGAGAGACAAGGCCAAAAATTATGTATTGCATGATATCTCAAAAAGTTGTGGACGAGTTATGAAAAAACAAGGTGAATGAGTTGGTTCGGTGACAAGAACAAGTTGCCTCACTTTGGTTAAGGTCCAGATTCAGATCCGACCCATCAGTGCGATACAAAATGTTAACTGTTCACCCTGGCGGAGGTATGCGCTCTATCGAGTGCTGTTCAGTTTCGCCAAGTGTCACCATATGAGTGATTTTTCATCTGTTGGGTCGCTGAAATAGGTGACGCTTATTGTCAGTAATTCTGTGTTTGTTTGGATGTTTGTTTGGATGTTTGTTCGTTTGTCATCAGCATAATTGGTAGTAAACGTGGGCGGATTTTGACCAAACTCGTGTGGTAGGTATATCTTATGACCTAGTGCTTTGGAAATTGTGATGGTGGCTAGGGACGCTTTGGTTCCCTAGAAACAACCGAAAAACCTTCAAAATTGGTACCGTTCACGCGAAATCAATTCCGAAAGCCATTATCCCACATAGGGTTATGAAATTTGGCATGAATGATCTACAGGTGATGCTCTATCAAATATATTCCGGTTTTTGTGATATATGGAATACTTTACCCGCAGCGCCCACTACAATTAGGGTGTGGCGAAAATTGAAGGCCCCCTAGCGACCAGGTGAGTGCATCGATACGATTGCAACTTTGCAGGTTCATGGTACTCAATGAGTACTACAACTTTGCCTCAGGACATATTGACCGATTTCGCTTAGGTCAGGGGTCAAAGGTCAATTAGTGCAAAAATCGATAATATGCGAGAGCTGGAGGGAGTGGAGGTGCCTTCGCGCCAAATGCTACTCCTCCTAGGGTTATGGTCGGATGGTCATGAAAATTCACACTAATCGTCTGGAATACATTGTGCACAAACAATCGAGCCGGATTTTCGATTTAGATCTTTGTTCACCCACAGCACCCCCTTGAACTTTGGGGATTTCCGATTTCAAACTGCATTTTTCGGTACTTTTCATTCAAATGGATACCGAGTAGTTATCAGTAGATGGAACTGGATGAGATTTGATATGCATAATCTTAAGGTGATTTCCTATCCGCTATATGACATCCATTTTGCTCTATATCTTATAGTTTCCATGCTCGGCGACCCATCGCCGCCTACCGGCTTGTCTGTCTGTCTGTCTGCTTTGTCACACGATTTTAGGCCACAGCTTTCAAGCAATCCTTCTGAAATTTTGTGTGTGTACAGGTGACCGGCCAAGGAAAGCAGCGCTTCATTTTGGTAAAGATCTGAATCCGGATCCAGATCTGAAATTTTTTTAAGTGATTCCTCACCATTGGGAGATAGGGCCAAAGATGATATATAGCTCAATATCTCAAAAGGTTATAAATGCATTCACATGAAACTTGGTGCACAGGTTGGGAGTGTAACTCGGAAGATTTGTTTCAATTTTGGTGAAGATCCAAATTCAGATCTGGATACGAGAATTATTTAATTCTTAACTGATTCTTCACCATTGAGAGATGTAGTAGGGTTCCCACAATAGGGTCCCGTGACCGTTTTTCTGGGACTAAGGCTTGAAGGTTGATTTAAGTCAATTTGAAGGTGCCGATTAAAATGAGCTGGGGTGAACCTCGTGAAAATGTGGGATAACTTGTCCAGACGCGAAAATTCAAAATGGCCGCCACACGGCTTCCAGTATATTAAAAAATTGCATATCTTTGGTTCGACATGTCTGATTTTTATGATTTTTGGGTCTAAACACATGTTTTAAGGTCAAATATTTCATTTAACAGCATAATATCTTTTGAAGTGTAAGAATTAGAATTTAAAAAATGTTTTTTTAATCATTTTTGCAGAAAAATCCTAGACGGCCGCAAGCTGATTGCAACGAAGAAGACCAGGAAGACACTCTGAATAGTTCAGATGCATAGGTTTTAAGTAAACTGAAATGTTACTATATTTTCACACACTTTTCATTTATTACAGAGATCCTTGAATGAGTCATAGCCATGTCGTCCAAGGGAAAAGGTAAAAAAAGGAGACGTGAGGAGAGTGAAGAAAGCCACAAGTGCATCCTCTGTGGTGAGCATTGCAATGGCATCATCTAGATAGGTTTAGAACAGTATACGACACCGTGAATTGGGATGCTGGGACCACAAAACATGTTCTTTCATAAAATTTGCAAGATTACATTTTCTAGTAAACGTCATATACAGCTGGCAATAAAGAGACGAGACAAAGGTTTGGCAAATGAGGAGATACTCCAAGAAGAAAGTCGCTGTTCTGCTCGCTGTTCTGTGGAACGACCCCAGAGACTATCTCGAGCAGCAAGTGGGGTGATACATGACAAAAACTGTTGCGTATGGTGCATAAAGCCGGAAGATTAAAAACACCCCAACCAGAGACAGATGGCATATTATGCAAATGATGGATGCCTGGTATGCATTCAAGGCACATACAGTGTACCTCCAAGACATCAGTGATCGCATCTTAACGATTATATAGATGCAATACCAGATCCCTTTGCAGCAGAAATCCGCTATCACCGGTCCTGCTGGAAGAAGTATGTGTCGCCATCAAAAAGCAGTGAAGATGGTCAGCTCCATGTACAAGATATTCGTCTTTCTGAAGTACGAGAGATGTTCTTCAAACATGTACGCTTGGTTGTGTTCGAAGAGCATGAGTTGCAAACTCTACAGAGCCTGCTGTCTGATTATAAGGCCTTACTGAGAAACTTTGGTTTTGACCCCAGTGGCAAGAAGTCAAGCATCATCAAGGAAATGCTTTAGAAAAGAATTTGGTGAAAACATTGGCTTTCATGACCGCCATCGAAAAAATGAAAGTACACTAGTATATGATACATCAGCTGGGGGCAGCTACACTGAAGCAGCCATTTATTCATTGGGTGTCAGTGATGATCAGCTGCTTAACAATGTTGCTAGATGCATGAAAGATGCTCTTGCTGGTATTCTTGAAATGGCATGGCCACCAAGTGTCGAGGAATTGGAGACACCACAGGCCCCAAATGACATGCTTTTGATGTTTCTGACATGGTTGAAAACCCCACAGAAGCAGAACTTTGAAGAAAGCAGCAGAGATCCTGTGGTTCATGCATTTGCCTCGCTGCTTTTGTTATACATCACAGGAAAAAGCTCTGCATTTCAAACACAGCTGTCAGTGACACTGCATGGACTGACCCGAAGTCGAGAGATTCTGGACATCCTCAAAAAGTTCTCCCTCAGAATCAGCTATAAATCTGTTCTTCAACTCTATGATTCATGGGCAAAGCATGACCTTGAAAAAAATGATGTATGTCCAGTAGAGCTTGCAGAGAATATTCCTGAAATTGGCATTCTTGACAATGACAACTTCTGTGAAGACACACTGACAGGCACTGATACGTCACACCGCACCAATGTTATGTTTGTGCAACCTCAGAACCTGGAAGTAACTCTACCAGATGAAGAAAGAGACATGCGACTACTGCCCACAAGTTCAGAAGACCTGAAACGTTTGTGCCTGGAGCAACATGTTGTTCAGCCCTATAAAACAGTGAAACGTGGACAACCAGCTCCTCGTCCAGAGATTGATATTAGTTGTCAGAACATAGATGAGATGTACAGAGACAGAGGGGTGTCATCCATGCTTTGGTGCGTTGTGCAGATGACCAAGCAAACATGCCTGCTGATGAACAAATAACTGGTGTATTTGGTGGGTTTCAGGTTACTGTGCAGCAACATGTGAAAAAGAGCAAACCATACTATTTCTTAACATTTCCTAAGCCTCCACACAAATCTCTAGTCCACGAAGTGATGTGCAGGATGGTTGCTGCAGCTGAGAAAAAAAGAATGCCCTTTCTTTTGCTAGTTGGTGATCAACCAGTTTATGCACTTATGGTGCAACTGAGTAATGAAAATCCTGAAGCCTTCAAAGACATTGTGCCATTTCTTGGGCCTTTCCACACACAGTGCTCATTCATGTCTGCCATTTGTAAACAGTTTGATGGTTCTAGCTTGTCTGACATATGGTTGCTGCACAGGCCATTGCTGAAGGTTCAGTAGAGAAGGCACAACATGGGAAACACTACAAACGTAACATCAGATGTCTTCGGTTGATGTATGAAGCTCTGAGTCGACGGATGATCAGAGAAGGCATGCAGGATGGGGTGTCCCTGTCTGAAAATACAAAGGAGAAGATTGCCATACTTCAGGAATCCTCCACAACTCCAGAGCAAAAGCAGGAAGTCTACTCAGAGTTGGAATCTCACCCAGATATTGTGTCCTTCGTGGAACAAGTGTTCCAGAGCACCGAGTCATCTAACAGTTCCATGGTAAATTATTGGTTGAGTTTCATGTCCATGGTAGAAGTTCTGATGCTGAATATCCATGCAGTGAAAACAAGGAACTGGGATGAATTCAAGGCTTCATTGTGAATGATGATGCCATGGCTCCATGTCTCCGACAATGACCGGTATTCCACCGGCTTGTGGAATTCTGGCTTGAAGTAAGTAGTCTTCCCGAGGAAAAGGCCAGATACCTACAAGATGGATTGTTTGAACAATCAATGACTGGCAGGCCATATTCGTGTTTGCCTCTCGACCTCTGGATTGAAATGACAATGAACAAAGGTTCCAAGATGAAGGCTGGATGGCTGAAAATTCTGCGGAATGAGAAGATGCTTTGAACGACTACGAGGAACGTGAACTCAGTCAACAGAGTAAGGGCAGCTCTTCACACACTGGCACAGATGAAGACCTCTGCTCTGAAGCATATTGAGAATACCCCCAGTCGTCTGAAGATTGTCAAACAGGTTGTCCAAGACCTAGGCAGTTGCATCACTGAGTTTGACTGTGACCCATTTGACTTGGATAAACCACAACTGAGAGCTCTGGTATCCGGTGTTGGCACCTCAGGTGACCTGCTACGTGATTTTGAAAGTGCTCACGAAGATGGTGAAACAAGAGTGACTCAATTCTTCAGAGAACGAATGTTTTCACAGAACACACCATTTGATGCTACTATACACAGATGTTCAAGATACACTTTCAGCAAACCTCCTGTAACTAGGGATTCAGTCTCAGGCAAAGTGACAAAGACAGATGCTATGGAAAACAAAGCAATGGCATCGTTAATTTGGCTGGCAGAATCTGGTGTAGAGAAGTTTACTCTCACATAGGTGATGGAATTTCACGTGACAGATGAGTGTTTACCCATATTTAACATCAACGGTACCATGAAAAAAGTGCAAAAATCAAAGTTAGTTGAGAAATTAAACATGCAGCCTGTCGAACCTTTTCCAGATCAGTACATTGTCCTAGTCGATATGGGTTTCCTGTGGAGATTAGCGACCCCAACTGCAGAAGATCGTGAGAAAGCTGATGGGTCTGCCCTCACGTGGGGAGATGATGCTGAAAAGCTTTTTTCCGTTATTCGCAGAAGGCATCCAAATGCAAGCCAGATTGTTTTTGTAAATGATGCCTATGGTGTGGAAAACTCCATCAAAGACAGTGAGCATGAGCGTCGTAAATCCACGACAGCATATAGAGATGGGTCCAGAAATGTGTACATGAAAACATCAGATAGGTTTCCTGCCACAAAGAACTTCCAGGTGTTGTTCAGCAATCAGGGAAACAAACAAAGGCTGCAAACGTTTCTAAAGGATGAGTTCACCAAGCTTGTAAAGAATCATAGAGAAATTGACTTTGTGTACTCCATCAGGCAAAATTGTTGGAACATCTCCTCCGGAGAAAGGATGGAAGAATTTGAATGTAGTCACATTGAGGCGGACACAATGCTGTTCTTCATCTATTCGCAAATCCGAAAAGCAGGAAAAATGGAGACAGTCGTGATTCTTTCTGCATATGTTGCACATCAACTGGAGGGCACCCTTGCTATCAAACGGAAAGACAAAATCATCAGCTGCAGAGACCTTTGCTCTGATGATGTAGCTGAAATATTAATCCCATTACACATCCATAGTGGATCTGATACAACATCTGGCTTCTATGGACATGGGAAAAACACAGTTTATGAAAAAGGAACAGGAACTCAGGAGGCACGCAATCTTTTGAAAGATGTTGGCAAAACACTTACAGTGACACAAGAGGTGCTTCAGCAAATGGCCACATTCACTATTAGACACATCTATAATGACACAATCAGTAAAACCTTAGGTGAAGCCAGAGCACGGAAGTGGGGTCAGATGAAAAACAAGTCCACGTCCCGCATCCCACCAGATCCAGATTCTCACAATCTGCATGTGACGCGAGTTAACTACCAAGTTTACATTCAACTAAACTATGAAAAGCCGGATGCACCCCCAAATCCCACCAACCATGGATGGACAATGAAAGACGGTAGATGTGTGTCAGTGAGGTATACCCATGATGCACTCCCAAGAAATTTACATGACTTGGTTGAACAAGAAGAGACATTGTTGCACGATGATGAGGCTGAAAGTAATGATGCTGTTTGTGACTCTGGAGCCAGCGACTCAGATAGTGACTGAGGGATTACATGTATGTGTTTCAATGGAGATTTCATTTCATTTCATTTACAACTGTAAAAACATTGCCACAGTCAAAATATAAGAGTTGTTAATATTATTTTATTATGACTGTCTTAGATAAAAGACAGTTTGGACAGTACATCAAACTTTGGTCAATGCAAATTACAAGAATACTTACCGGGAAAGCGTCAATTGCCAGGAATTCAGATAATTCATGTTTTATTTCATTTTTCCATTGAAACACTGTTGCTCTACAGACAAAATGAAGGAATGTTGATATTCTTTCATCATATTACTGTTCTAGATAAAGTACAGGAGGGACATACAAAAGAATGGTATAACCTACCTGAACAGTGTAAAAGTTGAGAAATTGATATTATGTACACATCATGTTCTGAAAATAAAGACAATGATTGCGTCCTTCTCTTCTTGTCTCAATTTGTTGTGCACTCCCACATATAAACAAACATTTAATTGCATGAAAAGATTCACTGCCAATAATATTATGAGAAGAAAATTGATTTTTTACTATTTTCCAGATGTTACTCGACGACAATCTTTAATTTGGCCCCCGAAAAGTTATATTTCATATTTTGTGACTTAACCCTCAAATATAACAATCTGGAATGGTAATATATGACATCCTTGACCTTCAAAACATATATTTTTACCCAAAAATCATAAAAATCGGACATGTAGAACCAAAGATATGCAATTTTTGATATACTGGAAGTAGCATGGCGGCCATTTTGAATTTTCGCATCTGGCCGAGTTAGCCCACATTTTCACGAGGTTCACCCCAGCTCATTTTAATCAGCACCCTCAAATTGACTAAAATCAACCTTCAAACCTTGGTCCCGGAAAAACGGTCCCATAGAACCCTATTGTGGGAACTCTACAATACAGTTTTCATCGAAACTTCCTGAAACTTGGCATATAAATGTAAAAATACCCTGTGCAGACAGTAACCATCTCCGATTTTGAAAATTCCTCCTAGAAAAAAAGTTATGACGTCAAAATCTCCGCTAATGGAAATCGCCTAAAAATTATCTCTGAAACTAGACAAGCTTTTTGAATCCTGTTTGTGGGAATCGAACAGGGCATTAGCAGAGATGAATTACCGCACATATGATACATCACTATGACGTCATATCAATTTTTATGATGTCATTCCTATTTTTTGACATTTTTTTGTTTCACAACCCAGAGTTTTCATCGGATCTTCGTGAAACTTGCCATGTATATGCAGAAAGCCCAAGCGCAGGCAGTAACCATCTCCGATTTTGGAAATTCTTCCTAGAAAAAAAGTTGACGTCATAATATCGCTGCAAATGGAAATCGCCGATACCATTATCTCCGAAACTAGGCAAGCTGTTTGAATTTTGTTTGCGGGAATCAAGCCAGGTATTAGCACAGATAATTTATCGCAAACCTGATACATCACAATGACGTCATATTCCTTTTTATGACGTCATCATTAAGAGGACGAGGACCTTAGCTCATTTGAGCTTGTTAATATGAAATAGCCAAAGCCGAGAAATGAACCAACCCTTTAGAACCCATTATAATTACCCTGTGTAACCACTCTTTTGAATTACCCTGTATAACCACTCTTTAGAAATACCCTATAGAATTACCCTTTAGAATTACACTTTCACCACCTTTAAGAAATACCCCATAGAATTACCCACCAGAACACTTTAGAAATACCCATTAGAACCCATTAGAATTTCCCTGTTTAACTACTCTTTGGAAATACCCATTAGAATTACCTCTTAGAACCACCCTTTAGAACCTGTTATAACTATCCTTTGGAATTATCATTTAGAAACCATCAGAATTACCCATTAGAATTACACTTTATAACCACCCTTTAGAATCCTTTAAAATTATGAGTGGACCCGTTGGTCCATCGGACCAAATTTTAATTGGTCTTCAAGACCTTGTTGCATACCTGCCTGCTGTACTGCTTGAGAATTTGTTTGCCTTTTCACCAAGCCCAGATGTGCTTGGGCCATGGCAGAGATTATACGTTCATCATTAGTCTTGCCAAATGATGCTATTATTATGATTGTTGATAATATTGTACACCACTCCTTCCCAATTTCATATCTCGGCGATGCATGACATCATTGCTGAGTGCTGAAAGAAGGGAGTACTCAGTTTATACTCCGTTTATTTGTTTTCTTTCTTGCTTTCTTGTTTTGTTTTTCTTTCCTTCTTTCTTTCTTCTTTCTTTCTTTCTTTCTTTCTTTCTTGTTTGGCCGGGCGATATCTCAACAATCCTTTGAGCTAGGAAGCTGAACTTTGAGGACAAAAGTGAAGATGTGCTTTGACAAAAACAAATATTCTTACTTTTTTGATTAATCGATTAATTGATTAATTACATCATTATTATCAAATTATTAATTACTTTTTTTCTTTCTTTCTCATCTGAGCAAAATCTCAGGCACCCTTTGAGCTTGGAAACTGAGATTTGGATGTGACAGTGAACAAATGATTTGGCTATAAAGGGTATATTTGATTTATTGATTAATCAATTAATTATTCATTTTTCAATGAATCACTTAATTTTCAAAAAGTTACAGATTCGGATGAAACAGTCGTGGTTTAGGTATGGTCTATGGTCCATAACAGTCCTGGTCTATGAGCCAATTGATTAAGAAAATAATTATTCCATGATTGTTATTTATTTATTTGAATTACGCAATTAATCGATCAATTATTGTACACTGCTCCCTCCCAATTCCATCTCCATATGCTGCACAGCGAGTTTCATTTGTACATATTTACATCAGAAGTACACAGACACTAAGTACCATTTGTGCATATTTACATCAGAAGTACACATGTACACATACACTAAGTACCATTTGTACATATTGTTACGCTGTGGAAAGTCGCAAACCACCATTCAGGTCCCGTAGGTGAGATAACTCTAAGTACATGTGTAGTTAGCCCCAAACCCGTTGTTTAGAGGGAATAAATGTGATTCATTCGGGCTGCGACGCTTTGAGTACGGCGTTTTTCTGTTCTATCTTTATTTTGAATCAACCGCCATAACCATCAAACCACCACCGATAAACCCTCCACCACCCTCACCTCTCTCCTTCTACGGCCATTCCTGCATCACCTGTGAACACTGAGTGTCGGGCTATCTTGGGCTCGTTCAGCGATACGCACCGAGCCACGAGTGCAAATAGCAGCCTTTCCGAGGGAAAATTCGGATCAAGAATGCTACATGCCCACTTCTGATCCATCCAATCAGCAAGCGCGGAGCGGCTTGGCCCCGCCTCCAGGGCGTCCGTGTGAAATCGAAATATGCAAATTCTAGGATCAGGGGAGGTTCACGCCCACTTTTCCTCCGTCCAATGGGCCAGCGTGGCTCCGCCCCCAAGCTCATCCTGATCCGGAAATTTGCATATTGGTTCTCCTGCCGGCCTATAAAACGCCGAGCGCAAGGCGAATCGTGGCAGAGAGTTTTGGCAGAGTCAGTTTGAAGGCAGAGAGTTTGGGGCGGAGAGTGAGGGTTTGGGAAGAGAGTCATCGGGCGGAGTGTGGCAGCGGCGGAGTGTGGCAGAGAGTGGAGTCGGGAGGCGAAGGCGTCGAGTTGGGTTCTGCAGTCGGCTGAGGAGAGTTGTGGGAAGAGGCCAAGAAGCTCGGGTCCGAGGCGAGGACGGCAGTCGGCGACGAGGTCGCGGTGGGAGATCACTCGTCGTGGGACCCAAGCCAGCCAGCCATTCTCCCTCCCCCAGAGCATCAACAATTCCCCCTTTTCCCCCGCGCTGAGATAGTGCAACCAAGGGGGCCCCATTCCCACCCCACTCCAAATGTCGTGCCAACGAAACCAGCGAAGGAGCATGGAGTCGGGGCACAGCCACGTGGCTACGTCTGCGGCTCGTCCGCCAATGCGCCACGAGGACGCGGGTAGTACCCACCTGGTCTTGCGGAATTGGCCACTCCTTCAGGTCCTGCGCATATATTGGCCTACAGGGCCCATCTGCCCCCTTGTCTATGAGGTCAGGTATGGGAGCATGTGCCAGAACAGCGCGTCGCTGCGTCCACTTTCCGCCGGTACTCCAGGGGCCTCCGTCTGGCCATCCCCCAGGCAGATGCCAGGCCCATCCCCATCTCCTTGAGATGATGGTCAACCTGCTGCAACCATGAGGCACGTGGTCGGCCCACTGGCCTCCTCCACTCATGAGACTCCCTCGCTGAGAGAATCTGGTGAGCAGAATCAGCGTCAGGAAAACGAGCCACATGTCCATACAGCCGCAGCTGACGCTCACGGACTATGCAGGTAACAAATCTCATCCGAGTCTCTCTCAGCAACCGCTCGTTGGACACAAAATCCGACCAGCGATAGCCAAGGATTCTTCGAAGAGACCTGGTACCAAAGGAATTAAGTCTCCGTCTCAGATCCTTGGTCAAAGTCCAAGTCTCGCACCCATAGAGCAAGACTGGAAGTACCAAGGACCTGAAGACTCGGACTTTCGTCCTCCCGCACAGGTACCGGCAGCGCCACACCCCATGATCCAGTGAATCCATGACTCCCCAGGCCCGACCCAGACGTCTATTGACCTCCGGCTCACAACCTGCGGAGACATGAATATCACTGCCAAGGTAAGTGAATCTATCCACGACCTCAACATCCTCACCACAAACAGACACAGACAGGACAGCAGCATCCAAGATGTCACCGAAAGCCTGGATCTTAGTTTTGACCCAAGAAATCCGTAATCCCAACGACTCCGACTCCTCATTCAGCAAATCGAGGGCCCCCAAGAGGATGTCTAAAGTCTCCGCAAAGATGACTGCATCATCTGCAAAATCAAGGTCCGAGATCTTGACATTGCCAAACGATGCACCGCAACTTGATCTATCCGACATCCTCCCAAAAATCCAGTCCATACAAGTGCTGAAAAGTGTGGGGGCAAGTACACATCCCTGACGAACTCCAGTAACAACTGGAAATAAGTCAGAGATGGTACCACCACACTTCACAGCACTCTCAGTACCAGAGTAGAGTTCAGACATCAGATCGATCAGTTTCGGTGGCACCCCACGAAGACCAAGAATCCTCCAGAGGACATCCCGATTCACTGAATCGAACGCTTTGCAGAGATCAACATAGGCTGCAAGCAGCCCCTGCCGAAACTCTCGTCTGCATTCGGTGAGGACACAAAGTGCAAGGATACGGTCAATCGTTGACCTCTTTGGTGTAAAGCCTGACTGCTCTGGACGCTGGTGCTCAAGCAGATGGTGGCGAACCCTATCAATAATTATCCCATCAAAGACCTTGCTCGGCACTGAGAGCAGCGACACCCCTCGGTAGTTGTTGCAATCTTGGCGATCACCCTTCCCTTTCCAGAGAGGGACAACAAGGCCCCTCTTCCAGTCAGTTGGGATGATGCCTGTGTTCCAGGCAGAGCACAAAACTGCATGCAACGACACGAGTGCAGCATTTCCACCAGCCTTGAGAAGTTCAGCATGGATGCCACAGATCCCTGGAGCTTTGCCCCGTTTCAACTGGTTCACCGCAGCCCGTGTTTCCACAAGCGATGGTGGACCACAGTTGATTCGAGGGTCAGCAACAGGGATTGTAACACCCTTGACGTCCAACTCGACAGCTGGGGGATCAGCCTGGTACAACCGCTCAAAGTAACCGGCCCAGCGGGCCTTCACTTCAGACTCCTCTGTCAAGAGCCTACCACTCTCTGGTCGAACTGCAGTGCTCCGAGGGATGGGCTTGGATGAACGTAATGCGCGAATTCCCCTGTAAGCGGGACGAGAATCACCTGTCCACAGGTGATGCTCTACCCCCTCACAGATTCCTCGCACATAGGCCTCCTTGTCCACCCTCAGTGCACGTACAGTTTTACGCCTCAGCTCCCTGAACAGCTCAGCTCTGCCATTCAGCCTGGCCCTGCGACTCTGGTCAATGGTATCCAGTGTCCCTTGAGAGACAAAATTCTTCTTTGCCCTGCAGTGAACTCCAAGGCATCCACTGGCAACATCAAGGACGGTGGTCTTGAAGGTGCTCCACAACTCTTCAGGACCCCCGAAAGCACCCAGACCCCCCAAATGTCCACTCAGCCTGTTCGCAAACTCCTCAGCTACTCTCTCATCCCTGAGCTTGGCAACATCCAGCCTAGGCTGGGATGGTACCATTCTCCAGGATTTAAGGTGCAGCTTTAGAGTTGCTACAACAAGCCTGTGGTCAGTATTGAGGAACTGAGCACTCCGGTAGACCCTGCAGTTCTGGATCATCCTCCAACGACCGTCAATGAGGGCATGGTCAATCTCCTTTGCCACACTGCCAGCGTTGGAATACCAAGTCCAGCGATGAGCTTGCGGGCGCTGAAACCATTAACCAGCCACCCTAAGTCCATGACTTCTTGCAAAGTCAAGGAACTTAGTGCTATTCTGGTTCATAGTTCCTGACCCATGGGGACCAACACACACCTCATAACCATCCCTATCAGTTCCAGTCGATGCATTGAAATCCCCCAAGACTAGAAGTGTATCTCGTCTGGGGCACTGATCAACCACAGACTCCAGTGTGGCGTAGAATGTGTCCTTCACGGTGAGATCACTCGCCTCAGTCGGAGCATAAATAGAGACCAGGGAAATGACACCTTAGGAGTGGCGAATCCTTAATCTCATAATACGCTCGTTGACCGGTGTTACCTCAATTATCATTGGGGTCAGCTTATTGGACACAGCTACAGCAACTCCTTGGGTATGGTAACCATCAGAGCGACCAGACCAATAGTAGGTGTAACCACCCACCATTATCTCGCCACAATCCGGTCTCCGAACCTCAGAGAGAGCTGCAATCCTGATGTCCAAACGCTTGAGCTCAGATGATCACAGAGACAGGTGATCATCCTCTCTTAGGGATAGGACATTCCAGGCACCCACCCGAAGGGACCGCCTCAGGTTAACCCAAGGAGACCGCCGTCTGGTGGACGACACCTCAGCACCACTCCGACACACTCTCCCGCAATCTGACCCAGGGATGATACCCCGTGGTTTCCCTCCTATCAAAGATTGGGGGTCCCGAAGGCTTTGCCCCAATCCCGTCATCCGGTGAGCTGCCCTGCGAAGGGAAGCTGCACAGGAGGTACTCCCACGGAGTGGGTTTTCAGATTTTTTTGCGTTTTTGCGTTTTGCGGAATGAAGCATTTTACGGTGGCCGGAGTGCAAATCCTGCCACCAACCTCCTAATAAGAAGTAGCCCAACTGCAGGAGGACGTCCGCAGACACAGTTGGGCACTAGATATGGATGGCCGTTGGCTCACAAGGAGCTCATCCGCCCTTTGACAGGTTTTGTTTTTAATCCTGCTGGGTGTCCATATCCAAACACCCTATGAGGGTGGCTTCTTTCCTTTGCTTTTGAGTAAATGTGTGTCGGCACCGTGTCTTGTAAAGTAGAACTGTATAAGTGTTGCCTTGTGTACGCGTATTCGGTTGTAACTCTGCGGCGTTGTTTCTTTTGTTTTCCTGATATAGGTGCATTCTGACTGTTTGGCTGTATATGTGTGCTTTCCGTGTGTCGCGTAATAAATGTGCATTGTGTGAACTGTTCTCCCGTTTCGCTTCGTCTTTTCTTTATTGACTCTCCATTCGTTCGTAGTGGGCTTAAAATGCCCGATAATTAATCGGAACCGTTGAGGCCGACGATAACACCGCTCGGTTATCCTGATAGCACAGAACGGACCGCTTAGGCGGTTCATGTCCGGAGTCGGCCTGCGGCGAGGTACGATCGCCCAGTCGACCATCCGCGCAGGTACTTAGGTAGATCGAATTTGGCGAGCAACCCTATCCTGCGCAGGTGGGCAATTGGCACGGTCGTGGTGGGATTAAACCCCCACCCGTGACTAGCTCCCGGCGTTGTTCCGAGAGGGTCACGCCAGAATTGTCCGTTCCGGTGGACGAGGCAGCCGATCGCACGCCGGCGGGCGCGAATTCGCAACAATATTTACATCAGCTCTCAATATTCTCAATATTTACAATATTCGAGCTCTCCTTCATTCCTTGCCTAAAAAATCCAACTATTACAGCGCTTCTTCTCTCCATGCTCTGAATTCGCCTTCATTGCATCCATCAAGAATTGTGTTAAATCGCATCTCTGACCTAAAACTTTTAAAAACCACAGTTTGCCATGGATGCTCGCTTTCCATCAAACATTCTTTTTTTCCAACTTCAGTGCCAACTCACCCCCTCACCTCACTCTCACTCTCAAAGCAACCATCCACTCTTCTCCCTCCAAGCCTCCCTCTCCCTCTCTCAAAATCCCCCTCACCTTTCTCCCACCTTTCATCCCCCTCACTCTTCCTTCTCAAAGTTGCCCCCCTCTCATCCACCAACCTGCCTCCCTCCACTGCCCTCTCACCTCCATCTCTTCCTCCACCTCCTCAAATCCTCAACTGCCTTCTTCCTTGTCTCTTGTCCCCCTCTCCCCCAGCACCACAGAGCCTTTTCTCCTCATTCGGCCCCCTCCCCTCGCTGTTCTGCAATATCCCACACTCCTTCAGCAACCCTCCTTACCTGCCCCCCTCGTCCCTTGTCCTACCCTCCCCCTCCCCCTCCACCTCCTGCACCCAAAGCCTCCTCCCCTTCCTCTTCATTAAAAGTGTGGACCTCAAATATCCAGGGCCTTCGCTCAAACCTTTCAGATCTTTCCATACAGGTTGCCACTGACAAACCAGACATTATCTGCCTAACAGAAACTTTCCTCTCCCAAGACGTGTCTGACTCCCAAGTATCTCTCCCTGGCTACTCCCTCTTACGGTATGACAGACCTGAGCCTCCTCCTGGTGGAGGTGTTGCTCTCTTCATCAAAGACTCTATTCCTCACTCTCCCTGCACTGCTCTCACTCCCCGACACCCCGAGGAATGCCGCAGGCTTCGGCTTCCCCTCCACTCCCACCTCATGTTTATATGTGTACTGTACCGTCCACCGAACAGTGATGACTCCATCTACATCTCACTATCCGAAAACATGGACCATCTTCTATCTTCTCATCCAAACTCTCTCTTCCTCTTATGTGGTGACTTCAATTGTCATCACGCCAGTTAACTAGGTGTGGGTACCTCTCTCACCTGTCATGGCACCTCAGCAAAAGCTTTCTGCGACTCATTGGGACTGACTCAATCGGTCAACTTCCCGACCCGGATCTCAACCAATGGTACTCCATCTCTTCTGGATCTGATTTTGACAAATTTCCCTGACAATATCTGCTGCTCTTCCTTCGCTCCAATTGGTTCTTCTGACCACGTCCTTGTCAAAGTGGACATCTCTCTGGCTGTTATCAGAGAACCACCTCACCGCCGTCGAGTCTGGCATTTCACTCAAGCCGACTGGCAGGGTCTCCGAGCAGCCATCAAACTTACAGACTGGTCTCCTATCACTACTTTCTCAAACATCAACTCATCCTGGGAATTCTTTCAAAGAAACTTGCTCTCCCTCATGCACAGATTTATCCCCTCTCGTGTTCAGTTGTCTTACCCTTCCTCCCGCCCTTGGTTTACTGAAGCTTGTGGTGAGGCAGTTGTCCTGAAACAACTTGCCTTTGCCTCATGGAAAGCAAACCCATCTGAGGGCAATCTCAGTTCTTTCCACAAAGCTCGGAACAAGTGTGTATCTACCCTCAGGAGAGCCAGAAAACAACATCTTTCTCATCTCAAGTCTGAACTCTCAAACCTCTCTCCCTCCTCAAAATCCTGGTGGCGTTTAATCAAATCTGTTTCTGGTGTATGTTCCCCCTCCATCCCCTCCCTTACCTCAAATGGCCGCACTGCTGATTCCACACGTGATAAAGCTGAATGTCTAAACTCGGTGTTTGCAGCGAAATCTTGTGTCCTAAACCCATCACTATCTCTACCCACTTTACCCAGTCGCACCCAACTGTCCCTGGACTCTGTATACTTTTCTCCTGACAAGGTGGAGAGCTTGCTTTCAAACCTCGAGTCAGATTCTGCAACCGGTCCAGACGGTTCCCGCCCACGTGTCCTCAATGCCTGCTCTTCTGCTCTTGCTCACCCTCTCTCTGTCCCATCCCCCCTCTCATTTTGCCAAGGTCATCTGCCATCTGCTTGGAAATCTGCTAACATCACTGCCCTGCATAAAAAAGGTGCAAAAACAGATCCCTATAACTACAGACCAATCAGCCTTCTCCCAATCATCAGCAAGGTGATGGAATCCATCATCGCCTCAGATATGAAATCCTTCCTCTTCTCCAATGGCTTGATTTCCAATCATCAATTTGGTTTCAGACCAGGTCACTCTACCCTGGATATGCTGCTTCTGCTCTTCCATCAATGGATGGAGGTCCTCAATGCCAGACAGGAAATCCGAGCCGTATCCCTGGACATATCACGTGCTTTTGACACAGTCTGGCACCCTGCCCTACTCACCAAACTCTCTTCCCATGGTATTCAAGGCCATCTCCACTCATGGCTCGCAGACTTCCTCTCCTGTCGCAGTCAACGTGTGGCCCTAAATGGAGTTCTTTCATCCCCTCTTCCTGTGCAGGCTGGAGTTCCTCAAGGTAGCGTTCTGGGCCCCGTTCTTTTTCTGGTTTTCATCAATGATCTCTCGGACTCTCTGGAAAATCCTCTATTTCTCTTTGCCGACGACTCCACCCTCTGCCGTACCATCTGTCATCCCTCAGACCGGCAAGCAGCAGCTTCTTCACTCACTGCAGATCTGGATAAAATCACAAACTGGTCCAACACGTGGAACATGTCTTTCAATCCAGACAAATCTCACACTCTCACTATGTCTCTTCGAAAGGACCGTTTAAAAAACCCCCCCATCCACTTTCTCAACAATCCTCTGGAAGAAGTCTTTTCTTTCAAGCTTCTAGGTCTCACTATCTGCCATGACCTTTCCTGGGAAAGTCACATTTCCAACCTCGCCTCAAAAGCCAGTCGCCGACTGGGAATCCTCCATCGTGCTAAGTCCTTCCTCGGCCCTCTTGAGCTCCTGACCACTTACAAAGCTTTTGTCCGTAGCCTGATGGAGTACTGCTCTCCCCTCTGGGCTGGTGCTCCTGCCTCCCACCTTTCTCGGCTTCACGCTGTCGAAACCAGGGCATTTAAGATCATCGGCATCTCCCGCAATGAAGCTGAGTCTTTGGGCCTCTCACTCAATCACCGCAGGTTGGTCGGTGGTCTTTCTGTCTTCTACCGACTCCTCTCCAGCCTTGCCCCCCCTGCTCTCTCTGCGATTTGTCCCCACCACATTTCCACAGGGCGCTCAAGGTCCGCCAACAACCCCTTCTGGTAAAACTACCAAAATCACGAATCACTGCTCATCTTCACTCTTTCATTCCTCTTTTTTCCCTTCTTTGGAATAAACTTCCTCACTCTATTCTTTCCCATTCTTCCCTCCAGGCTTTCAAAACAGCTGTTCACCACCACCTCTTATCTTCCTCCATCCAAATGCTCGATCTTTTCTACCCGCGATAATCCACCCAAGCACACTTCCTTCATTTCTCCTACTTTCCTTCCTGAAAGTCCCTGAAATGTCCATCTTCTCTTCGCCATGTTCCCCATCCCATCCCCATCCCTCTCCCTTCCACAGTTCACCTAATGTGTCTGTTCCCCACTGTTTTGTCCCTTCCACTCCCGCCCCTCTTGTCTCATGCCTCCTTGCTGTGAGTTGTGTGTTAGCTCTCATACGAGCCTCGACCAAGGTATACAAAAAAAAAAAAAAAAAAAAAAAATCAGAAGTACATGTAGGATTTGTTCTTTATTTATTTGGCATGGGGGCAGTGTACTTTTAATGTATACCTCTACTTGTTATTCGTATTAATTGATACATGGTTTGTTGCAATGTTATCATTATATTTATTTTGTAAGTAGAATGCCGTGCAATGGAAGGACCTATTATACTGTCCTCTACACCTTAACATGGCGTGCATTTAAAACATCAGAATTCTTCCGGGATCTTTGTAGTTAATTAGCCTAATCAACTCAGGAGATCATGCCGTTCATTTTGGTGTATCACGTTCCACATCAGAATGCTCCAGTAGAACTCCACAAAAAAAATCACAAAAACACACACACACACACACACACACACACACACACACACACACACACACACACACACACACACACACACACACACACACACACACACCACTCATCCTTTTATGGTGGAGTATTTTGGGGTCATCTGGGTCTTTTAATCCACGGGGTCAATCAGGGTCTTAAGGGTCTTGGTGGTCTTCAAAGGTCAAAGGGGTCTCAGTCGACTAAAGGGTCAAAAGGGTCCGTTTTAGTAGAAACACCGTGTGTTGGAAAGTTTTTTCTTCTTCTTCATTATTGATGGACAGACGGACGGATGTAAATCTTCAAATAATGAAGCGGTTTCACCGCTAAAAAATACAAACTCTATGAAAGGAGGTTCTTTCGACAGATTTTGAAATTGTAAAAATTAATTTCATTACTTTTGTCATATTTATTAACTAATTCATTTATTTTGATGTTTTCATTAATTTTTGGCATGACTTCATTGAAATTATCTCACATATGCCGATTAAGGTAATTTAACTACTTGTTTTATACATTGTAGCAATGAAATATCAACTGTTGTGTATTTTGTTATTATTAGGTGTTCGGTAATGTCATTGTATGGACGGGCATGCACATTCAGAGATGAATTGTTATGCTTGGGTGTGAACCTCGACTCGTAAATTGTCATCCCAATGTTTCACATGTAGGGTGAACTAACCATGGGTGTGCTATCCATTGGAGGGATATTAGTCTGCCAGCAGTTAAACATTTCGTCGTTGTAAACAAGGACTAGGTGAGTTATCACTAGCACCTGAACAATTAATAAATTCCTGCCACTTCCAATCGAATGTCAGACCTGGCCAGCCAGTGCATGAAAGACTTGGGCGAGAAATGTCCTACCGCCCACCCATCCACCCTCCCGACCTCGTAAGAAAGTGGGAATAATTGGTGCCTTAAAGAAGAAGAGTTTATGTCATGGTTAAAGACTGCAAATAAAATAATGTAATCGTTATAAAAACAAAAGTGATAACGGTTATCGAATTTGTACATTTATTAGTGCTATGTGTTTCCTCTTTAAACCTTTTCATGTTTGTTTCAGTCTTTTGCAACTCCATTATTTTACATTTTATCCTTTTTGGACACATCATTCGTTGAAGGCAAAATATTAAAGCTATTTTCTGTTGTCTTTGTTTTTATTACTCAATTACATTCGATAAAGCACTTTATCCATAAACATTCTTGTATGCAAGCAAATGAGTCAAATAAAAAGTGAAAACTTCATAATGGCATATCTTCATCATCTGAAGTTGTTTAATTAACTCTTGTTGGTCCTGGTCTAACCTGAACACGATTGGGAAACAAATATTTATTTCAGCTTTTTTGATGTCGTACACATTCAAAACTTTTAAATTAATGGTTTTTTTATTTTATTTTAGGATCTTTGAAAACACTATGAAAGGAAAATGTACAGTTTCACCGCAATAACACCAAAATAATGCAGAGCATTTCAAAAAAAGATTGATTGCAAGGATAATTATTTTAGATTTTACATAAATCAGCACTAAGTAGAGAATTTATTTATTTATACAAATACACATCATAGCTTAGTGAATTGTAAAAAAAAGAAAAAGCAACCGGATTTGGATGATATTCTGACAATAATGCCTTTTAACTCATTGCAATGAGTGCTGAGATAAAGCATATTCAAAATGCAAAGACAAGTATGACTTATTGACATGTGATATACTGTTGGACCCTGACATTTGCGGATTCGACATTCGTGGACCCCACGTATTTGAGGTTCATAAAATGTGACATGCTTCTACGTACACTCGTGGACCTGTGCTTCAAGTATGCAGAGATTTTTTTTTCACGTATTTGCGGTTTTTCTGACCTCATTTGTGGCCTTGTGCTTCACGGGGTCGTGGTTTTTTTGGGTGCTTGCAGTTTTTCGTGGGCATATTCATGGTTTATTTTTCTTTTTTTTTGCGCATTTGCAGTTTTTCACATATTCACGGTTTTTCTGACCTGCTTCTACATTCGCGACCCTGTGCTTCACGTATCTGCAGTTTTTTGACTTTCCCTTATGAATCACAAATTGCTGGAACCTATTCCCCCTTTTGCCATTCAAACAATGCCGTGACATTCACGTCATTTTTCAGAAACGTATCCCCCGCAAGTGTCGGGGTCCAACAGTATACAGTTTATATACACATATATACAGTACATTATATATATATATATATATATATATATATATATATATATATATATATATATATATATATATATATATATATATATATATATATATATATATATATATATCGAACTTATGAAATTCTTCTGACTTCAACCAGCATCCTGATGACAACAGTCTCTGCAGCCCTTCACGAATCTAGGCTTTATGGGAGAATGGTCAGATGGAAGCCATTCCTGAGAAGAAGGCACATGACACGTGAAAGACTGAAGTTTGCAAAAAGGCACATGAAAGACTGAGAGGATGAGGCAAAAGATTCTGTGGTTTGATGAGATGAAAATTGAACTCTTAGGCCTGAATGGAATGAGCAAATCTGCAAGGAAGAATTGGAGCAAATCTCCAAATCCAGATGTGCAAAGCTGATACAGACATACCCAAGAAGACTCAAAGCTGTAATCACTGCCAAAGGTTCTTCTACAAAGTATTGGCTGGGTCCTCGGGGTCTTTTGTTTGCATTTGTTTTGAATAAGTGCCATCTTATTTAAATCCACATGCACACATTGTTGGAGCTGGCCTCACCAGTCAAGATGGCCAAATACAATCTGGCCTCACTAGTCACAGTCAGTGGGGCATCAAGTTCCAGTACATAAACCTAAAAGGCTTCTGGAGTCACCATGTGAATGGAACAGTGATATGTTGCCCTAATGAGCCAGAAGAAGGGTGAAGCCAGGTCGGTAGCTTTGCTCTCCATCTGCTTGGTAACAGCTTTTGACTTTGCCTCACGTTAACTGCTGGTTGCCCTTTGGGGTTGGCAGGCATGATGCAGTCGTGATAAGGTCAGCATCATGATGCTGGTCCAATTCGTGAAAATTTCATTAACCCATTAAAATAAATATATACAGGGTCGCCATAAAGTCGGGAAGCAGAGGTGAATAAACATTATAAATGGTGATGTTCAATGACAATACAATGTCATTATAAATACAATGTACAATAAATACAATACAATGTCATACAATATAAATACAATATAAATAAATACAATACAAAGTCAGAATAAATCACTATTGATATGTCATTGAATTGATATTATAAATGGTGATGTATAAATAACAATACATATGTTCAATGACATGAAATGACATGTTTAATGTGTTGTCCCTCAGGAGACCTTCGCCACTCCTTGTTGTTTGGTGTGAACGGGGAGGTGAACAAGCAAAACATGCGATACTGGTGACCAGACAATCCCAACCAAATGTTGCCAGACTTTATGGCCACCCTGTATGTATTATATATATATATATATATATATATATATATATATATATATATATATATATATATATATATATATATATATATATATATATATATATATATATATATATATATATATATATATATATATATATATATATATATATATATATATATATATATATATATATATATATATATATATATATATATATATATATATATATATATATATATATATATATATATATGTATGTATATATATATATATATATATATATATATATATATATATATATATATATATATATATATATATATATATATATATATATATATATATATATATATATATATATATATATATATATATATATATATATATATATATATATATATATATATATATATATATATATATATATATATATATATATATATATATATATATATATATATATATATATATATATATATATATATATATATATATATATGTATATATATATATATATATATATATATATATATATATATATATATATATATATATATATATATATATATATATATATATATATATATATATATATATATATATATATATATATATATATATATATATATATATATATATATATATATATATATATATATATATATATATATATATATATATATATATATATATATATATATATATATATATATATATATATATATATATATATATATATATATATATATATATATATATATATATATATATATATATATATATATATATATATATATATATATATATATATATACACACAAATACATACATACATATATATACACACAAATACATATATATATATACACACAAATACATATATATATATATATATATATATATATATATATATATATATATATATATATATATATATATATATATATATATATATATATATATATATATATATATATATATATATATATATATATATATATATATATATATATATATATATATATATATATATATATATATATATATATATATATATATATATATATATATATATATATATATATATATATGTGTATATATATATATGTGTGTATATATATGTATATATATATATATATATATATATATATATATATATATATATATATATATATATATATATATATATATATATATATATATATATATATATATATATATATATATATATATATATATATATATATATATATATATATATATATATATATATATATATATATATATATATATATATATATATATATATATATATATATATATATATATATATATATATATATATATATATATGTATGTATATATATATATATATATTTATATATATATATATCTTCTTCTTCTTTCGGCTGCTCCCGTTAGGGGTCGCCACAGCGGATCATCCGTATGATCCGCATAGTGATTTGGCACATGTTTTACACCGGATGCCCTTCCTGACGCAACCCTGGTCGCCTCTTACGACACAGGGATATGGTATACCTATTTTTCCCGATCGATAATCATATATGTATGTATATATATATATATATATATATATATATATATATATATATATATATATATATATATATATCTTATTCTTTCGGCTGCTCCCATTAGGGGTCGCCACAGCGGATAATCCATTATTATCCGCATAATTATTTGGCACAGGTTTTACTCCGGATGCCCTTCCTGACGCAACCCTGGTTGCCTCTTACGGCACAGGGATATGGTACACCTATTCTAACCGGGGTATAAACCGGGCCCAGTACACCGGTACTCACTTCGCCGACCTCGGAAGGATGATAGGCTGAGTCAACCTCCTGGTGTGTATTAATTCAAGTGGCCAACAGGGCTTGAACTCAGGACCTTTGGATCCCAAGCCGCTACCCTAACCACTTCACCAACACCAGGATATATATATATATATATATATATATATATATATATATATATATATATATATATATATATATATATATATATATATATATATATATATATATATATATATATATATATATATATATATATATATATATATATATATACTATCATATACCCGTGCTCCGCACGCAGTTGATTGGGTGGCGAAAGGTGGATGAGGCATAATAGTTGATGTTATGGGAAGCTGGGGAGGGTGTCATTAGGGATGTGATGCACTGTGGTTACCTTTCCTTCGTTTTCTAAAGGACCTCCCTGTATATGACATTTTGGGTGAGTGTCTTGTTGCTGAATAGTCCTTGTGAGGAATTATTGTCCACTTTGATAGATATATAGGAGTAATGTCTTGCACGTGAAAATGCAACATATAGTTGGCCATGGGAGAACATGGGGGCTGGGAGGTATATTCCAAGTTTGTCAAATGTTTGGCCCTGGGATTTGTTTATGGTCATCGAGTATGCGAGTCTGACTGGAAATTGCATCCTCTGCAGTGTGACTGGAAGGTTGGCGTCTCATGGGGCAAGTTTAACATGATATAGGCCTAGCCCTAGACTGAACAGGAGTAGTGGAGGGTGACCGAGAATCAGAATGCAAATTTCAATGAACGGCACTTTTTGGCGCACATCCACCGATCGAATACCGCTGGACGCTTTAATTTGAAGATCACACACGCAAGACACAAAGCAGGTAACGATGGCGGTTGAGAAACATCAAATTACGCACAGACGTTAACAGAAATAATATATTTTTAAAATAAATCTTTACTTTATATACAATGTTTCTTGTTACATTTTTTGTGTCAAATTCACCTTCTGAGGTAGTCAGCATGTGCAGAAGAGAGTTTTACATTGCAGACGCTGTTTTCGAGGAGTGGCATTACGCCTCTCGGTGGTGACGGTCTGTCGACGACAGACGTAATGACGTCAGCGAATGACCGATGATGTCATGACGGAATTACGCCTCTCAGCAGTGATGCCACACGTCGCCATGCAAACAAACGTAAAAATTAGAAAATTGCTCAAAATTCCCAAATGTGTCCATCTGGTGCGATCTCACATAGCACATGCTGTTCATTCGACCACAGAGCACCCACATGCCGAAAGTGGTGACAATCCGTCTGGCAATTTTGGAGGAGATACGTCAAATTACACGCAGACGTTAACAAAAATAATATATATGTATGTATATATAATATTTATGGTTTTGGAAACTTACCCCAAGGGGAGAGCAAACATGGACACCTTTACCCCATTGGACCATTTCCCTCCTCTTCTGCTACTTTCAATAATCCCTCATTTACGCCATCGGTCAGTCCCCCCCCCTCCACTCCCCATTCTGGGTTTTTTCAACAATACCTCCTTCACCCATTCGGTTTTACATACCTTCGCCCCGCAGCCGTTCAGTCATCCCTCGGGCAGGTAGCATCCCTCTCTGTTTTCAATCTATTTGCACATTGTTTCGTTGGGCACCTTCGGTCCGTCTGTGGTCATTAATCCTTCGGGCCGATCGCATTACCTTCACCGCATGGGGCTGTGTCCATTCCAACATGCATGTTCATGGCAAGAGGTGTGTCGCTTTTCCCATTCACAGTGAGGTTAAAGTGGGTACTGCATCTCACAGGCAGGTTACAGTGGGTACTGCATAATGAACGCTTACGCACCAGGGAGGGGTGGGGCTGCATTGAACGTTCCCCTAAAATGATGTGGCATTTCCCATAGGCTGCATTGTGGACCGATCCACATCAGATGTGGACCAATGAGGAGGAGGCTTACACAAGCCAAGACGAAGAAAGCGATTGAAGAAGAAAGAAGATGCAAGTGTAAGGGACGAGACAGATAAATACAATGTGCTGCAGAGAGAAAGGAGCTTGGAGCTGGTCCTTGTCCTTGTGGGAAAAAGCCATGTCCGAGGAGCAGAAAGGAGCTCAAAGCTTGTCCTTGTCCTGAAAGCTTGTCCTGCGAGGAGAATAAGGCTCATACGAAAGAGAGTGACATTCTGAGGAGGAAGAAGTAGAGGAAGAAGAGGGAGAGTTGCATATCTTGCATGCAGGAGAGGACTTGCCTGCTGAGCCTGGACACCTCATGGATGCAGCTGTGTGTCCCATCACACTGCATCACTACTTCCCATCTTTACCCATACTTTCCCTTACATTCTCGAGCATATTTGGACTATGGTCCAGTCCCATTGGGATGTATGAGGTGAGGGAGAAAATAATAGACCCTACTTTTCTTTTCTTCATACTTTACATTACTTTACTGTTCTTCTCAAGTTCTTCTTGTTGTCTTATTTTCCCCTGATTGGTTGATGGCCAAGTCTCTTTGTCAATAGGATTGTGTAAGAAAGAATACATGCCAGGTAAATATGCTCTTATGTGCCTTTTGCTTTCGTACCTGTAAATAGTTGCTTATAAATAATTGCTTGTGTGTGTGAATAAATAATTGTTTGTTGTTATTTCCAATCTATCTCCATTGTCCTTTGCGTCATTGGTCCGACACTGTCTACAAGTACAGTTGACGGGAAGTTGTACCCCACCTAATTTGTTCTATTAGCTGGTGCTGCACCTATCTAATCTGCTCTGCTCGGCAGAAGATCACCAGGTGTGGCGCTGAGGGTGTGGCCTGAAGTTAGGTTGTCGTGCCAATAGAAAGGTATTGCAGAAACATCAAAGTGTAACCCTACTTGGCCAGTAGTCCAAGTCAAGCGGCTACGATTGTGGAAGAACTACAGCCCATTGGACGGTGGAGTTATCTGTGGTTGGTGGCCTCAGGACTGGGTGTTTGGGTGAACCTCGAGTGCTTCATGTCATGGCAAGCCCCAAACCCCAGGCCGTAACAATTTGGTGTCAGGAGTGGGAGTTTTCAAACTCCCTGAATCTGTTACATCATGAGTCAGAATCGTGCAAGTTAAAAATTGTGACAGAGTGTGATTGAGTGCAAATTTTAGTTTAAAAGTAATTGTGCAGCTATATCAGACCGAGGCGAGCAGATCATCCAGGTGGGTATTGATGAGGATGACAATGTAGGGGGGGGGAGGGACCCATGGTCCAGGAGGGTGATATTGAGGGAAGTGATTTGTTGCGGGAATATTTGATAGGGGCCGCGACAGAGATTCTGGTAATGCGTGGGTACCCCCAACCCCAAATTCATACACCAGAAAATACAGCGTTCCCTCTGTAGTCCACACCCCAGAGTAGCAGGTCGGCCTCACCAGCACCATTGGAAATGGACCAATTGGCAAGGGTGTTTGAACAAATGATGAGCAGAAAGGATGTCAGGCTAGCTGAGACAAGGAAGGAAGCTAAGGCCAATATGAAGGTGATGGACAACAGGCTGAAAGTGATTGGTAAAAAAAAATGAATAAGGGACAGGCGGAGTCGAAGGCGATGGGCGATGGCTTAAGGTGTGACATGGAAGTGATTGGTAGCAAAATGGATGCAGGATAGGCAGAAATGAAGGCAATGGGACGAGGTGAATGCAGTAAGGGGGTGTGTAGATGGTGTCCGGGAAGAGATAAGGGCGGGTCAGGTCAAAATGACAGATAAAATAAATAAAATACAGATGGAGATAAAAGGACCGAAGGAAGGGCAGGAACAATTAAAATAGAAATCAGAGGTAATACGGAGGTGATAAATTAATTGAAAAAGGCCCAAAAAGAAACCAAAGGGGAATTGATAACAATCAAGAAGGAATGTAAGGTGAGACATGACATGGTAACCCAGAAAATAGAGATGGGACAAACGATAGAGACAAAATAATGGGAGATGAATGAACAAATGAAGACTAAGGAATGATAGATAAAGGAACATATAGTGATGAGGAAATGGAGAATGAAAGAGAGTATAAATAAAAGACACTAAAGTAATTCTCGAAGAGGAACTTCAAAGAGCCAAGCGGGCGATCATAAAGATAAGAGATGAGATAGATAAAGTGAAGGAAGATCGAGTAGAGATGGGGAGGGCATCAAGCAAATTAATGCAGAATTGAGGGAATGTGTTGAAACATAGCTTAAAGATCAAGATAACGCATTGCAGGTACAGGTGGAGAGGATACGAGACCACGAGGCAAACCCCGATGAGGTGAGTCCGGTCAAGGTGAGATGGTGTGAGCCGACCCGGGTGCATGTTGTGAATGTGTGTGTGTGCGTGTGCGTGTGCGTGTGTGTGTGTCGAGCTTGGGGAGAATAAAGGACCCGAGATTTCTTGGAGTGATGAGAGGCATGGAGTGTGTGCCGAGTGCACAGAGTGTGAGTGTGATGGAGTGCTTGCCAGGAAAGAATGGTATGGAATGGGTGAGCAAGCAGGAGAACGCAGAACATGAACTGACAGATACGAGGGTAGCCGTTAGCTTGAATTATTTGAGGGATGATAGGGGGATAGGGGGATTGGATAGGGGGATTAGCACTCAACGGGAGTATTAGAGACAGTGTTGGAGATGGTTCACATGTCGTGGGGCCGTAGCTAGCTTGGCGACGTAGAGTTAAAAGGAACGTGCGTAGTGTAAGGGGTGATGGGGTGAGCGTGAATTAGTCAGTGTGAATTAGTTAGATAGATGGTGCCAGTGCGAATGTAGGTATGGAAATGTGAATGAGTATAGTTGGAAAGAATGCGGGTCAGCGGCCTGAGAGTGAATGGGAGTGCAGTGTGTGTGGTGCGAAGGAATGATTGGGAGGGAATGAGCCTTGCCCAAGGAAACCCTGGACTAGTTTAGAGATTAGTTCGGGGATTTAGTTAAATTTACAATAGAGGTTGTTCTGCGGTTGGTGCCGTGTGTAGAAATGTTTATTTTGCAAGTGTGCAATGAGTTTTGGTGGGCTGGGAGTGTGGCTCGCGAAAAGTGAGTATTGTTGAAGAAGGCACCCCGGGCGCTAGAGGGTCTGTGGGCCAGGGTAGGCCGTGAGCCAATGATGGGCATGACAAATTTATGAATGGGCCTAGGTACGCATGATGAAGGGGCCTGGAGTGCCAATTGCCAGTGAGGGCACCAGAAGGGGGTGGGTTGCCGGGAGAGCTCCCCGATAATTCGGAAAGGAGCTGGCAAGCTCGGATATGGCCTTCGTGTGCCAGGGATGACATTGTGTGGGTACGTCGGTGTGCAGACTTACTAATGGAGCCACACTGTCAAGCCAGGAAAATGTGCGGAGGCAAGGAAAAAAAAAACAGAGGGTAAGGGCTCACGAGTGTAAGCACCAACCTGTGGAGCAACAGGTGAATTAGGTTGTTTGAACCACATAGTTTAAAGAGACACATTGTAAGTCCTATGCCTGGTTTTGGTTTAATGGTTAGAGTGGTGGGCTTGGGATTCCAGGATCCTGAGTTCAAATTCCACTCAGCTGTTGAATTAATACCAGGTGAGGTTGACTCTGCCAGTCATCCTTTTGAGGTCTGCAAAATGAGTGCCAGCTTGCTGGTATCCTGTGTCGGAGTGGCGTCCTGTCCAGGATCGTTCCCAATAGCCAAGGAGATCTATCTATCTATCTATCTATCTATCTATCTATCTATCTATCTCTCTCTCTCTCTCTCTCTCTCTCTCTCTCTCTCTCTCTCTCTCTCTCTCTCTCTCTCTCTCTCTCTCTCTCTCTCTCTCTCTCTCTCTCTCTCTCTCTCTCTCTCTCTCTCTCTCTCTCTCTCTCTCTCTCTCTCTCTCTCTCTCTCTCTCTCTCTCTCTCTCTCTCTCTCTCTACTGCAGCCTGTGGCTGCTGGTTGCATCATTGGTTGGGATGCCACTATGCCGCTGATGCAGTGTCCCCCTTCCAGGTACACTGGTACTCATTTTGCCAACCTCGGAAGGATGACAGGCTGAGTAAACCTCCTGGTGTATTAATTCAGCGGCCAACTGGACTTGAATTCAGGACCCTAGGATCCCAAGCCACCACCCTAACCACTAAGCCAACACCAGGCTTTCGGAGACTGCTGAGGCAGCACTAACGCTCTGCACAGAGTATGGTCCCGATGGATGGATGGATGGATTGTAAGTCCTGGGAAAGTTTTCCGGTTAATATGATCATGGATAGAGTCGTTAGAAGTGTTGTGTTTGCCCCTTCACACCATCCACCACTCAGGTAGCCACCGGCCAATGGATTCACCCGCATGGAGAAGCTCTGGGACCTGCAGACATATCTCGAACTTGTGCTGAGGTTCCTGCAGATCCATCTTTTCTTCCTAAGGGATCCTTAGCGGATTAGAAGGATTTTATTGGAAATTTGGCACTGACTGAGTGCCAAATTATACTATAATGTCCCAAGAGACGGACATTATAGGGACAATTTGAAGAGGGGGGCTAGGGTAGAGCAGGCAAGTATAGGGACTGGGGGTCAAGGACCGTGACGAGGATAGGCCCATGAGATTAAAGGGGGGAACGGGTAGGTTAGGGCCCAGCCCATTCTCAGATCAGCCGGCACCGCCACCACCACCTCCTCCTCAGGTACATGTGCACCGAGTGGCTGGCCAGCAATACCTGCTGAGCCTGGTTTGCCATATGTCTATGTCTTTCCCTGTGCTTGTCACCCCACCCATTGCCTGTCACCCTTGTAACGCTCCGCAAGTTCATCGCCAAGGACCACTTTTGTGTGGCCCCATTCTTCATTGTTGGCACCAAGGACCACTTGTTGTTGTGGCTCAGTTCATGAATGTTGCGGCAATGGGGACAGAATAATTATCAGGGGCTGGAGGGTAGTCTACCCCGATGATGGCCCCATTCTTCAAGTCATCTCCAAGGACCACTTTTCTGTGGCCTGTTCTTCAACGTTGGCACCAAACACCACTTGTGGTTCACTTGCCAATCAAGCACTCTTTCGTTTAAATGCTGAAAATTATGTTAAAAAGACTATCTCACTCATATATTTCATGCTGGGAATGGCAGATTAAAAGTGTTTGGTGAGCAAAACAAAGCAGGCCTGGTGTTGGCTTAGTGTTTAGGGTGGCTGGCTTGGGATCTTCGCTTCATGAGTTTGAGCCCTGTTGGCTGCTGAATTACACCTAGTGGGGTTGACAGCTTGTCATCATTATGAGGTTGGCGAAATTAGTTCCAGTGTACTGGTATAGGAGCACAGAATCAGTGGCACAGTCACGCCCCAACAAAGTGATAGTTACCTGGCATCCAAGCTGCCATATGCAAAAAGAAGAAGCAGAACCAAGTCACTGAAAATGCACACACAACATACGTGCAAAAGGCTTCATTGGCATTCATATACCATTTCAAAAATTCTGTATTGCACCAAGTACTGCTTAATCAATTTTGCAACAAACTTGATTGAGCAGAACTTCATCTCAAGGGTTGGTTCATCCATAATACAACAATTTCTAAAAGGCCTTGATCCTCGCTCTTGCGGAGGAGGAGGAGGAGGAGGAGGAGAGGAGATTGGGACCATACTCTGTGCAGAGAGTTGGTGCCGCTTAAGCAGTCTCCATGGCTATTGGGCACAATCCTGGACGAGTCGCCACTCTGACACAGTATACCAGCAAGCTGGCACTCATTTTGCCGACCTCGGAAGGATGACAGGTCGAGTTAACCCCACCTGGTTTTAATTCAACAGATGAGCGGGACTTGAACTCAGGACCCTCGGGTCCAAAGCCCACCACCCCAACAATTAAGCCAACACCAGGCTCTTGTGTGTGACCCCCAAGAATGTTATGAATGGAGTAAACCTACAGCAAATGTTCTCGACAAATCATTGTTAGAATGTACGTGACTTAAGCGACTCAAATGAAGATCAGGTGCGAATGTATTTTTTGAAATACGTGAATGATTATCATCAAAGTGCCATAGCGAAGCTGTGGCATATTTGCTCTTTTGCAGCATTTATTTTGAGTGGAAGAAACAGGACAATGTTTTGATTTTTTTTTAAGTCACAAAAGACAGTGTGTGCTGGCATAGTATGGAAGCAAGTTGTAATAACTGTCAACACAACAGGACACGATGTCCAGATGCAAGTAATGGTGTTCACATGAACATTGCCTTCCAATAACAGTGACAGGGTTGGTTGAGGCTGAGAAAGATGCATCCCAATTTCGTCTGCATCGTATGAAGATGATTTCTTGTGAATTTGGTGGAAAGTTCTCAAAACGGTGTGAAAAAGGACCAAACGAGAGCAAAGAAACCATATATTTTTGATTAAAAGGATCTTCATAATATGCTTTGGGCAATTTAGATATTCACAGTTAGACTCTGTGATCGCATTAGAGCAGGAATCTGAAGTTTGAATCGTGGATACCTGAAACTTCCAAATCATATCAAGATGGTGGAAAAGGTAAAGTGTGCTGCTGGACCAACGGGGAGAAAAATGCAGCAGCAAACATGATTGCCAAATCCCATGTAAAGAAGGGTTATCCACCATCCTGTTTGGACAGTGGGCAAGACCATAAAGAAAATTTGACCATAAGAAATGCCTTCTGTCCTCTATAGATTATTTGAGTGAGTGTACATATGTATGCCTGGTGTTGACTTAATGGTTAGGGTGGTGCGCTTGGGATCTGAGGATCCTGAGTTAAAACCCCGTTCGGCAATGAATTAATACCAGGTGGGGTTGAATCTGCCTGTCATGCTTCCAAAGTCGGCAAAATGAGTGCCAGAATGCTGGTGTACTGTGTCGGAGTGGCGACCCGTCCAGGATTGTGCCCAATAGCCAAGGAAACTGCTTAAGCAGCACCAACTCTCTGCCAGAGTGTAGTCCCAATGGATGGATGGATGGATGGATGGATGGTACATATGTGCTCCACGTAATTTGGAGGAAAACTGCCAAATAACCCTGCACTGTAAGTGATAAAACGTTCTGTACTGTAAATGTCGATACAAGTAAAATTGATTGTGATTCATGGGAAATGGGTTTTTAATTGTTTGCAAAAACATTACAACATGAAGTTGTAAATTATTTTGTAAGATAACTGAAAACATCCCACTTGTTTGAGACAACACACACACACACACACACACACACACACACACACACACACACACACACACACACACACACACACACACACACTTTGGAAGGCAATTACCATTGAATGTAGATGCCTAAAGCATTGCATTACAAACTCGAAGGGAACTCAGGAGAGCACACACCTCCACCCGTAATGCCTGATCCACGAAAACATATCAGGCCCACTAGATTTTTGAAATATCACGCTATTTATCGTTTTCGGTCCTATCTCTCAATGGTGAAGAATCACTTGGAAAATTAAATAACTATCGTATCCAGATCCGGATTCGGATCTTCACCAAAATGGAATAAATTCTTGATTAATCACGTGACCGATGATCTCATCATTTTGTTTTTCTGTTGGACGATTTAATCCCTTGATGACCCCCCCCAAATTTTTCATACTTATCAGATGTAGCGTTCTCCATATGAAATTATGTCATAACGAAGACACCTATGATGTCATAAAAAAAATCACACATGCCCCATGAGGAGTGCTTGCAATGAGATACAGAGGTCCAAAGTTTTTCCATTTTTCCAACATGGCTGCCACACCACATGACCTATGACATCATAATTATAATTATAACATTCTACATGAGTAGTTGCACCTATGTTGAAAATGTTTTCTCAATATGACAAGCAGTTATGGAGAAAAACACGAAAGATCTGTGCGGACAAACAAACAAACAAACAAGCAGTCATAGACTGGTACTTACGAAATTGTCAACTTGACCTCTGACCTTGTCTAATAAAAGTTGTCTCCAGAGAAGGAAGTGACGCAAACCAGAAGTTTCTATGATGATTCTGTACCAAACCATAAAAAATCATAACGTCGACCGAAGCAAAAATCTCCATTTCTCCACGCAATTATTTAATATTATTTTATCAGTCACAAAACCGTACTATTGGGCCATCTACCAACAATCTTTACATAATCCGACGGCTTAGAGAGTCAGGCATGCGACGATAACCTTTATTGGGATAAAAAATGACTTTTAAACACCATCTTTATCGAAAACACCATCTTTATCGAAAACACCGTCAGCGCGCACACGCAAAACCTTTACGTGACTTAACGACAAGTCGGCTCGAGCGCGCTGCACCACGTGACGAGCCGTGACGCGGCGAGTGAAATATTTTTTATACAATCTTAAAACGTCTCCAAACAACCGATTTTTACCAGAATTTCGACAACTGAGTGTTAAGCATCCTAAGCGATCGCAAAAACCGAAGACAAAATTAAAATCGAAGTTAAAACGAACTCGCAACGTCGACTGAAGCAAAAATACTCCATTTCTCCACATTAATTTACGGAATTATGTTTGACCTCACTGTGACCTTGACCTTTGACCGATTTTGATGAAAATCTAATCAGCGCCATCACCCTCCTGAATCACCAATCAGCCATCACCCTCCTGAATCATATGGTGTAATTTGACATTGGTAGCTTCTTCTGTTCTCGAGTTATCGTGCCTACAAACAAACACACAAGCACACAAACACACACACACACACACACACAAACAGAGGACGGAAGTCATCAATATACTTACGAATCGTAAGTCTTTAGATTTCGTAAGATTTAAATCTTTAGATTTCGTAAGTAACAAGCCGGTAGGCGACGAGGGATCCGCTAGGATCGAAGTGCTGGATACGCTGCTTACCATTCTGACTGATCCACCGACGAAGATTCATTGCCAAGACATATTGGTTCACATACAATTGTTCCTCTATCTGGCAGGATTTTTCCTATTGCGTATTTTGCCAACTGGCACTCCTCATAAAAAATTATGGTAAATAGACACCCCATTTTTGAAGGACTACCATTTGAAAAATCTAAATCAAAAATCGGCTCGAGTAAATTAGGGACGAATTAAGTAAAAAAATAAAATGTGTCATTATTTTTGTTGACATTACCTCAGAAGACGGCAAACAGAGTGGACGTCAGAAGAACACGAAACAAAACGAGAGAGGAGAGAGGAGAGAGGAGAGAGGAGAGAGGAGAGAGGAGAGAGGAGAGAGGAGAGAGGAGAGAGAGAGAGAGGAGAGAGGAGAGAGGAGAGAGAGAGAGGAGAGAGGAGAGAGGAGAGAGGAGAGAGGAGAGAGGAGAGAGGAGAGAGGGAGAGGGGAGAGGGGAGAGAGGAGAGAGAGACAGAGAGAGACATAAACAGAACAACAGATGTTCAGGGAAATACGAACCAGACCGTGGGTAGCGCGAGACTTCCTGGTCGGTTGTTTTTTATGAACCTGGTGGTGTAGCGGACGATAACATAACGAGGGGTGTAGAAAAAAATTTTTGAAGATGTTTTTCAAATTCCACAAAACTTGATTTATACCATATTATTAGAAATCCACAAAGGCAGAAATGCCGGTGATTCCATTTATTTTGGATCCTTTTCACTTTGGTCAATAACGTTTGGATCGAGGAGAGATCGAAGGTGGGACGACGGTGCAGTTCCTTACAAACACTGTATACATACATTAAATGACGGTAAATAGACACCCTATTTTTGAAGGACTACCATTTGAAAAATCAAACCTCAATCAAAAATCGGCTCGAGTAAAATTTTCTAAATATCTCGAAGTGTTTAATTCCGAAGTCTCGTTTCTCCACATTCAAAACTGTAGGACAAGTATTGAAAATAGTGAATGTGCGGTTTTTCGGCTGCTGCATAGCAACGGGTGGTTGCTGAGCAACGAAACTCAAACGCGCAAATTCCCAGTGCATACGGCACATGTTCGCCAAGTTTCATCGAAATCGGTGTGCTGGTTTGTGCGTGGAGCCTCACGTTGCAGACACACACACACACACACACACACACACACACACACACACACACACACACACACACACACACACTTTGGAAGGCAATTACCATTGAATGTAGATGCCTAAAGCATTGCATTACAAACTCGAAGGGAACTCAGGAGAGCACACACCTCCACCCGTAATGCCTGATCCACGAAAACATATCAGGCCCACTAGATTTTTGAAATATCACGCTATTTATCGTTTTCGGTCCTATCTCTCAATGGTGAAGAATCACTTGGAAAATTAAATAACTATCGTATCCAGATCCGGATTCGGATCTTCACCAAAATGGAATAAATTCTTGATTAATCACGTGACCGATGATCTCATCATTTTGTTTTTCTGTTGGACGATTTAATCCCTTGATGACCCCCCCCAAATTTTTCATACTTATCAGATGTAGCGTTCTCCATATGAAATTATGTCATAACGAAGACACCTATGATGTCATAAAAAAAATCACACATGCCCCATGAGGAGTGCTTGCAATGAGATACAGAGGTCCAAAGTTTTTCCATTTTTCCAACATGGCTGCCACACCACATGACCTATGACATCATAATTATAATTATAACATTCTACATGAGTAGTTGCACCTATGTTGAAAATGTTTTCTCAATATGACAAGCAGTTATGGAGAAAAACACGAAAGATCTGTGCGGACAAACAAACAAACAAACAAGCAGTCATAGACTGGTACTTACGAAATTGTCAACTTGACCTCTGACCTTGTCTAATAAAAGTTGTCTCCAGAGAAGGAAGTGACGCAAACCAGAAGTTTCTATGATGATTCTGTACCAAACCATAAAAAATCATAACGTCGACCGAAGCAAAAATCTCCATTTCTCCACGCAATTATTTAATATTATTTTATCAGTCACAAAACCGTACTATTGGGCCATCTACCAACAATCTTTACATAATCCGACGGCTTAGAGAGTCAGGCATGCGACGATAACCTTTATTGGGATAAAAAATGACTTTTAAACACCATCTTTATCGAAAACACCATCTTTATCGAAAACACCGTCAGCGCCCACACGCAAAAACCTTTACGTGACTTAACGACAAGTCGGCTCGAGCGCGCTGCACCACGTGACGAGCCGTGACGCGGCGAGTGAAATATTTTTTATACAATCTTAAAACGTCTCCAAACAACCGATTTTTACCAGAATTTCGACAACTGAGTGTTAAGCATCCTAAGCGATCGCAAAAACCGAAGACAAAATTAAAATCGAAGTTAAAACGAACTCGCAACGTCGACTGAAGCAAAAATACTCCATTTCTCCACATTAATTTACGGAATTATGTTTGACCTCACTGTGACCTTGACCTTTGACCGATTTTGATGAAAATCTAATCAGCGCCATCACCCTCCTGAATCACCAATCAGCCATCACCCTCCTGAATCATATGGTGTAATTTGACATTGGTAGCTTCTTCTGTTCTCGAGTTATCGTGCCTACAAACAAACACACAAGCACACAAACACACACACACACACACAAACAGAGGACGGAAGTCATCAATATACTTACGAATCGTAAGTCTTTAGATTTCGTAAGATTTAAATCTTTAGATTTCGTAAGTAACAAGCCGGTAGGCGACGAGGGATCCGCTAGGATCGAAGTGCTGGATACGCTGCTTACCATTCTGACTGATCCACCGACGAAGATTCATTGCCAAGACATATTGGTTCACATACAATTGTTCCTCTATCTGGCAGGATTTTTCCTATTGCGTATTTTGCCAACTGGCACTCCTCATAAAAAATTATGGTAAATAGACACCCCATTTTTGAAGGACTACCATTTGAAAAATCTAAATCAAAAATCGGCTCGAGTAAATTAGGGACGAATTAAGTAAAAAAATAAATGTGTCATTATTTTTTGTTGACATTACCTCAGAAGACGGCAAACAGAGTGGACGTCAGAAGAACACGAAACGAAACGGGAGAGGAGAGAGGAGAGAGGAGAGAGGAGAGAGGAGAGAGGAGAGAGGAGAGAGGAGAGAGGAGAGAGAATAGAGGAGAGAGGGAGAGAGGAGAGAGGAGAGAGAGAGAGGAGACAGGAGAGAGGAGAGAGGAGAGAGGAGAGAGGAGAGAGGAGAGAGGGGAGAGGGGAGAGGGGAGAGGGGAGAGAGAGAGACAGAGAGAGACATAAACAGAACAACAGATGTTCAGGGAAATACGAACCAGACCGTGGGTAGCGCGAGACTTCCTGGTCGGTTGTTTTTTATGAACCTGGTGGTGTAGCGGACGATAACATAACGAGGAGTGTAGAAAAAAATTTTTGAAGATGTTTTTCAAATTCCACAAAACTTGATTTATACCATATTATTAGAAATCCACAAAGGCAGAAATGCCGGTGATTCCATTTATTTTGGATCCTTTTCACTTTGGTCAATAACGTTTGGATCGAGGAGAGATCGAAGGTGGGACGACGGTGCAGTTCCTTACAAACACTGTATACATACATTAAATGACGGTAAATAGACACCCTATTTTTGAAGGACTACCATTTGAAAAATCAAACCTCAATCAAAAATCGGCTCGAGTAAAATTTTCTAAATATCTCGAAGTGTTTAATTCCGAAGTCTCGTTTCTCCACATTCAAAACTGTAGGACAAGTATTGAAAATAGTGAATGTGCGGTTTTTCGGCTGCTGCATAGCAACGGGTGGTTGCTGAGCAACGAAACTCAAACGCGCAAATTCCCAGTGCATACGGCACATGTTCGCCAAGTTTCATCGAAATCGGTGTGCTGGTTTGTGCGTGGAGCCTCACGTTGCAGACACACACACACACACACACACACACACACACACACACACACACACACACACACACACACACACACACACACACGGAAAACCCGACAATAAGGGATATCTAGCGAATCCAAGAGACATGGGTGAAATCGTCCACCTTCAGTGGCAGATTCAATGAAAGATCGGCGATTTTTTTTTTTTCCGAACAAGTTGCAAATTAAAATTTATAGCATTTTGATAAAATGTCATTGCTTGTGCAACACGGTCATGAGCCTCACCTCTGTCATACCCTGGAATCAGGAATTGAGTGAGCGACTCAAGCAACGGTGAGGAAAAAAAAAAAAAGGAAAACATTCCGGGTGTTGCAAATGAATACACATCTGTCACAGAAACCTGTCCAACTCAATAAATATTCTGCAGCACTTTAATAGGTGTTGGGGTTTCACACCTTTCCATAATCCTCTGATTTCATACAAAGAGTCCCTTGGCATAGGCTGGGGAATGAAGTTGTTCTTCTGCACCTCTCATGGCATGGCAGGCAGTATTAAATACATGTAGACCTAATTTAGCCACAATGGCAACACATTCTGGTTAACCATAAAATCAACATAATTCCTGTGAAGCCACTACAAATTCTAATATATGTACACCCTAATAAATGCACAGTTAAAAAGACTTTATTTAAACTGAATGCGACAGTTACCGTGTGGGATTTTGTTGCCATCACCGTTACCCCATACCCTCACATAATCCCCATTATACACTTATCCTTCCTGAAACCCCATCTGTGAGCCACCACCCCCCCCCAATCTCCAACCTATCCTTTCATTCTATATGAGCTCCCCCAACCACCACCCCCCCCTTTTTTCCTTCTCACCCAACCTCTATCGTGCCTTTCCCCATTCGTGCAATCGACATTTTCATCAAGTAGTCATTTCATCAGTTTCAGGTGAAATACATCACTTCACATTATCTGAAGGCTTGATGCAAAAGCGGTGCCTATGGTATTCTACAATTGCAGAATGATAGAACCCCACGCTGACTTAAAGTGGATATATTCTTCGTTGTGTTTGTGAGAAAGCTGGGACATTGGGACTGTAAATGTTTGATAACGAATGAAGTCGTTGGCCAGTTAGCCAGTTGGTCTCTGGAGGAAGTCCAGGTGAACCGTCAGATGTGACAAACACGACATCTCCGGATGATTTGGACAAGTCGAGTTCCCTTCACCGCAGTGCAGGTACATCCTTCCTTCATCCGATAGCGTCCCTCAAAAATATTTGGTTTGAATCAACCACAGAACATCAATGCATTTATCAAAATCACCACAAACATTATCCTCCTTCAATTTATAGTGGAAATAGGAACAAAGTATTGCGTTTAGCTCGTTTTTTTCTTCAACACGAGATGGCTATTTTAAAGAATCTGGAGCACTGGACAAGCATGACTCATGGAGAGTTCATCTTGTGGTATTGGTACTCTTTAACTGAGCTGTTTCATCGTCCTCTTCTAATAAAAAGGTGTTCAAAACACCGATTCAAAATGACATCATGCATACACTGCCTTCTCATTTAAAAGAAAGTACCGTAGCCAAGTGTGATGCAAATTGGATTACCCAAAACCACACCATCATGGTGGTTGTTGGTGTCATTGGCGTCAAATGCAGAACCTCCAAGGCCCCTGAGGCATAAGCCTATCCTTCCTACAGCATCACTCAAGTGCATACAGGTAATGTAACCAAACCACCACACTAATGCCAGAGGATGAACGTTTCATCAACCTGGTTGGTGTCAGAGGTGGTTCATCGCTTCCGAAGGAAGTGGTCGAACAAGTGTTGAGGTTCAAAACCAACGACAGTGCTAGAAAAAGCAAAGCGACTCCACACCATTACCCATTTGCACACCTTCCTCGTAATAGCTCTGTGTATATTTACATACAGCTTGTATTCCACAGGTAATGTTCCCCTCATCATAAGAAAAGATCAACTGAAGAGGAAGCTGCCATTTTCTGCCAGAGCACAGAGGTCCTCAACAGAGACAGGCCGATCTCACGATGTCTGTCCGCCATCGCCGTTGCTTTCGATGCAGATGCATGTGTCCCTGCCATAAAAAAAAGAAAGAAAGAAAGAAAGAAAGAAAAATAAACATTGGACAAAAGGAAAACATGCTATAAACATAATCATCATCATCATAATCATCTTAAAAGCCATCTTCAGACCAGCAAGCACAGAAAACATGTGAATGTGCTGTCAAAGGAATAAAGCGAAATTTTCAACCTCTTCATTTTCCAACAACATGGCTTTTTGAGCATTTTGTGTAGCTCACACTTTGTAGGAGAACCACCATTAGGCACAACGTCACATATGAACGTGCGTGGGCGGCTGTCTGTACATTCGGAGTTTGATCCTCCCAATGGATTATGAATCCATTCAAGGATTAAATAATGAATATCGTCGATACTTCCGGTGTGCTCTTCATATTCTTGAGGTTGGTGCTGTCTGTAGCCCTTGTTAAGTCAGACTTCAGTTTGCATTGTGGCACACACTAAGATCGGCTACCGCAGGTGTTGATTGGCAAGTGAAACATGATGCAGGATATTGAAATTTTTGCCAGAGTGCAGGCCTTTCAAGATCTGCTCTTTTCAAACTGATGATAAGCAAAGCTCACATTTGCAAAATCGCTAAGTTAGCATGTGAATGCGATAAGGTTTAAGAGGTCGACACAATGACGTTTCAACAATGACATTGTGCTGGATTGGAAGCTTCGGTAAGCTTCCAATCTCGTATGAAATAGAGGAAGCCAAGGTTGCTGGTGTGCTGGAATGATTGTTTTATTGTTTCAGTCTCACTGCTGATGCAATGGAAACTGTGTGGAAATGTTGTGATTTTGCTTGTAAAGACATGCAACATAAGAGGTCCATCCATCCATTGGGACAATACCCTATGCAGAGCGTTGGTGCTTCCTAAGACGTCTCCTTGGCTATTGGACACAATCCTGGATGGGTCGCCATTCCGACACAGGATACCAGCAAGCTGGCACTCATTTTCCCAACCTCGGAAGGATGACAGTCAAAATCAACCCCAACTGGTATTAATTCAACTGCCGAGTGGGATTTGAACTCAGGATCCTGGGATCCCATGCCCACCACACTAACTATTAAGCAAACACCAGGCATGACATAAAAGGTGAGCATGCAATTCTGGGATCCCATGCCCACCACCCTAACCAATAAGTCAACACCAGGCATGACATAAAAGGTGAGCATGCGATTCTAGGATCCCATGCCCACCACCATAACCAATAAGCCAACACCAGGCATGACATAAAAGGTGAGCATGCAATTCTAGGATCCCATGCCCACCACCCTCACCAATAAGCCAACACCAGGCATGACATAAAAGGTGAGCATGCAATTCTAGGATCACATGCCCACCACCCTAACCAATAAGCCAACACCAGGCATGACATAAAAGGTGAGCATGCAATTCTAGGATCCCATGCCCACCACCCTCACCAATAAGCCAACACCAGGCATGACATAAAAGGTGAGCATGTGATTCTAGGATCCCATGCCCACCACACTAACTATTAAGCAAACACCAGGCATGACATAAAAGGTGAGCATGCAATTCTGGGATCCCATGCCCACCACCATAACCAATAAGTCAACACCAGGCATGACATAAAAGGTGAGCATGTGATTCTAGGATCCCATGCCCACCACCATAACCAATAAGCCAACACCAGGCATGACATAAAAGATGAGCATGCAATTCTAGGATCCCATGCCCACCACCCTCACCAATAAGCCAACACCAGGCATGACATAAAAGGTGAGCATGCAATTCTAGGATCCCATGCCCACCACCCTAACCAATAAGCCAACACCAGGCATGACATAAAAGGTGAGCATGCAATTCTAGGATCCCATGCCCACCACCCTCACCAATAAGCCAACACCAGGCATGACATAAAAGGTGAGCATGTGATTCTAGGATCCCATGCCCACCACACTAACTATTAAGCAAACACCAGGCATGACATAAAAGGTGAGCATGCAATTCTGGGATCCCATGCCCACCACCATAACCAATAAGTCAACACCAGGCATGACATAAAAGGTGAGCATGTGATTCTAGGATCCCATGCCCACCACCATAACCAATAAACCAACACCAGGCATGACATAAAAGGTGAGCATGCAATTCTAGGATCCCATGCCCACCACCCTCACCAATAAGCCAACACCAGGCATGACATAAAAGGTGAGCATGTGATTCTAGGATCCCATGCCCACCACACTAACTATTAAGCAAACACCAGGCATGACATAAAAGGTGAGCATGCAATTCTGGGATCCCATGCCCACCACCATAACCAATAAGTCAACACCAGGCATGACATAAAAGGTGAGCATGTGATTCTAGGATCCCATGCCCACCACCATAACCAATAAACCAACACCAGGCATGACATAAAAGGTGAGCATGCAATTCTAGGATCCCATGCCCACCACCCTCACCAATAAGCCAACACCAGGCATGACATAAAAGGTGAGCATGTGATTCTAGGATCCCATGCCCACCACCATAACCAATAAGCCAACACCAGGCATGACATAAGAGATGAGCATGCGACTACTATGTTATTACAACTACGACTACGATGTTGGCGATTCGTCCGTGCAAGTACTGGACAACTTGTCTGAGGGATTCATGAATAAAATGTTCATGATTCACACAGACAAGTCTCCTCAATGTATTGCTGGCTGAAGGAAAGCAGCAATCAGAACATCATCTTCATCATCGTCGTGTGCCATGCTCCACAGTCTACACAGAGTGTTGGTTCTGCCAAAGCAGTTTTTTGGTTAGGGTTACAATCCTGGGCAGGTCGCCACTCCGATGCAGGATGCTCGACTGAGTGTGCAGCAATTTGTAATTTGTTCATGGTGCTGGCGATAGTTCACCGACTCTTTGCGAAGGACATCGTGGGCTCTTAACGTCCACCTAGTGTCAGCAGATGGGACGCCCAGTTTATGTGTGCTGTTGGTCCGAGGGATGGCATAGACATTGTTTAATTGCCCTGCCTGTGAAATATCAGGATGACAGTTTATAGCTCGGTCGAGATTCAAACCCAGGCTGGACACCTTAGAGGCGAGTGTGGATCAGAACAGGCAAACAACAGATTTCGCAACTTTAACTTGTTTAATATAATATAATTTTTTTTTTTTCTCTAAGACAAAAATTATTTCTGCAGCCATTATTAAATTATTGTATTTACTTTCATTGGCGATCACAATAACTATCTTCAACCATATCGAGGTGTATGTAGACCATTGCTGTTACAGATCTGTCCCATGAAATCAGAAACATTCCAAGGTTGTACATTTTAATCTACGAGCAGATACCTGTCTACGATGGGTATGGGGGACAAGACGGATCACAATACTCGGTTACGGTAGTTACTTTGGATGTTTTGCGCCTCATTCAACAGCTCGGTTCATATTGGTGGCGTGTCTGGGTGCCGATGGTGGCGTTTGACACCGGTCGCTTTAGATTGTTGGCCTTGACACGTCGTGCCGGATGAGTAACACAAACGATTTGACATATTCATCGTTTCTATATTACCTCCACCAACAGATTAACAACATGGCAGGATAAAAGTCGTAAATGCTGAGTTGAACAAACGTCCTGAACTCATGGACTTAGTAAAGTAAAACACGTTATGTGGGACCCGGCCGTCGGTTTGCCGCCGAATGCTGCTGATTGTGACGTCATCAATTCCCTCTTTGAAAATTCTATTTTTTGAATCCGCTATCACCTGCGTAAATACATTGAACACACAATGTGAAGATTTCGGAAGTAAGAACAGAATATGTTCGGAGAAAAGTGTGTTAGAAGTTCCAGGCTGACGCACATTATATTATGATGATATCCGTTCAACTTTGTGAAAACTGTTTTTGAACCAAGTCAGTTCCAATCAATCCTCTCAGGTCAATAAGTCTCACTTGCTGACCATCGTTGTTTACAAGTGGGAAAACAAAAGGGAAAGTTATCTTTGATGAGTCAGTTACAAAGTTTAGCTTTACATTTAAACTGTGACAGCAGCTTTAAAGCTGTACATATAATTGGGGGGGGGGGGGAGGGAGTGGAGGGAGTATTTAAAAGTTATGAGAAATTCCAGAAATCAAAAGCACAAACACATCATCGATCAGGTCAAAATTTTTTATTATCGTTTTAGGTGAAACACTCACAGTGTTGATTGAAGCAGTGATAATGGAAAAGGGGAGTGGTGGGTTGGTTTGGTGGAGAGGATGGTTTGTGCACATGAGCAATGGAGACAAACAATGAGTTCAGACATTTTGGATTGTTTGGAGAAGTCGATTGTGAAGCTATTTGTGGTGAGGGAAGAGATAGGAGGAGGTATATCCACTGAAGAGAGACTTAACAAGGCATCACTCGGACTTTGAAGGAGACAGGTTGAAGAGCTCGTCGTAGAGACGAGTCAGATATTTTCTGGCTTATATGGGGATCGATACACATTTGTTGTGAGCCTTGTGAAATAAAGTGAGGTTGCTCTGAGTCGGTTTAGCCTTCCATGATGAAAAAGCAAACTGTTTGATCGCCACTGCCTCGCCCCAGGATTTGGTGCACCAGGGCCGAGAGGATGGAAATGATAGCTACAGATGTGAAAGAGAGAGAGAGAGAGAGAGAGAGTAACAGGAGGGATCCCACTGCTCACACCCACTCCTTTGTTCCTCTTTTCTCTCATTTGTGGAACTTCCTTGAAGAGGCTGCAAAGTCCCACACTTCTCTCCAGAGCTTCAAGTTGGATGTAAAACACGATGTCATGTCACCTACCCCTAACCCGCAAGTTTTTATACCACTATTAACCCGATCTTACTCAACATTCCTATTTACAAAGTTTGTAATATATATATATATATATATATATATATATATATATATATATATATATATATATATATATATATATATATATATATATATATATATATATATATATATATATATATATATATATATATATATATATATATATATATTTTTTTTCCCTGGTGTTGGCGCAGTGGTTAGGGCAGTGGCTTGGGATCCAAACGGTCCTGAGTTCAAGCCCTGTTGTGCCACTGAATTAATACACCAGGTGGTTGACTCAGGCTGTCATCCTTCCGAGGTCGGCGAAGTAAGTACCAGTGTACTGGGCCGGTGTATACCCCGGTTAAAATAGGTGTACCATATCCCTGTGTGTCGTAAGAGGCGACCAGGGTTGCGTCAGGAAGGGCATCCGGCGTAAAACATGTACCAAATCACTATGCGGATCATGTGGATGATCCGCTGTGGCGACCCTTAGCGGGAGCAGCCGAAAGAGGAAGAATATATATATATATATATATATATATATATATATATATATATATATATATATATATATATATATATATATAAATAAATATATGTATATATATATATATATATAAATATATGTATATATATAAATATATGTATATATATATAAAAATATATGTATATATATATATATATATATATATATATATATATATATATATATATATATATATATATATATATATATATATTCTTTTCCAACTCATTCATTGCCTTGCTTGTTGCATCTTACTGTTGCCTCACTGCCCCATTGGCAGTATGTTGATATTTTGCCTTCTGTCACCTCACTCTTCCCTGAGCCTGGGTTTGGTGTAAAAAAAATTATTTAAAAGCACTCCCAGCTGGAATCCATGTTGTATGCAGAAGAGATCAAAGACCACTCACTTGGAGAAGGCATATTTCAGTCCCAGCAAGTTTCCCAACCAGGACGGATTCGGACGAGCCAGCGACATTTGGACCTTTAAAATAATATGGTCAGAGGAGCTTAGTGGGGCAGAGTATGAACTGAAGAGGTTGGATGGGAGGCTGTCATGATCAGGTCAAGGAGAGAAGATATATCATTTGCAGAAATCTGAGTTGGAAAGCTCAAGGATTTGGTGAGACCCACATCTCCCAGAAGGACTTCACAAAAAAAAAAACAAGGCCTCAGGATCCTTTTGACTCTTTGGGTTTTAAGCAACAGGTGTCAGAAAAGTTACCACAAGGATAACTGGCTTCTGCTGGCCAAGCGTCCACAGCGACGTCGCTTTTTGATCCATCGATGTCAGCTCTTCCTATCATCTCGAAGTAGAATTCGCCAAGTGCTGGATTGTTCAACTGTGAATAGGGAACGTGAGCTGGGTTTCGACCGTCGTGAGACAGGTTAGTTTTACCTTACTGACAGGAGAGCAACCCCGCTCAGTACGAGTGGAACCACAGATTCAGACACTTTGTTCGTGCATCTGGCTGAGCAGGCAGTCACGCGAAGCTACCTTCTCAGGGATTATGGCTCAACACCTCAAAGTCAGAATCCCTCCTTGGGCGTAGCGATACTGTTGTGTGTGGGATTTCGGCCGGGACAGCTTTGAGAGTAAGGGAGAGTAAGACGTCAACGGTTGTGTCATGTCCCAGCCAAAATGACAAGGTGTCAATTTAAATCATGACAGATGAAGAAGAAAGAGTTAGGATGCATAGCTACTCAATGGTCCATGTTAGCATAAAGTTGGATATGGAGTCATCTTTGCAAGGGTTAGGGTTAGGTGGAGAATATAAATTTGCAAGGTGGAGAATATAAATCAAACAAATGAAGATCAACTGGATGAAGAGAATGATGTGAAGCTCGAGATATTCTATGGGTGAGGAGTTAGGATAGAGCTTGGGATATAGGGCATGGAGTTCTTAATGTAAACAGTGACACCACCACTGGGCAGGGGCATGCCAATCAATGGGGAAAATATTGTTCCAGTTTTGGAAAACTTACCCGAGGGGAACACTATACGTGGACATGTAGGTGACCCGAGGATCACTTATTTCATTAGTCTTTGTATAGATAGTCCTTGGTCCCTTGGCAAAGGGCAATTTGGGGGGAATGCGCTGGCGAGGCTGCATTTGTCGCACGTAATGTCTTTCCCCTCCCCTTATGTGACTTTCAATCTTTCTTCCTTCACACCATCATTCTGTTCAATCTCTCTTACTTTCAGCCTTTCTTCCTTCACACCATCGTTCTGTTCAATCTTCCCTCCATTACCCCATCGCCCTGTTTCAAAAGTCCACCAATAATCTCCCCTCCATCAAACATCCTTTCAACAGTCACTCCATCACCCCCATCGGTCTTACCTTCAATCCCGTGGCCATTCGGTCATCCCTCGGTTGTAAGGGGTTGTAAGGGTGTTTGTGTGTTTGTAATAAATAATTGTTTGTTGGTATTTCCAATCTGTCTCGGTTGTCTTTTCCTTTATTGGTCCAATGCAGTGCACAAGTAAGGTTAGACGGGACGTTCTACCCCAATAATTTGCTTTATCAGCCAGCGCACACTCACTGGTACACGAGGCAGTAATCGGAGCGTGTGCTGAGGGCACTGACCCCCGATTAGCCGGCCGTCCATAGTTTAGGTATCATGTGCATAGTGTAACCCTGCCCGGATTGGCCATGCCAATCAGCGTTTCTTGGTTGCTTCGCAACCTGCCGGTGTGTGGAGTTATAAGTGCTCGGCGGCCTCAGGACCGGGCGTTCGGGAGGGACCCAACTGCTTCCCCTTGTGGCAAGCCTCGAACCCCGGATCCGTGGCAATATAATAGCAAGCAAGAGATACAGAGGAGTTGGGAACTTCTTGTTTGAGGAAAGTTCTGTTAGGCACACAGTGTCTGGAGAGGAAGCAGCAACTTGTAGAGAGATCTGTGACAGTCCTAAAATGATGCAGACAGTCCTCTAATGATGGAATTCCATAACTTTGAGAGTAACGGAATGTAAGACAAAGTGTGACTTGATATGACAGTGACTAAAAGCTTCAGTATGAAAAATAAAAATGCCACACACAATATAAAGTAGATGAGAAAGCATGGGAAGGTTAAGCAGAAAGGTATGGTTGTAATGCTCACTTATTGATGCGAGAGACCTATAACTCAACAAGATACACCCGAACAGGTTCCCATTGAAAAAAACATGAGGAGCCAGAACGATGCCACACACTTCCAAGACAATGTCCTGGCTTATGGAAGAAAAAAAAAAAATATATATATATATATATATATGCGATCAATTTCTATGTACAGCATGATGATAAAAGGTGTTTAGTATATATATATATATATATATATATATATATATATATATATATATATATATATATATATATATATATATATATATATATATATATAAAAACTTTTTCATTGAAGAGTGAGGAGACAGAGGACAAAATCGCAATGTGGTGATAGAGGCCACAATGCGGTGGTGATAGGCCTACAAAAACAACCAAGGGAATGAATGAATGGATAGGAAAACAGGAGGAAGAGGAGGGAAGTAACAAAGAAACTTGCAATGACAGGGTTGGAGATAGGTCAGGTCAGGTCATGTGTGGGAGCATGCACTGGAGCAGGGCGTCGCTGCGTCCACTTTCCGCCGGTACTCCAGGGGCCTCTGTCTGGCCATCCCCCAGGCAGATGCCTGGTCCATCCCCATCTCCTTGAGATGCTGATCAACTTGCTGCAACCACAAGGCACGTGGTCAGCCCATTGGTCCCCTCAACTCACGAGGCTCCCTCGCTGAGAGAATCTGTTGAGCAGGATCAGCATCAGGAAAATGAGCCACAAGTCCATACAGCTGCAGCTGACGCTCACGGACTATGAAGGTAACAAATCTCAATTGAGTCTCCCTCAGCAACCGCTCATTGGACACAAAGTCTGACCAGCGAAAGCCAAGGATTCTCCGAAGAGACCTGGTAACAAAGGAATTAAGTCTCAGTCTCAGATCCCTGGTCAGGGTCCAAGTCTCACATCCATGCAGCAAGACTGGAAGCAGCAAGGACTGAAGATTTGGACTTTCTTCCTCCCGTATAGGTACTGCCAGTTTCACATATCATGATCCAGTGAATCCATGACTCCCCAGGCCTGATCCAGATGTCTGTTGACCTCTAGCTCACAGCCAGCAGAGACATGAATATCACTGCCAAAGTAAGTGAATCTCTTTGTGACCTCAACTTTCTCACCACAAACAGGTGCAGACAGGATAGCAGTATCCAAGATGTCATTGAATGCCTGGATCTTCGTTTTGACCTCAGAAAACCGTAATCGCAGAGGTTCAGACTCCTCATTCAGCACCTCGAGGACCCCCACAGGATATCTAGAGTCTCCGCAAACATGACTGCATCGTTTGCGAAATCAAGGTCAGAGTTCTTGACATTCCCAAATACTGCACCGCAGCTTGATCTCTCAGACATCCTCCCCAGAATCCAGTCCATACAAGTGCTGAAAAGTGCAGAGGCCAGTACACACCCCTGACAAACTACAGTTACAACTGGAAATAAGTCAGAGATGGTATCACGACATATCACAGCACTCTCAGTACCAGAGTATAGTTCAGTCATCAGATTGATCAGTTTTGGTAGCACCCCACGAAGACCAAGAATCCTCCAGAGGGCATCCCCATTCACTTAATCAAACGTTTTACAGAGGTCAACATAGGCTCCAAGCAGCCCCTGCTGAAGCTCTCGTCTGTGTTTGGTGAGGAGCGGAATGCAGAATGAATGTTTTTACCATGGCCGGAGTGCAAATCCTGCCATGAACCTCCTCATAAATAGTAACTTAACTGCAGAAGGATGTACGCCGACACAGTTGAGCACTAGATATGGATGGCCATCGGCTCACATGGAGCTCCTCCTCCCTTTGACAGGTTTTGTTCTTCATCCTGCTGGGTGCCCATATCATACACCCTCATCACCAAGAAACTTGTTGGGGGAGACGATTTAGTCGCCGATAACCCGACCATGGAACAGGTTAGTACAGGTTTACATGGTACTTGTAGCAAGTCACAGATGTGGATAGGGGTGGGCTCTAATATAGGTGGAAATATCATGAGTGGGGATGGAGGATGACATTAGGTGCTGGTGTGCTGCCAAATTGAAGCCCCTGAGGTAGCAGTGGGATTTAATATCCTCAGAAAGGGAGTTCCACAAACATAAGAAAAGAGGACAAAAGAATAGTCGTGTGCAGTAAGCAGGCCGGATTGTGTGAGTTTGAGGAGGGGCTCGTGGAAGAATGCATGCATCTGGAGAAGCTGTGGAGAGTCAAAGGTCTGAGAGCACAGAGGGAACAAAATCGGAGGAGAGGTGGTGAAAAAAAAAATTAACAGGCCACTGCCCTGTCAGTGTTGTGAAAGCAACAGGCCTTGTGCTTTGACCTCATCACAGGAGATGTCAATGATGTTGAGAGCTTCAGATTCCACAAAATTCAGGAGAGACATGTGTTGGGGTGGGGAGGTGGGGGAGGGGTGAATGGTGTAGCCCACGTCACAGAGCAGTGCACCCTATTGAGCTATAGACAAAGGTCTGGCAGGCTGTGAGTAGTTCTGATAATTATTCAAGGAATGACTTGGACCGATGGAGGATGTCCAGTCGCTGCTGGCCTTTGAAGCCAGCGTTGATATAGTGTCAGCCCCAGAGAAGTCGTGGCTGATGGAGAGGCTGAGAAATTCAAGACTGTACCTCTTCTAGTGACTGACCATGGAAATCGATAGGTAGATTCATTTGATGATCGTTTCAGAGTGACAGGGTGCAAACGTAAGATTTGTCAGGGTTGAATGACAGGTTCCATTAGTCAGACCAGCATCCAATAATCTCCAGATCCGCAGAGTGACACACATGCTGCATGCCTGTGGGCGTAATGGGGATTCTTACTGTATGGCACAATGTGTAGTGATCAGCACTTTATTTGTTGTATTTAAAAGCTCCCTGGTATTAGAAAATTTGAATAACTCTCTTCCATCTTATGGTTGAAGATGTTTTCTTGTCAAGTTGGCCATCCTGCTCCCCGGTGTACACCCCCACTATTACTACTGTAAATATCATTCAGCTCAGGTTTGTATGAGGGTTTGGTTCAATATTCTGCCTTAATTCAGTACGTAGTAAATAGATGCCTCCTTAAGTACTTTTTACAGGAATCAAATTTTACTCTTGTGTCTTGGATTTTTACCTGCACCGAAGGAGAGGGTATTGCGTTTGGGTCTGTTTGTTACTTGCAAAGTCGAAGATTTTTCAAGTATATTGGTCAGTCGATTTTGTACCGGGCGGAGTGGCGTGCGCCTGTAATCCGGCGACTCGGAGGCTTGGGTTGGAGGATCGCTTGAGGACGGGAGCTCTGTGCTGGGCCGCGCTATGAGAGGGTGTAGGGCAGCCCGGAATCATGGTGAAATCCACTCCTTATCCCTGTGTCGCAAGAGGCGACCAGGGTTGCGTCAGGAAGGGCATCCGGCGTAAAATCTGTGCCAAATCAGTATGCGGATCATAACGGATGATCCACTGTGGTGACCCCTAAGGGGAGCAGCTGAAAGACGAACAACATTGGTCAGTCGATTTTGTTATTCTGAATGTTTGTCTGTTTATTTGTCTGTCTGTCTGTCTGTCTGTCTGTCTGTCTGTCGCCTTTAGGTCACAATTTTAAACCGATATTCACAAAACTTCACCACCTGGTACTATTCATCACAAGGAAGAAGCCGAATTTTTTGAGGTCAAAAGGTTAACATCTCGGCCAAAGGTCAACAACTTAGGTGAGATTTCTAAAATCCTCAATTTTCATCCGATTGACTTGAAATTTGAAAATAATGTATAGTTCACGTCACTGAATTCAACTATCCAATTATTTTTGAGGTCAACATGGACCAAAAGGTCAACATAGGCCCAGGGTCAACAACTAAGTTGGTATTTCTAAAATCATCAATTTTCATCCCATTGACTTGAAATTTGAAGAGTATTTTCATATCAGGTCACAGAATTCAACCAACAATTATATTGGAGGTCCACGTCGGTACAAAGGTCAACATCGGCCGTATTTCTAAAATTGGCAATTTTCATCTGATTCACTTGAAATTTGAAGAGGAGTTGCATATTTGGTCATTGAGTTCAATCACCAATTATTTTTTAGGTTAAATTTATTTTATGGATTTTGCAAGTATTGTGATCTGCACGACATCCTCTTGTTTCTTTGCTTGTCTGTCTGTTTATTTTTTGTCCGCACAGAACTTTTGTGTTTTTCTCCGCAACAGCTTGTTGGATTGAGACGAAATTTTCACCATAGGTGCGACTAATCATGTAGAATGTTTTAATCATAATTATGTCATACGTCATGTGGTGTGGCAGCAATGTTAGAAAAATGGAAAAACTTTGGACCTCTGTATCTCTGAAACCGCAGCAAGGAAAAAAACGGAAATTTGGCACACGGCAAGTACTCCTTATGGGGAATGTGTGATTTTTCTAATGACGTCCTTGGTGCCTTCGTTATGACGTCATAATTGCATATATGGAACGCTACATCTGATCAGTATGAAAATTTTTGAGGGTCATCTCGGGATAAAATGGTCCACAGAAAAATATTAGATGATGTCATCAGTCACGTGATTCAGCAGCCATATTGTTTTTATAAAAAAAAACCCTTTAAAAATCTTCTTCTCTGAAGTGGCTGAACACATTGAGGTGAAACTTTACATGCATGACTGTCTATACATGAGGAACAAAAGTTTCACACATATGGCATCATGGATCACATGGTTTGGCAGCCATATTGGATTTACCCGAAAACCTATAAAAATCTTCTCCAGAACAGCTGGACAGATCGAGGGGAAACTTCACACAAATGTTCCCCAAGCCTTGGGTGCACAAGGTTGTTCAGGAGTAATTGATAATTCACATGGTTTGGCAGCCATATTGGATTGCAGAAAATGTTAAATAATGTTTTCTCTGGTACTGCTTAATCAATCGAGATGAAACTTCACAATTATAATCTAGTTGTGGTGTGGATAGATGTATTAAATTTCAACTTGATCAGACCCATGGTCTGGCAGCTAGAATATATATTTTTTTGATCTGGGTTATTTATATTTTTATTTTGAAAAAGGCTCACTTGGCTGTGCCTGGATGGGTTTGAGGGTAGAGGAGCAGCAGCTGAAATGCAAATCCTATCCTGGTTCCTCCTGATAACTTCATCTTTGCTTTTTGCTTGTTAGGGTTCTTTCTGATGACTTCAATGCAGGAGTGCACCTATTTGGTCTTCCATTTGATTTGAATTGAATTTATTTTCATCCCATTCTAAACACCACACAAAACAAGTTCTGGTGAGGGTCTGCAATCTCTGGTTGCTCTTTCAAGTTGTTCTTGGATCAATTCTCATTTTTCTATTTTCGCATCCTGTCACTTCCATTACACTTGGTTTTCAAACCAGCTTGTGTGTTGTTTGGTTGAAGATATTGCATTACCTGTCAATGTGCAGTACCTTGACCTCCTGCCTCTTTGAAATTCAGCAGAACTTAATCAAAGGAATACTGTGAAGAATGACACGTTGATCCTTGGATATGACTAGATTTTAAAAATAAAAAAAAAACTTCGAATAAAAATTTTAATTAGAAGAGAAAAACCTCAAATATCACATAAAGATAAGAATTTTTTTTTTATTCAGTTTGATCTAACACCTCTTGTTCCACATATAATTAAATCTTAGTCGCAAGATCTCACCTAATTTTCAGTCTCCAAAACTATTTATTAGCTGAACCATACCCCAACCGAAAACTCCATCTCATGCTATCATCACCTTGCATGTTAATTAGTGCTACTCTTCTTTCAGGTGTAACAGTCTCTACCCTTAAACGACGAGTGTAGACCAATTTCCATATTCAGAAATAGTGGTACTGTATAACATATTACCCCAACTCAATTATTTTAGCTCTTAACTTCCAAAAGCTTGGCAGGATGGTGAAGAGCATCGTTCACTTGCTTTTGAGCAGTCCAGTTTGGGTTTGATTCATGATGCGAGAATAAATTGTCGGACTGGTGCTTCGCAGAGTACACCATCGCTTGGATGGACATTAAGCTAGATTAGCTGGTAGATGTATAAGATCGCACGATGTCTTTCGACAAAGAGTAGGTGAGTTATATTGCCAGCATCATGAATAAATTACAAATGCCTGCTCTAAGCTACAGGGGGCATCACATCAACAGCATAACCCAGGCCAGAGACAATGGTGCAAATCAGCATGCTGAACTTGTAACCGACTCCTGCTTCAACTTGCATTTGAACAAACGAACTCTCTTAAGGTTGTTTCCAAATGCTGTTCTTGCCATAAAACCTATCAATGATCTGCATCATAATTAGATACAAATATTGTGGTTTCGGTAAACAGGCCTTTCCGTTAGAGCTTCCGCTCTCTTTCTGGGAGGCGGGCGATTCTAACCCCAGCCAGGTCATACTAAAGACTTCAATAATTGTACGAGTCGCTTCCTCACTTGACGCTCCGCATTTAAAAAGGACAAAGCACGAATGAACAGCCATATGTTGGCAACCCTTGTGCATGCTTTGATTGGCCTCATGGCCTCCTCTTGTGTTGAAGTTCCTTGTCAGGGAACGTATATTGAAGTTGGACGAATAAGATTGATTATCTGGTATTCTCCATTTGGTTTTGATTTCCTTAGTGGATGTTAGAAGGTGGAACAAAGTCGTCCCAGGTTCAAAAGTAACTCCCTTCTTTTTTTTTATAGGATCACGTTTCACGGAAAAGGATGTGATGTTTTGCTGTTCTCATATATTTGTTCCAAGGGCTCTGCTATTGATTTAAACTGAATTGCAGACAGCCTCCTATTGTGGTTAATTTGGTGTAACTTCATCTCTGTTAGAGTTGGAAATATTAATTTCCACATTATTTAGATCAAAGTTATTGGGCACTGGTGCCTTGATTAGCAATGCCCTCCTTTCCTGGATATATTTGAGAACCATGTTTGCTCGTAATGTCATGTTTTCTTTATTCAAGCTCGTATTGAGCTTGTTCGTTTCTGATTGTGGCCAGTGTATAATCCCGCAACATTGTTGGGACACTGGTACTGCAAGCTTGTCCATAAATTTGATTTTATTTATTGGGGATAGATTCGTTTTTTGGGATTAGCTGTGTTCTGCACAATATTCCTTGGCAATTGTCTTGTGCATTTGTTTGTGACAAACTTGGTGTTCTTATTATACCCCTTGGTATTTCTATCATATTTCTTTTTCTCAATCTTGTTTTGTTACCCCACATGCATAGTGAAAAGCAGGATTAAGCAATTGTTTCACTTTGTTGTCTGTCTGTCTGTCTGTCTGCAGCTGTCGGTCTATGATCGAGAAGGTTTACATTTTGAACACCGTAGAACATCAATCGTAACATGAACTTGCAGTTTAGCAGTACTTTAGCAGAAAATTGTACGGAACCTCATCCCGATCGTGCACGTGCAGAGGAATAAGGGAATTTTTTAGTCTGTCTGCCTGTCTAGCAGTCAAGCAAAATTGAAAATAATTCCAAACAGGAAACCTACTGTCTTTAGGGACGTCGTTAAGGACAAAAACAACAGGCACAAACTGATTTGATGTGTTAAATAAGGTGGTGTGTACATGGTGTGTCAAAGGTCGGAAACTCACGGGGAATTTTTTTTTTCCACAGCCTTGAATTTTAAAATCTTTATTTTATTTCAATTGAATTATATACTTGAACACTGTAGAACACAAATTGCCTTGTTGACAACATTCAAAAGCTCCAGTTTTGCATTACTTCAACAAAATATTACTCGCACAAAATATTACTCCCATTTTACGCCACCTTGACCAATCAAATTTGCCACTGTTTGGGGAATGGCGATGTTCCTCAGAGTTGGGGAAAATAGAGAGTCAGACAAAATTGCAGCTCGTAGAAAATATAGATCGTGCTCAGAAACACAAAGCAAGAATTACTGTAAAGACCTTTCACATGTCCTTTTTCTCAAGTCTGCGCTGGGCCAGGTGTTTTACGAACCCTCAGTTACACTTGGGTCGATTTTTATGTTTTTTATTGACATACATTTGGCACATTGTCTAGTGTGAATTACAATTCACTGTCCTGAGAATACTCTTTCACCAGGTTTACCTGTTGGGTTACCTTTTTCATTGTTTGGTTCAAAAAAGGTTAAAGTCGTCCATTTACCAGAGGTACTTGACTATATTGGTATTTGACTTTATTGGTTCCTGAGGATGTTCTCCTGTTGGAGGTTAACTTGTATCCGTGTCCTTCATCGTTGATCAAATTGGCCAAGTGTCCAAAGGTAATCACAGCAGAAATCAGGGTTGGGGGGGGGGGAGATGCCCCCTTAAATGTTGACAAGAACAATTTGAACTTTTTCTTCAGAGTGGAGTATCAACGTTGTGGGCCATCGCCTCCATTGGATATTTCATCAAGCCAATTGGTTTGGGGTCGATTTTATACAGTTCCATGCATTGTGTGATCCACGACTGTATGACACTCTTGATTGCCTTATTGTAGTCAATCCACACTGTTGATAGTTTGGTGCCTCTTTCTTCTGCACTTTACGTCAATGGTCTTCTTGACCAAGAGGTGATCAATTGTTCCATAGCAGTTTCATCTGCATATTTTTGTTCTCCCACTAGGCATTTTGTTCTGTTAAGTGGTAATCCATATATTATGCGATGATTGCTAAGATGCCAATAAGAGCTAGTATGTTGGTAGTAGACATGTTACACTCTTCCGGTCAAAAGTTTTAGAACACTCCCATTTTTCCAGTTTTTACTGAAATTTAAGCAGTTTAAGTCCAGTGAATAACCTGAAATGGTACAAAGCTAAGCGATTAACTGCCAGAGGTTAAAAAACAAGTTTAGGTCACCAAAAACCGAAAAATAATGTAAATTTCAGAGTTGTTAAAAAAAGGCCCTTCTCAGGGAACAAGTAATGGGTTAGCAACTGCAGCTGTTCTGCAGCAATGGAAGTAAACTAAGCCTTAAAAGTTGATGCAAACAATTCCTACAGGTGTCCCAAATTTTGTTGATTAGTTACAACCCCTCTGTCTGTATAAAAGCAGTGTTGGAACAGACTGTGTTGCTACACCCTCTGAAGCATTATTTGAGCAATATTGCACAGCAGGAAGTAGTATATTGCTATCATAATGGCGAGAAAAAGACAATTAACAAAGGAAGACAGACAGACCATTATAACCCTTAAAAATGTAGGTCTTTCCTTTAGAGAAATTGCAAAGGAACCAAGGTGTCAGTGAGTACAGTTTCCTACACCATCAAAAGACACTTGGAAACTGGAGGAAACTGACAGGAAGAGGTCTGGCAGACTGAAAGCCACAACACAATTCGAAGACAAGTTTCTGAGAGTCAACAGCTTGCATGATAGGCAGCCCACAGGACAGCAGCTTCAAGCACAGCTTAACACTGGTTGAAGTGAGGAAGTCTCAGTTTCAATTGTGAAGAGAAGACTTCGAGCTGCAGGTTTGACAGGTTGAGAGGCAGTAAGAAAGCCATTGCTAAGATGGCAAAATAAGAAAAAGAGGCTTGCCTGGGCTATGAAGCACCACCAGTGGACCACTGAAAACTGGAAGAAGGTCTTATGGATCGATGAATCAAAATTTGAAATCTTCGGTTGATCACGCAGAGCTTTTGTACGCCGTCGAGTCGGCGAAAGGATGGTTCCTCAGTGTGTGACGCCAACTGTCAAACATGGAGGAGGAAGCATGATGATCTGGGGCTCTTTTGCTGGATCCAGAGTCAGCAACTTTCGCAGAGTGACTGGCACCCTGAACCAAAATGCCTACCATAACATTTTGCAGCGCCATGCAATACCCTCTGGTCCACACCTAGTTGGTCAGGGGTTCATCCTACAGTAAGATAACGACCCAAAACGTACCTCCAGGCGATGTGAGAACTACCTTTGAAGAAAATAACAAGATGGTAGGCTTCAAATCATGGAATGGCCAGCACAGTCTCCAGACTTAAACCCCAATCGAGCTGGTTTCGTATGAACTGGACAGAAGGGTGAAAGCAAAGCAACCTACAAATGCAAGACATTTGTGGGAACTTCTGCAACAGTGTTGGAAAGAACTTTTCGAACAATATTTGATTTCCATTGTTGAAAGAATGCCACGAGTATGTTTGGCTGTTATATCTGCAAAAGGTGGCTCCCTTGATGAGTCAAAAATTAGATTAAACTTTGTTGAACAAAACAATTCCATGATTTATTTTTTATCTGCAATTCTTTATTTGTTCTATGCTTTAATTGCAGAGTACATTGAAACATTAAACTGCTTAAATTTCTGGAAAAACTTGAAAAATGGGGGTGTTCTAAAACTTTCAACTGGTAGAGTCGGTCTATTTTTCTGAGGCACTTGTTATTTTGGGATTAGGAGGTCGTTGTCTTCTGTGAACATTCACACATTGACTTTTGTCCTCGGATAAGTTCATCAAACGCTTGAGCAGAGTAACTTGGAAAGAACACCTCATAGGTTTTGCCGGAAAATTGGATTCCATCTAGAATAGGGATTTTAAAACATTTTGTTAATTACTTGCTTGTTGCATTTTTTTCCTCAATTACCTATCACTCAATGCCATTCCTCGGTGTGCTGTTTCTAAGGATTTGGTTCACTTCTGTCTGTCTGCCTGTCCTTCTGCCTACAAATGTCAGTTTATGATCGAGGAACAAGTTCATTTCATTTGATTGTTATATTTTGAACAGGAATTGGAAAATGAACCTGTAGTTTCGCAGTACTTTGACTGAATTAGTTCTGATCGCGCATGCACAGAGAGGAGTGAGATTTTTTTTTCCTGTCTTCCTGTCTGTCAGTCAAACAAAATTGAAAATCATTCCCAACAGGAAACACTGTTTTTAAGGGCGTTATAAAGGACACATACCACAGGCACAAATAACTAATGTAACCTGTTAGATACAGTGGTGTGTGAGACTGCATCAACGGCATTGAGCTTCCGGAAATGTTTATTTTCTACGGCCTTTAAAATCTATTTTATTTCAATTGAATGATATATGTGAACACTGTAGAACACAATACATTACGGCATTTTCAGTCATCATAACCAATCCAATTTGCTACTCGCAGATCCCACCCATGTCCTTGTTTCTCAAGACAGCATAGGTTAAGGTCTTCTATGAACTCTCTTGTAACCCTCACAAAAGGAGAGGGAATTGTTTGGGTCCGTTTGTTACCTGGCAATTTTTTTTTTTTGACAAGTATGTTGATCGCCTCCGTTTGTGTGTTTGTTTGTTTGTGTGTTTGTTTCTCCGCTCACCTCCAGCCCTAAACCGCTCAACTGAGAATTCTGAAATTTGAGAGATTAATATCACCGACCCTGCGACGGTCCTACATTGAAGTTTCGTAAAATTCCTTCGACCAAAAAGGTCCACATAGGCCAATAGAACAATTTGAGCCAAATTTTCTAAAATCCTCAAATTTCATCTAATTGATTTGAAATTTTAACAGTATTTGCACATCAAGTCAATGAATTCAACCATTTACTTTTGAGGTTATCATAGGTCAAAAGGTCAACATACATAGGCCATAAGGAAAACCCAAAATAGGCCAATTTTTAAAATTGTTTTTAAAATTGTCAATTTTCATCCAATTGACTTTAAATTTGAAGAACATTTACATATCAGGTCGCTGAACTCAACCACCTGTTAATTTTGAGGTCAACATAGACCAAAAGGTCAACATAGGCCGATTTTCTAAATTCCTAAATTTTAATTCGATTGACTTTAAATTTGAAGAGCATTTGCATATCAGGTCAACAAATTCAACCACCTATTAATTTTGAGATCACCATAGACCAAAAGGTCAACATAAGCTAAATTTCTAAGATCCTCAGTATTAATCCAATCAACTTGAAATTTTAAGAGCATTTGCATATCCGGTCACTGAATTCAACCACCTAATAATTTTGAGGTAAACATAGGCCAAAAGGTCAAAATAGGCCAAAAGGCTAATTTGGACTGAATTTCTAAAATCCTCAATTTTCATCCGATTGACTTGAAATTTGAAAAAGATTTACATAATAGGTCACTGAATTCAACCACCTATTATTTTTGTGGTCACCATAGGTGAAAAGCTCAACATAGACCAAAATGTCAACATAGGCCAAATTTCTAAAATCCTCAATTTTCATCCAATTCACTTGAAATTTGAAGAGAATTTTCTTGTCAGGTCACTGAATTCAAACACCTATTATTTTTGAGGTCAAAAGGTCAACACAGGCCTGATTTCTAAAATTGATAGATGGGGGAAAAAACTAAATATATCACGATATCTCAAAAAATTGTGGACGAGTTATGACAAAACAAGGTGGATGAGTTTAATAGGTGACAAGAACAAGCGGATTGGATTTTGGTTCAGATCCAGCCAATTAGTGCGATACAAAACGTGAACTGTTCCACCTCGCGGAGGTATGCGCTCTCCTGAGTGCCATTCTACTTTTAGACAGGGCAAACCCAAGGAAAAACTAACATTTTTTCCAGTCAAGGTTTTCTCAGTGGATTCATCATCCTGCACCCATACCATTTGATATTAGCTTGGAGGCCACCCAGAAACCCAAACCTAAGAGGTAGTTTGAATCTAATTAAGATGATTTTGACAGCCATTTTGGTGGTCATCTTGGATTTTAGGTCAAATTCTGGTTGGCCCTCAAGCTAATTTTAAAGGCTATAGGTCCGGTATGTCGGAATTGCTGAAAAAAATTGACAGGAAAAACTATAAGGCAGTATAACCCTAATTAATTTAATTTTGGCAGCCATTTTTATTTTTGGCGGCCATCTTGGATTTTAGGCCAAATCCTGGGTGGCTCCCAAGCTAATCTCAAAGGATATATGTTCAGGATGACAGAACCACTGAAAAAACATTGACAGGAAACACTACGAGGCAGTATAAATCTGCTAAAGGTAATTTTGGCAGCAATTTTGGATTTTGGCTGCCATCTTGAATTTGAGGCAAAATACTGGGTGCCCCCCAAGATAATATCAAATGGTATGGGTTGAGGATGATGAATCCACTGAGAAAACCTTGACTGGAAAAAGTGTTCGTTTTTACTTGGGTTTGCCCTGTCTATTTGTGCTGTTTTGCCAAGTTGGCACTCTTTGAGTGATTTTTCATCTGTTTGTCTACACAGAACTTTCGTTTTTTTCTCCACATCTGCTTATCGGATTGAGACCAAATTTTCACCAGAGGTGCGACTACTCGTGTACAATGATTTAATAATAATTATAATGTACTATGTCACATGGTGTGACAGCCATGTTGGAAAAACGTAAAACTTTTGTTAAAAAAAAAAAAACTTCAAAAATCTTCTTCTCTGAAGTGGCTGAACAGATCGAGGCTAAACTTTACATTTATGACCGCCTATCCATGAGGAACAAAAGGTTCACACATATGATGTCATAGCTCACATGGTGTGGCAGCCATATTTGATTTACCCAAAAACCTAAAAAAAAAAATCTTCTTCTCCAGAGCGGCTGGACAGGTCAAGCGGAAACCACACAAATGTTCCCCAAGCCTTGGTTGTACAACTTTGTTCAGGAATAATTGATGGATCACATGGTTTAGCAGCCATATTGGATTGAAGAAAAATATTAAATAATGTTTTCTCTGGAACTGCTTAATCAATCGACATGAAACTTCAGATTTATGATGTTGTATTGCTGCGGAATACAAGTTTTAAATTTTAACTTGTTTGGACACATGGTCTGGCGGCTAGAATGATTAAATTTTTTGATCTGGGTTCATTTTTTATTTATTTTTTATTTCAGAATAAGGCTCACTTGGCTGTGCCTGGATGGGTTTGAGGGTGGAGGAGTAGCACTGAAATGTGAATCCTGTCCAGATTCCTCCTGATGACTTCATATTTGCTTTTTGCTTGTTCGGGTTCCTCTTGATGACTTCATATTTGCTTTTTACTTGTTCGGGTTCCTCCTGATGATTCCAATGCAGGACTGCATGCTGCACCTATTTGGCCTTCCATTTGATTTGAATTGAATTTATTTTAATCCCATTCTAAGTTCAATTGAATTATAATGAAAAATGTCATTGGTCATGTCAGGTGTTCGATTAAAGCGGGGTTGCATCAAAGTGGGATGTGTTGCTACCCGGTCATTACTGCCAGCAGTTATAAAGTGGCAGTTCTAATTATGTCTCATTAATTACCCAAGACACCAGTACACAAACACCAAATAAAACAAGTTATGGCGAGAGTCTGCAATGTGATTGCTCTTTCTAGTTTTTAAAGTTTTCGATTCATTCAACCTCCTTGCTGTATGTTCTTCACTTTTCACAAATCCGTTTACTTACAGTAGTTCTTTAGCTTAATGTCTTTTTCTGGGAGATTTGACACATTTTGCTTCTCTTTCCTTAGTTCTCCACAGAATGTTTTTGAGTGATTCTTTGAACAGATGATTTTGTTTAGTGCTGCCGTTTCCTTCATTGTCGTTTAAAACTTTATTTTCTCTGCTATAATTTCAACCTTGTTAGTTTTCAGCATCAGTTGATTCCATATATTTTTCTTTGATTTTCTATTTGTGTAATATTTTTGATTTTCCTTCGTTTGTTTTTGTTTTTTTGGGCTCAATTTCCCTTACTGAATTACTCCATTTGTGCTGTTTACTTTTGTGTGTGTGGTTTAAAAAAATTATGTAGTGTGTGTGTGTGTGTGTGTGTGTGTGTGTGTGTGTGTGTGTGTGTGTGTGTGTGTGTGTGTGTGTCTGTGTGTCTGGCCACATTGGCAGACTGAAGAGTTTCTCGACAGAAAGGGTCGAAATGTCTAAGAAGAACGGAGCCAAACCAACTCATGACCAGGCAGTTGGAAAATCTATCAATTGTTTACAGGCTAATAATAACGTTCTTAGTTTCGGTAAACAGCTCTTTCGAGGTTTGCAATAAGACAAGTTAAGTATCGGATGTTGTCAAATTAATATCTATTTGTTGTAAACAACGAAAAAAATGTTAATATGACACTTCAGGGATAGCCATGGCTGTTCAATAAATGATTATATTTAAAAACTGACGTGTGAAGAAACGGTGTGTCTTTCATAAGAGGACAAGGAACAAAGAACTTTGGCACTGGAGGAGACCATTTAGCCCATCATGATTGTGCTGCATCAACACCAGATATCATCACCTATGCACACGCAAGCTACCGACAATTCTTGCCAATATCCTTGTCGCACTATATCCAAATAATTTTCAGATGCGCACACACGCGTGTGCGCACGCGCACACACACACACACACACACACACACACACACACACACACACACACACACACACACACACACACACACACACACACCTTATTTAATATACATTTAGTCCTGGACACTCGCTGTGTGCCGCAGATTTTGGTAAGTACCATACGGATTTACTTAAAACCGTCCATAATTTATTCATTTAAACATTTATTTACATTCTCTTTTCATTTATTTTAGTTATAATGTCTTTAGTATTTATTTACATGAACTGTATTTACACATTTACTGTCTTCACTTAAGTTGGAATTAGGTTAGGACCGGAAATTTCTACCCAGGAACGCATTTTCAATTAATAACGCCATGTCGATGGGAAAATTGTTTTTTATTTTCGGTTACTCATTTTACATTCAGTGTTTTATGAACGCATCTCGAGGATTCTCTGTCGTTGGATTGCTCTGATTCCTGTGAAGTCCCATGATTGTTCATCTGCAGTTTGCAAATGACATTAACTTGACACATCTTCCCTTACAAACACAGCCTGTAATTATCAATCCTTGGATGTGTTGGATCATTACATCGGGACGAATTCACACATTTGAAGAACTTTAACACAACTATGTTCCAGGTGGCAGAGGAAAGTCATTTACCAATCATCTCGTGGAACGAATGTCATTCTGTTCCTTGCACAATTCAGGCAAGAAGTGATTTAATCTTTAAAGCTCTTGAGTTATTATTAGGCAAGGAATTTCATCAAAAATATCGATTTTAATCAGAAAAGTGCTTCATAAAATGATTATTAATTATTATTGTGAAACCTTGACCTTAATCTACAGAAACAAATGCATAAAACACTTGATAAAGATCATGGTTCCTTTTTCTTCTTGCACATGGCAGCTTTGTTGTTGGGTAGCTATCGTTTTGTTGGGGCACGACTATGCCACTATGCTCCTGTTACCAGAAAGCAGGTACTCATTTCACTGACCTCAGAAGGATGACAGGCTGAGTCAACCTCACCTGGTGTAAATTCAGCAGCCAACAGAGCTCAAACTCAGGACGCTAAGATCCCAAGCCAGCCATCCGAACCACGAAGCCAAAACCAAGCTTTGATAGCTTCTTGATATAATTATTATAGTCTCCCTCTCTTGTTCGCAAATTGTCTGACATTCTAACCACATTTTCTGTTCCAAATGACAATTACAAAACAAATCGTAAAACCGGATAGAATAGTCAGAACTAAGCACAAGTCACAAAGTTCTTCAAATATTATTGGATAATTGCAAGTGAAACTGATGACAGTATAAGGCAAGATGGTAAACATGGTATTTATGCTTTAAAATAACTTGTTTGATAACAATGCCCTTTGTGTGGCGAAGAGTGATGGTCCAGCTGTTCTATCAGAGAGAGAGAGAGAGTGATTAACATCATCGAATGTGCAGAATAAGTTTCTATCATATACGGGAAATCATAACGGAAGTTTAAACAATTCTGAGATATGATGATATTGTTGTGAATTCGCGCCTGCCGGCGTGCGATCGGCCACGGAACTCGAATAGCGACACGTCGCCCACCGGACGGACAATTCAGTCGTGACCCTCCGGGAACTATCACCCGGAGCCAGTCACGGGTGGGGGTTTAAACTCACCACGATCGTGCCAATTGCCCACCCGCGCAGGATAGGGTTGCTCGCCAAATTCGACCGACCTAAGTACCTGCACGAGTGGTCGACCGGGCGATCGTACCACAGGCCGACTCCGGACACGAACCGCTTAAGCAGTTCGTTCCGTATTACAGGGATAACCGAGCAGAGTTATCGTCGGCCTTGACAGTTCCGATTAATTACCGGGCGTTTTAAACCCACTACGAATCTCTTACGCGATGCAGGATGGAGAGTCAATAAAAAGGAAGGAGACGAAGCAGAGCGGGAACAGTTCAACAAGCAAGCATTTTATTTACACACGCAGACACACAGACGCACATATTTACAGCAAAAGAATAATGCAACAAAAGCAAATGCAGAGTTAAAACCGAATAAGACCGACACATGGCAACACTTACGCAGTTCTACTTTACGGACGGCGCCACCACAAGCATTTACACAAAAAGCAAAGGAAAAAGAAAAGAAGTCGCGACTTTCCTTTTCGTGGCAGGTGAGTCCCTTTCCCACGACCGTCAGCATGGTCGCGCCTGGCCCCGACCTCTCTCGTGGCCTGCGAACCCTCTCTGGCACTCCTCGTCCGGACGCGCAGGTCCACCTCACAACCGGCGCAGCCGCGTCTCCCGTCTGTGCCTTCGTTGACAGGCCGCTCGCCAAGCCGCGAGCGCAGGACCTCTTCCCCCGACTCGACAAGCAGCGCCAAGAAGAAGACGACGTCCAGCCCAGAAGCTCAAACAACCCAAAGAACACAGGAACTCTCGAAGACAAGAAGACAGGAAGCCTCGAAGACTACTCTACCTCACAGGAAGCCTCAAAAAACCTACTAACTCCCCAAGGTCCATGCTGTCCGCCTTTTGTAGCGCGGGGCTTCGCCCTTCGCTCCGCCACGTTTTCGGCCCCGCCTCCCTTCGAGCTTCTTGGAGAAGCCTCTCGAAGGGGGGCATGCCCTCTCGCTCTCCCTCCACCCCGCCCCGTGCGGGGGCCGGGGGAGTCAGTTTTTGGCTCAGGGCCAGAGAATTATTCCCCCAAAAAGAGGCCCCTACTTTTTCTCACCTTTGACCCCCGGCTCGGATCGCACTTCCCCCACACCGAACGCGGAGAATTTAGATGGGAGAAACAGGCGGGAAAAACACCCGAGCATCGTTGGTGGTTTTTGTTCTTCCGCGGAGCTCGTAACTGCACGGGGCCTATTGAATGGCGAGTCGCGAAGATGTGGTAGTGTAGATGGTGGAGGTGGCATGGTTGTAGTGTGGTTGGCGCTGTAGTGGGGATGGCATGGTTGTTGAGATGCTGTTTGTTTGAAATAAAAGATAGAACAGAAAAAAATGGCTAACTCAAATCATCGCAGCCCAGATGGATCACATAAATTCCCTCTATACAACGGGTGTGGGCTAACTACACATGGACCTATCGAGATATCTCACCTGAGGACTCTTTAAGGTGTAATGCGAATTTCCACAACCGTCACAATATTTTCATCAGATTTCAGGACTAATTTATAAGGATACTTTTAGGGGCGTTTATGTATGTTTTTGATAAACCGCAGTTATAATATAATTATCCAAAACCAAACTGTCTTTACTGAAAACGAGTATTGTAAGACAATTAATCCAATCTTTGATGGATTGATGCAAAAGGGGTACTAGGATGAGAGCATGGATTATGATATCTCAACTCTGACCATTCAACGTTTTTCTATGTTTTTTTAATTTTTTTATTTTTTTTGTATACCTTGGTCGAGGCTCGTATGTGAGCTAACACACAACTCACAGCAAGGAGGCATGAGACAAGAGGGGCGGGAGAGGAAGGGACAAAACAGTGGGGAAGAGACACATTAGGTGAACTGTGGAAGGGAGAGGGATGGGGATGGGACGGGGAACATGGCGAAGAGAAGATGGACATTACAGGGACTTTCAGGAAGGAAAGCAGGGGAGTTGAAGGAAGTGGGCTTGGGTGGATTATCGGGTGTAGAAAAGATCGAGGATTTGGATGGGGGAAAATAAGAGGTGGTGGTGAACAGCTGTTTTGAAAGCCTGGAGGGAAGAATGGGAAAGAATAGAGTGAGGAAGTTTATTCCAAAGGCGGGAAAAAAGAGGAATGAAAGAGTAAAGATGAGCAGTGATTCGTGATTTTGGTAGTTTTACCAGAAGGGGGTTGTTGGCGGACCTTGAGCGCCCTGTGGAAATGTGGTGGGGACAAAATGCAGAGAAAGCAGGGGGGGCAAGGCTGGAGAGGAGTCGGTAGAAGACAGAAAGACCACCGACCAACCTGTAGTGATTGAGTGAGAGGCCCAAAGACTCAGCTTCATTGCGGGAGATGCCGATGATCTTAAATGCCCTGGTTTCGACAGCGTGAAGCCGAGAAAGGTGGGAGGCAGGAGCACCAGCCCAGAGGGGAGAGCAGTACTCCATCAGGCTACGGACAAAACGTTCTTTCTACCACTCAAGCAAGAAGGCATGTGGACCGATGTTCGATTTTTGTCCATCTTTCGAATGTCCAGAGATATTAGAGGCAATGTTTTGACAATGGATAATGTGTTTGGGGGCATGCCTTTAGAATAAGATCAGGTCAGATTTGATTTTTTGTCAGGTCAGGTCAGATTAAATCTGTGACTGGATCTGTGAGATTAAATATTTTGTCAGGTCAGGTCAGAATAGATCTGTGACTTGCTATAGATACAATGAATTCCTGTACTAACCTGTTTCACGGTCAGTTTGTCGGCGACTAAACAGTCTCCCCCATCAAGTTTCTTGGTAAGGAGGGTGAATAGATATGGACACCCAGCAGGATTAAAAACAAAACCAGTCAAAGGGTGGAGGAGCTCCTTGTGAGCCAATGGCCATCCATATCTAGTGCCCAACTGTGTCTGCGGATATCCTGCTGCAGTTGGGTTACTCTTGATTAGGACGTTGGTGGCAGGATTTACACTCCGGCCACCATACAACACTTCATCCTGCAAAACATACCAAAAGCAAAATGAAATCTGAAAACCCACTCCATGGGAGTACCTCCTGTGCAGCTGAACTTCGCAGGGCAGCTCACCGAATGACGGGATTGGGGCAAAAACTTTGGGACCCCCAATCTTTCATGATAGGAGGGAAACCACGGGGTAACCTTCCAGGATCATATTGCAGTAGTGTGTGGTGGGGTGGTGCTGAGGTGTCATCCACCAGATGGCTGTCTCCTTTGGTAAACTTGAGGTAGTCCCTTCAGGTGGGTGCCTGGAATGTCCTATCTTTCAGAGAGGATGATCACCTGTCTCTGTTATCATCTCAGCTCAAGCGTTTGGACATCGGTATTGCAGCACTCTCTGAGGTTTGGCGACCGGACTGCAGCGAGATCATGACAGGTGGTTACACCTACTGGTGATCTGGTCACTGATGGTTACCATGCCCAAGGAGTTGCTGTAGCTGGTTCCAATAAGCTGAATCCAATGATAATTGAGGTAACACCAATCAACGAGCATATCATGAGACTAAGGATTCATCACTCCTTGGGTGTCATTTCCCTGGTCTTTGTAGATGCTCCGACTGAAGCGATTGATCTCACGCTGAAGGACGTGTTTTATGCCACGCTCAAGTCTGTGGTTGATCAGTGCCCCAGAAGAGATACTCTTCTCGTCTTGAGGGATTTCAATGCATCAATTGGAACTGATAGGGATGGTTATGAGACATGTGCTTGTCCCCATGGGTCTGGAACTGTGAACCAGAATAGTACTAAGTTCCTTGATCCTGCAAGAAGTCATGGATTTTGGGTGGCTGGTTCATGGTTAAAGCGCCCACAGGCTCATCGCAGGACTTGGTATTCCAACACTGGTTGTGTGGCAAAAGAGATTGACCATGTCCACATTGATGGTCGCTGGAGGATAATCCAGAACTGCAGGGTCTTTCAGAGTGCTCAGTTCCTCAATACTGACCACAGGCTTGTTGTAGCAACTCTGAAGATGCAGCTTAAATCAAGGAGAATGATACTATCCCAGCCAAGATTGGATGTTGGAAAGCTCAAGCATGAGAGGGCAGCTTAGTTTGCGAACAGGCTGAGTGGAGTTTGGGAGGGTCAGGGTGCTTTGGGGGATCCTAAAGAGTTGCGGAGTGCTGTCAAGACCACCATCCTTGATGTAGCCGGTGGTTGTCTTGGAACTCACCAGAGGGCGAAGAAGAATTTTGTCTTTAAAGGGACACTGGATACTATTGACCATAATCGCAGGGCCGGGCTGAATGGTAGAGCTGAGCTGTTCAGGAAGATGAGGTTTAAAACTGTACTTGCACTAAGGGTGGACAAGGAGGCCTATGTGTAAGAAATCTATGAAGGGGTAGAGCATCACCTGTGGTCAAGTGCTTCTCATCCTAACAGGGGAATTCATGCATTACGTTCCTCCAAGCCCATCCCTTGGTGTACTGCAGTTAGAGCGGAGGGTGGTGGGCTCTTGACAGAGGAGTCGGAAATAAAGGCCCGCTGGGCCGGTTACTTTGAGCGGCTGTACCAGGCTAATCCACCAGCTATCGAGTTGGATGTCAGAAGTGTGACTATCCCTATTGCTGACCCTCCAACCAACTGTGGTCCACCTTCATTTGTGGGAACACAGATTGTGGTGAACCAGTTGAAATGGGGTAAAGCTCCTGAGAATTTGGGCATACATGCTGAACTTCTCAAGGCTGGTGGAAATGCTATACTCGTATCGTTGCAAGCAGTTCTGTACTCTGCCTGGAGCACAGCCCCTTTGGCATCATCACAACTTACTGGAAGAGGTGCCTTGTTGTCCCTCTCTGGAAAGGGAAGGGTGATCGCCAAGACTGAAACTACGACCGAGGGGTTACGCTGCTCTCAGTGCCAGGCAAGGTCTTTGCTCGGATAATTCTTGATAGGGTTCACCATAACCTGCTTGAACACCAGCGTCAAGAGCAGTCAGGGTTTACTCCAAAGAGGTCAATGATTGTCCGTATCCTTGCTCTACGGGTCCTCACCGAACGCAGACGAGAGCTTTGGCAAGGGCTGCTTGGAGCCGATGTTGATCTCTGTAAAACGTTTGATTCCGTGAATCGGAATGTCCTCTGGAAAATTATTGGTCTTCGTTGGGTGCCACCAAAACTGATCGATCTGATGTCCAAACTATACTCTGGTGCTTAGAGTGCTGTGAGATATGGTGATGCCATCTTGGACTTATTTCCAGTTGTGAATGGAGTTTGTCAGAGGTGTGTGCTGACCCCCACACTTTTCAGCACTTGCATGGACTGGATTATGGGGAGGATGTCAGAGAGTTCAAGTTACGGTGCATCATTTGGGAATGTGAAGATCTCTGACCTTGATTTTGCAGATGATGCAGTCATCTTTGCTGAGACTCTGGATATACTGGGTCAAAAACTAAGATCCAGGCTTTCAATGACATCTTGGATGCTGCTCTCTTGTCTGTACTTGTTTGTGGCGATGATGTTGAGGTCAAGGAGAGATTCCCTTACCTTGGCAGTGATATTCATATCTCTGCTGGCTGTGAGCCAGAGGTCAACAGACGTCTGGGTCGGGCCTGGGGAGTCATGGATTTACTGAATCATGGGGTGTGGCACTGCCGGTACCTGTGTGGGAGGATGAAAGTCCGAGTCTTCATGTCCTTGGTGCTTCCAGTCATTCTCTAAGGATATGAGACTTGGACTCTGACAAGGAATCTGAGACAGAGACTTAATTCCTTTGGTACCAGGTCCCTTCCGAGAATCCTTGGCTATTGCTGGTCAGACTTTGTGTCCAACGAGCAGTTGCATAGAAAAACTCAAATGAGATTTGTTACCTGCATAGTCCGTGAGCATCAGATGCGGCTGTATGGACATGTGGCTTGTTTTCCTGACTCTGATCCTGCTCACCAGATTCTGTCAGCAAGGGATCCTCATGAGTGGAGGAGGCCAATGGTCCGACCACATGCCTCGTGGTTGCAGCAGATTGATCAACATCTCAAGGAGATGGGGATGTGCCAGGCATCTGCCTGGGGGATGGCAAGACGGAGGCCCTTGGAGTACCGGCAGAAGGTGGAAGCAGCGACGCACTGCTCTGGTGCATGCTCCTATACCTGACCTGACATTTCGAATAAGGTGTGGGAGGATAAAGATATTTGATCATTGGGGATGTTGGGGGGAGGAGGAGGAGGCGGAGGGTAGCAACTAGAGAAGTTAGTAAACAATTGAAATGGAGAAAGAAATTCTCAAATTCCTGGAGCAATTTGAAATGATATTGCAGGAGGCCTGCTATGCAGCAATGAATGGAAAAAATCGACCATGATTGTAGCCAAGTGTGCCACTCAGAAGCTCAGTTTATACAGCCGGAAATTATCCTGGATGGACAATTTCTGGTTTCTGTGTCGAACGATATGTGGCTGCAGAAACAATAGTTCCCCCTCATCTATTAATTACTCGCTAGACCCAGGAGACATGAAGTTATATCTGAATGCAAACACACCAAAGCTGGGAAGTCTTAATTAGTACATTGAATTGAGTTTATTATAATGAATTGACGATGCGGAGGTGATTTAACTTCATTGTTGAATGAAAGTTTCATGAGTGACGTTATGTTGCTCACGTAAGGTGTATATTGATGTCAAAAAAAAAAATATATAAATAAAAAAAAATCAATGGGCTTTAAATCTCTGGTGACCATAAAAAAGAAAAAGCCCAAGATGTCCACTTGCCTCCTTCGTATACAGGCTCTTTAATCGTAATGTTAACTACCACCCTTGGCTAAACTAAAATGACTTAATCCCTGGTTGTTTCAGCTTTTAATATAAAAACTTGGCTGGTAAGATGGCCTAGAGGTGTGCACACCTGCTTCCGAATTGTTTAGCCTGGGCTCCAATCGCAGCCCAGCGATAAATCCTTGTGTTTCTGAAATCGGGCGATACATCGATGTGTGCACAGTCCATTCGATGGATGTTAAACTGGGCATCTTGTCTGTCAGCAATAGCTAGTGGATGTTCAGTAGGATGATCCAATGTCCTACGTGAAGAACAGGCGAGATATCGCGGGCTCCCTGAACAAATTACAAATTCTTGCTGCAACGTACAGGGTATACTGCATCACAGGCACAGCTGCAACCTTGGAAAAAGAAGCTACCCACCACCATGTGTGAAAGAAGAAGAGGTAGAGGCTGGGTTAGAAGAAAAGAAAACTTCGTTGCAATGCAGAGTTTATTCATTATTTGTATTGACAACTTGATTGCTTCATCCCCATCAACTCGCATCAAGTTTTCACAATCTTTAAGACATCCCCTGGCAAGATTGACGATGTGGATGCAGGCACGCAGCACCATCACGTTCAGCATTAATTTCGATTTTATTTTTTGCTTGAGAGCAATTCCACGAACACAGGAGAGTTATTTGCAAATCCTTTGAAATTTATTTGAACCACACAGCCCAATAACCATTGGAATTGTAAACTTCAGTCTTCTGAAGGTTATTTGTCCACCTCAAACCGTTCACATTTACACCACGCTGTGCAATTGTCATGATCGCAGTCTGCTCACCACCCATCACTTTGTAACTACTTTACTAGTCGGACAGAAAAATAAACCTGTCGGACTGTCGTCTCTTACATTGGCGTGGAATCCACTCTTGAAATTATTTTGCTCTTTTTATTCGGAAGCACAATTACATTAAGGGGTTCCTTTCAAAAGCTGAATTTCTGTTGGCATTTCAAAAAGCTTGGTTTATGGACATTTTGATTTCTTTTTATTTAAAATCTCAACACAAAACCTGCCCAGAGGGAACGTTTTTCACACTGGTCTACAAGGTTTTATGATGGAGTTTGTACATAATTCACAAGCAGGACGATGACACATTAGGAGACGTTGGTATACTTTTGAATTAAAGACATATCGACAATGGACAAATGGCAGGTTATGAGATTGGCATATGGAATTCCAAGTGCTCAGGTGGGAACACAAAACAGGCAAAAAATATGATGATCCATGTTAATAACTATACAGAACTAGTATTCATCCATTTATTATATTATTTATTAATGTAACATGATCGAATGCTTATGAAGAAGTTGTAATACAAATTACGAACATATATGCACAGCTGTAACAAAAATATGCCAAGCAATGACAATCAGTTACAGAAAATGACTAAAGGGACACAGACCCCTCGTAAGCTGAGGCCTAAGTCTGTGCGGCCACACCGAGCAGCCAGAATGTGTGCTGAAAAGGATAATGACTGCACCTTCTCCAGTGAGGAAGGGGATCCCTCCTCACGATAGGATAGAGTTCTACACCAAAGCTAAAAGCTAAAAAGGTGTCGTCTGTTCTACATCCAACAACTACTAAGTTCCAGACAAATCCAGTTCCAGATTAAATGAACAGAGCTGGAGCTTAGAGGAGAAGGAGCTCATGCTCCACTGCGAAGCATATTCTGTGCATTACACATGGGAGACAAATGGTGAAAGAGAAAAATTCATGAACCAGTTGACAATTTGGTTCACGAGTCAAGATCCTTTACCGAAAAAGGAGGTGGAGATACTGAGTTCTGGGAGAACTTCCTCCCACCTTCTGAAACCCCAAAATGGAGATAACAACCAACAGAGACTTTGAAAAACACCAGATCTGAGTTCAAACAACACAGCCAGTGATAATTATGGAAATTACTTTACTTTTTAGAGCACTCTGGGTGCCAGCGATGCCTTCTTATGACATCAATCTTCATGGGATGCCAACCCATAAGGCTTATCCTCATTCAATCCTCTAAATGCTGAGTATCCAGCGAGGAAGCAGCATGTATTACATTTGGATTCTTTGGAATGAGTCTGTCACGATGGGAATCAAAGCGCTGACCTCCCAGACTCAAAGCAGTTCATGCACTACCCACGATTCAACAAATGCACCAAATGCATAGGACATTAAAAAAAAATGCAAATGCAATTTGCCCACTTTCACCACAGAAGTGTCGCTGGCTTTTCTTCTGACTTATATTGTGATTTTCATGGCCATGGCACACAAATGACCTCCATTTGTGTTCTTTCCTTTTTCAAATTCTGTAATTCTCTTCTGCTCTTACCCAACTTGCTATCTTTAATGAAAAAGCACTTAAAATCAGGTTTTTTGTATTTGCATCTCACGGAAAGTGATGTTTCTGTTCTGACACGTCAAACAATCAGTAAACAAAAAAACAACTAGAAAGGGCAATCAGAGATTGCAGACCATCACCAGAACTTGTTTTGTGTGGTGTTTAGAATGGGATGAAAATGAATTCAATTAAAATCAAATGGAAGACCAAATAGGTGCAGTCCTGCATTGGCGTCATCAGAAGGAACCCAAACAAGCAAAAAGCAAAGATGAAGTTATCAGGAGGATCCTAGATAGGATTTACATTTCAGCTGCTACCCCTCTTACCCTCAAACGCATCCAGGAAGAGACAAGTAAGACTTTTTCAAAAAAAAAAAAATCAAAAAAAAAAAAATCAAATAATTCTGGCTGCCAGACAATGTGTCCAATCAAGTTAAAATTTAAAACAAGCATTCCCCATCACAACTAAATTATAATAGTGAAGTTTGATGTCGATTGATTAAGAGGTTCCAGAGAAAACATTATTTAATATTTTTCTTCAATCCAATATATCTACCAAACCATGTTACCAATCAACTATTCCTTCAAAAACTTGTACACCCAAGGATTGGGGAACATTTGTGTGATGCTTACCCTCAGTCTACACAGCCGCTTTGGAGAAGATGATTATTTATAGGTAAATCCAATATGGCTGCCAAACCATGTGACCTATGATGTCATGTGTGTGCATGCTTTGTTCCTCATGGATAGGTGGCAATACATTTAAAGTTGTTCCTCAATGTGATCAGCCACTTCAGAGAAGAATATTTTTGAAGGTATTTTATTAAAACAATATGGCTGCCGAACCACGTGACCGATGACGTCAAATATTTTTCTGTGCACCATTTTATCCCGAGATGACCCTTAAAATTTTTCATACTAATCAGATGTAGTGTTCTACATATGCAATTATGAAGTCATAACAAAGACACCTATGATCCATCCATCCAGTGGGACCACACTCTGTGCAGAGCGTTGGTGCTGCCAAAGCAGTCTCCTTGGCTATCGGGTACAATCCTGGACGGGGCGCCACTCCGACACAGGATACCAGCATGCTGGCACTCATTTTGCCGAACTCAGACGGATGAGAGGCAGAGTCAACCCCACCTGATATTAATTCAACAGCGAGTGGGATTTGAACTCAGGATCCTCGGATCCCAAGCCCACCACCCTAACCATTAAGTCAACACCAGGCATACACTGATGATGTAAAAAATAAAAACTTCACACTTTGTCTCCATGAGGAGTACTTGCCATCTGCGAAGTTTCAATTTTTTTCCTTGGTGTGGTTTCAGAGATAGAGGTCCAAAGTATTTTTTTTTCCATTTTTCCAACATGGCTGCCACACCATCCAGCTCATGTTGTTGAGTCATGAAAATATCTTGTTGCACGTGCACATCAGCCATCAAGCCGCACCAAAAAACGCTCCTTTTATTTGTCTACCAATATGTTTGACCATCAGAGAGGGTATTGTCATCATTGGATCAAAATGCCTCGAGAAATGTCACCATAGCACTCTAACAACATTCATAAGGTTGTGCGACTCCCTTCATCATTCTGAGCCATGGATTTATTGATCAATCTTTGCATGTTCTTTACACAACTTTTTAGCTAAAGTCGAGGATGGTTAAATTCGTGTTACAAAAGGTCGACACTGAAGTTGAGACACGTACTTCAACAGGAAAAGAGCATTTCATCCTTCTTAGGAGATGATAACAAGCTACATACATATTATGTATACAAATTGGAAGGTGGGTTAAGGGGGGTGGGGTTGGAGGGAGCAGGTCAAAAATACTTTGTAATTCAATGGAAACAGAAGCATTATGCTTGAGCTTTGGATATCAGGACTAATACGACAACTTCATGGAGCAGTCGCCCGTCGAGCAAAGAACACATGTTGTTTCGTATGCAGCCAGTGGCTGCTGGTTACATCATTTTTCTGGGGGTGCGGCAGTGTCACTGATGCAGAGCCCCTGTTACCAGCAAGCTCGTACTCATTTTGCCGACATCGGAAGGATGATGGGCTGAGTCAACCCACCTGGTGTTATTTCAACAGATTTTGGCATGGGCTCAACCTCAAGACCCTAAGATCTTAAGCCAGCCACCTTAAATGTTATGAGTAAACAGTAACCTTAAAAGTTACTGTTTTGCAACAGTAATATTATTAAAAAGCATTCTGCAACAGTATAATATTATTATTGGACGTCCGATTCTGGTTTTTGAGCGATGGCTGGCTCTCTCCAGGGGTCTCTGCTGATTCTCAAGGACAAGTTTCCGGTCGTTTGTCACGTTTTGACTGTTTATTTTGTTGCGTCCATGTTTACTGTGTGTTCCTAGTTCGGTTTTGTTTGAACACGTGTGCAATTTGATGAGTTTTCATTGGTCTTGTCATGTCGGGTTTCCCTGAGGCCTACCTGTATTCCCATCAATGTGCATGATCGTGTTTATTTGTATTTTCTCCTTATCAGTTTTTATTTTCTCCAATTTTCCCTCCAACCTTCTATCCCTCCCAACTGTACACTCTGTTTCATGTCCTAAAATGTAAAATAAAATACAACAAAAAGAAAATCCTTTTTCCCCTTCTCACCTTATTCCCCATGTCACCACATGACTTCCTGTTCCGATTCTTCTTCCTCCTTCCTCTTTTGCCGATCCACCATCTTCCTTCTACTTTGGCAGATCCAAATTCACCGTACTCCTTCATGATTTTTTCTTCAACCCTTCCTTTATCTACTCTTACCTAATCTTTAATATGGAATAGGCAAAGCCTAGAAGCGAACGTAGAATTCTTCTTACATTCGCTTCTTAAATACATCAAATTAAACAGTCTTTTTGCTATTATTTTTCGGACATTTGTGCATACAACTTGTTCACAACTGTATACTTGCCAACTCCACCGTGGTACATGTAAGCGCCGCACAGCTGATGATTTTGACAGATCTGAGGTCAGTCAGGTGCATATCAGACGAGGCTGCAATTTCCGGTTACTTCGGCCTGGATTCGGGATCAGCGAGCAAATAATGTAAATCACGATGAAAAATTATTTTTACCTCAACATTACCTTTACAACAACAACTACAACGCCTAGAACAGGATCTCATCCGAAAAAAAAAATCCTCAACATTACCTTCACAACAACTACACCGCCTAGAACAGGATCTCATCTAAAAAAATTAATATTACCTCAACATTACCTTCACAATGACAACTACACCGCCGAGAACAGGATCTCATCTAAAAAAATAAATATTACCTCAACATTACCTTCACAACAACTACTACACCGTCTAGAACAGAATCTCATTTAAAAAAAATTAACATGACCTCAACATTACCTTCACAACAACAACTACACCGCCTAGAACAGGATCTCATCTAAAAAAATTAATATTACCTCAACATTACCTTCACAAAAACAACTACACCACCAAGAACAGGATCTCATCTAAAAAAATTAATATTACCTCAACATTACCTTCACAACAACTACACTGCCTGGAACAGGATCTCATCTAAAAAAATAAATATTACCTCAACATTACCTTCACAACAACAACTACACTGCCTAGAACAGGATCTCATTGAAAAAAATTAATATTACCTCAACATTACCTTCACAACAACAACTACACTGCCTAGAACAGGATCTCATCTAAAAAAATTAATATTACCTCAACATTACCTTCACAAAAACAACTACACCGCCAAGAACAGGATCTCATCGAAAAAAATTAATATTACCTCAACATTACCTTCACAACAACAACTACACCGCCTAGAACAGGATCTCATCTAAAAAAATTAATATTACCTCAACATTACCTTCACAAAAACAACTACACCGCCTAGAACAGGATCTCATCTAAAAAAATTAATATTACCTCAACATTACCTTCACAACAACTACACTGCCTGGAACAGGATCTCATCTAAAAAAATTAATATTACCTCAACATTACCTTCACAACGACAACTACACTGCCTAGAACAGGATCTCATCTAAAAAAATTAATATTACCTCAACATTACCTTCACAACAACAACTACACCGCCTAGAACGGGATCTCATCGAAAAAAATTAATATTACCTCAACATTACCTTCACAACAACAACTACCCCGCCTAGAACAGGATCTCATCGAAAAAAATTAATATTACCTCCACATTACATTCACAACAACAACCACACTGCCTAGAACAGGATCTCATCTGAAAAAATAAATATTACCTCAACATTAACTTCACAACAACTCCACCGCCTAGAACAGGATCTCATCTGAAAAAATAAATATTACCTCAACATTAACTTCACAACAACTCCACCGCCTAGAACAGGATCTCATCTGAAAAAAAAAATTCCCTGAACATTACCTTCACAACAACAACTACACTGCCTAGAACAGGATCTCATCTGAAAAAAAAAATTCCCTGAACATTACCTTCACAACAACAACTACACTGCCTAGAACACGATCTCATCTAAAAAAAGAAATACTAGAAGCGAATGTAGAATTCTTCTTACATTCGCTTCTGACTTTACCGATAATTTGTTCACAACTGAATACGCAATTTCCGATTACTTCGGCCTGGATTCGGGATCAGCGATCAAATAACGTAAATCACGATAACAAATTATTTTTTGATGATGCGGGAGATATCTTTATTAAAATCAGTGGAGGAAATATACACCATGTCTGATATTATTTGGGTCTTTTATGTCTCCGACGATGCCTTTATCTCCCGGCATGCATCATTCCCCATGACAAAAACCGGAAACAAAAAAAACCGGAAGCAAAAGGGTTATAGCCAACGACACGGATTCACAATTGCCAGGGTATTGTGTTGTTTTTGTTGTTTCCTATTCTCTCGTGTGCACACGTTACGTAATATTCACAAGATAGAAATCAAACCCAATCGTGTTTATACACCGCACAGCGTTTAAAAACAACCGGAAGCAAAAGGTCATAGCCAACGACACGGATTCCAAATAGCCAGGGGTATTGTGTTGTTGTTGTTTCCTATTCTCCCATGTGCACGCGTTAAGTATGAAGCTCACTGCGTTCGCTATTAAAATCAGTGGAGGAAATATACACCATGTCTGATATTTGGGTCTTTCATGTCTTTGACGATGCCTTTATCTCCCGGCATGCATCATTCCCCATGACAAAAATCGGAAGCAAAAAAAAACCGGAAGCAAAACGGTCATAGCCGATGACACGGATTCCAAATTGCCAGGGTATTGTGTTGTTGTTGTTGTTGTTGTTTCCTATTCTCTCATGTGCACGCGTTAAGTATGAAGCTCACTACGTTCACTATTATTATTATTATTATTATTTTAAAATCGGTCTCTGAAAATGTTTCAACTTCTTCTTTCATACATGTGGTTCTCAGTATTGTATCGTAATTCACCACTATTCTTTTTCTTCAAAAAAACTGAAATTCGACTTTTCCTTCATCCCGTGTCTAAAAAGTCCCACTGTTACAACGTTTCTTTTCTCCATTCTTTTAATTCTCCCTGATTACATCCCTCAAGTAATGTCTTTAATCGCATCTTTGACTTTAAAAAAAAAAAATCCCAGTTTGTAATGTCTGTTCATGACCATCAATCAACATTTTTTCCAAATTCAGTGCTAATTCACCCCACATCCTTACATCTACCTTCTCATAACCCCTCACCTGTTATACCTCCTCCTTACCCCTCCCATCTTGCCCCTCATCCTAGCTATGATCTTAGCACATCTTCACTGTCTTCTGCTTTAGTATCAGCTCCTCCTCTGGTGTGCCAAACTGCGTGGTGTTCTGACATATGTGGGCTCCATTTTTATCGAACAGATATCTCAATCTCTCAATCAGTACACTGCTCATCACCACAAACATGCTCCTTCTTTCCTCTCATCACACCTCCCCCTCTTCCCAACCCCTCAAATGTTGTACCTCCCCCTGCCTGCTCCCTTCTTCACCATACTACTACCAAGTCTCATCCTCCTCCCCCCACCTCTCTCATCACCCTCCTGCCCCTTGGCCATGCCTGCTCTCATTGTCTCTCCTCCCTCTCACCATTCTCAAAAACTCCCACCTCACCCTTCTCCTTCAACTCTCCACTCACCCATCTCCCCATAATCTCCCTTCTCAAAGTTGCCCCCCTCACATCCACAAAGCTGCCTCCTTCTCCTACACTCTCTCTTCCATGTCATCCCTCTACCTCCTCCAATCTTCAACTTCCCTCTGCCCCTCTCTTAATACTCCCCACAGTTCCTCATAGCATCACCAACGAGCCTTTTCCCCTCCTCATCTGGCCCTCTCCCAGAGCTCTTCTGGAATCCCCACACTCTGTCAACAACTCTCCCTACCTCCCCCCTCATCCTACCCTCCCCTCCCCTCCCCCTTCCTCAACAGTGTGGATCGCAAACATCCAGGGCCTTTGATCAAACCTGACAGATCTTTCCATACAGGTTGCCACTGACAAACCAGACATAATCTGTTTAACACAAACTTTCCTCCTTCAAGACGTCTCCGACTCCCTCGTATTAATCAGTGGTTATTCCCTCCTCCGGTATAACAGACCTGAGCCTCGTCTTGGCGGCAAAGTTGCTCTCTTCATCAAAAACTCTATTCTCACTCTTCCTGCACTGTCCTCACTCCTCGACACCCCCAGGAATACCTACAGCTATGGCTTCCCCTCAACTCCCACCTTATGTTTATATGTGTTGTACCGTCCACCAAATAGTGTTGACTCCATTTACACCTCACTCGCCGAAAACATGGACCAACTTCAATCCGATCAGCCCAACTCTCTCTCTCTCTCTCTCTTCCTCATTTGTGGTTACTTCAATTGTCATCATGGGTACTTCCTTCATCTGCCATGGCACTTCAGCAAAATACTTCTATGACTCTTTGGGACTGACTCGATCTGCCAACTTCCCGAAACGGATCTCAACCAATGGTACTCCATCTCTTCCAGATCTGATTTTGACCAATTTCCCTCAAAATATCTATCATTCTTCCTTTGCTCGAATTGGTTCATCTGACTATATGCTTGTCAAAGTAGACATCTCTCTGGCTGTTTTTGAGAGACACCTCAGCACCATCGAGTCTGACATTTCACTCCTGCTGACGGGCAGGGACTTCGAACAGTCATCAAACTTCTAGACTGGTCATCTCAACTCTCTCTTCTCATCATCCCAACTCCCAACTCCCACCTCTACTTTCTCTGACATCAACTTATCCTGAGAGTTGTTTCAAAGAAATTTGCTCTCTTTCATGCACAGATTTATCCCATCTCGTCTTCAGTTGTCCTACCCTTCCTCCCACCCATGGGACACTGAAGGTGGTGAGGCAGTTGTCCTGAAACAAATTGCCTTCCCCTCATGGAAGGCAAATCATACTGAAGGCAATCTCAGTTCCTTCCACAAAGCTCAGACAAAGTGTGTGTCTACCCCCAGGAGAGCTAGAAAACAATATTTTTATTAACTCGTCTGAACTGTCAAACCTGTCTCCCTCTTCCAAATCCTGGTGGCATCTAATCAAATCTGTTTCTGGTGTATGCTCCTCCTCCATCTCCTCCCTTACCTCAAATGTCCGCACAGCTGACACTGCCCGTGAAAAGGCTGAATGCCTAAACTCTGTGTTTGCTTCTAAATCTTGTGTCCCAAACCCATTGCTTTCTGTACCCACCTTACCCAGTCGCACCCAGCTGTTCCTGGACTCTGTGTCGTTTTTTTCCTGACAAGGGGGAGAGCTTGTTGTGAAACCTCGACTCAGATTCTGCAACCGGTCCAGATGCCATGAGCCCATGGGTCCTAAAAACCTGCTCTGCAGCTCTTGCTCACCCTCTCTCTGTTCTATTCACCCTCTCATTTGCTTAAGGTCATTGCCAACTGCTTGGAAATCAGCAAACATTACCACCTTGCATAAGAAGGTGCAAAAACATATTCCTGAAAGCTACAGAGCAATCATCCTTCTTCCAATCATCAGCAAGGTTAAGGAATCAATCATCACTTCCGACATTAAATCCTTCCATTTCCACAATGACTTGATTTCCGATAATCAATTTGGATCAAGACCAGGTCACTCTACCCTGGAATTGCTACTCCTGCCTTCGCAACAATGGATGGAGGTCCGAAATGCCAGACATGAAATCAGAGCCATCTCCCTAGACATATCATGTGCTTTTGATATGGTCTGGCACCCTGCTCTGCTCACGAAACTCTCTTCCTATGGTACCCAAGGCAATCTCCACTCATGGCTCACAGACTTCCTCTCCTATCACAGCCAATGTGCGGCTTGGAATGGAATTCTCTAATCCCCTCTTCCTGTCCAGGCTGGAGATCCTCAAGACAGCGTTCTGGGCCCTGTGCTTTTTCTGGTGTTCATTAATCATCGCTCTGACTCTCTGGAAAATCCTGTTTATCTCTTTGCTGATGACTCCACCCTCTTGGCGGCCTTGGGCTCCTAGGGTCCTGAGTTCAAATCCCGCTTGGCTGTTGAATTAATATCAGGGGGGATTGACTCAATCTGTCATCCTTCCGAGGTCGGAAAAATGAGTTGAGATGATTGAGCCATTCATTATCCTGCGTCAGAGTGGCGATCTGCCCAGGATTGTGCCTAATAGCCCAGGGGCTGCTTTGGCAGCACCGACACTCTGTACAGAGTATGGTCCCCACCCTCTGCCATACCATCTGTCATCCCTCAGATCGGAAAGCAGCAGCTTCTTCACTATTTGTAGATATGGATAAAATCACAATCTGGTTCAACACTTGGAACATGTCTGACAAATCACACACACTCATAATGTCTCTCCGAAAGGACCATCTGGAACCCCCCCCCCATATACTTTCTCAACAATCCTCTTGAAGAAGTCCTTTCATTCAAGATTCTGGGTCTCACTGTCTGCAATGATCTTTAGGGGGAAAGCCACATTTCCAAACTGACTGGGCATCCACCATTGTGCAAAGTCCTTCCTTGGCACACCAGAGCTTCCTGACCATGTAAAAAGCTTTCATCTGCAGCCTGATGGAGTGCTACTCTCCCCTCTAGGCTGGTGCTTCCACCTCTCACCTTCCTCAACTTCACCCTGTGGAAACCAAGGCATTTGGGATCATTGGTATCTTCCACGATGAGGCTGAGTCTTTGGGCCTCTCACTCTATCACTGCAGGCAGGTCGGTGATCTTTCTGTGTTCTACCATCTACTATCCGGCCTCATCCCCTCTGCTCTGACTGCGATCTATCCACTACCATATTTCCGCAGGGCAATTAAGACCTGCCAGCAACCCCCTTCTGATAAAACTACCAAAATCAAGAATCACTGCTCTCCTTTATTCTTTCATTCCTCTTTTTCTCCCACCTTTGGGACAAAGTCCCACACTCTCGTCAATCTACTCTTCCCTCCAGGTCTTCAAAACAGCTGCTCACCACCATCTCTTATCTTCCCCCATCCAAAACTATGATCTTTTCCACCTCCGTTAATCCACCCCAAACCCACCTCCTTCAAATTCCCTGCTTTCAGTCCTGAAAGTCCCTGTAGTACCATCTTGTTTACCCCAAGCATCCCACCCCCACCCCTCTCCCTTCTGCAGATCTCCTATTGTCTCTGTTCCCTATTATGGTTTTTGGTTCCCTCTCCCACCGCTCTTGGCTCCTGCTCCCCTTATTATACATTCTGTGTGTTAGCTCCTATAAGAGCCTCGGCATTGTGTGTAAATATATGTATAAATAAACAAGTACCCCCCCCCAATCATGGAGTAGGTCATCCTCCTTATGCAGGGATGTCGTGGGGAAAAAAATGTATCTTGGCACTGGCTAGGACTTTTAGAATGAAATTTTGCATTAATAATGTGAATACAACATATCGGGGGTCGACACATATTTTTACCTTGTCCTAAGTTTTAAGGTCATGACCTAATTATAGTCATTTTAACATTTTTCACAGAGCTCGACTAAGGTTTGATCGATCGGAGCGAAATTGCTCTCTGTAGATAGCCTGGAGCAAGGTGCATGTCCACATCACTTACATCATACCCCTCCAGGTTTAAGGTCAACATCAAATGGCGGTCTGAAAAAGAACACGTGTTTTTTTGTCATCACTCAGTTTTGCCAAAGCGGAATCCCGAAGTCCACTTGGCCTACCAATATGTTTTTGCATCATATTAGTGGACCTGCTCTGAAGTTGTGTACCTGATATTTGATTGGTGTCATTGACCTCCTTTTTTTCGGATTGTCACCTAATTAACATAAAAAACACACCTTTTTGATCATAACTTGAATAATTCTCCTCTGATTTTCATGGTGTTGAGTTTTGTGGATAGATTGCAGATGGGGACACATTTTCGATACGTACACTCTATCCCTAAATATTGAAAGTGAAGGTCATATCATGGTCCGCAAACATATGGCCATCATTGGATCGCTGTTTGTCGCTGTGGCTTATGTATGTCCGGGAGAGGCTTACCCCTGGCGATCACTTTGTGATCGCAGATATCTCGTTATCCTTTGAACTCGGCAGTCAGATTTGGCCTGGGTATGAACCTTGCGTTGATTTGTCGAGAAACGATGTGTGCGTGTCATATTTTCCATAAGTGGTTGTTAATTGAATGAATAGGAACGTTGGACCCTACAATGCCTGATGGGGTAGGACACGCAAGGGCAAACTTTAACGAGATGCCATCTTGAGGCTAAAGTTAATTAATCAGGAAGAACATTCGAGCCATGGACAGTCAAAAGATCACGATTAGTATTGTGACTGCTTGTGACATATCACAAAAAAGTTCCAAGATACATACCGAGTGTAAAAAAAAAACAAAGAATGTATATATTGCATCACGATAATCATCATACAAGGATAATATTCCTCAGACAATCAGCATTTAATTACTTTGTTTGAGCTGTAACCAAAGTTTGGTAACCTTCAAAAAAAAAAAGTAAATTTTTGTGTTATTTGAGAATGCTGTTAATACCAAGGATGTTTAAAAATCGCGTGTGATTAAAAATCATGAAGACTTTGAATTTAGTTATAATCCTCGCTCTCACCTATCATATTGCTGCGAGCCCATTTGCAGCCGCTAATGCAAATGCAAATTAAGTGACACCACCAAAGAAAGCTCTCGTCTTGCTGCGTACACAAGTCGTGCCATCTTCTATTGTAAACTCGTTCAATTCTCCAAAGAGATAATTTACTCGGAAAGCTTATCTGAGATGCTCTCACATAAAACAAGGTCTCAAGTCGAGTCTGAGTTGAGTTCCAAGTATCATGGCTCGACTGTAGAGTCTTGTTGCGAGTTTCCAGGTGTCCAGCCAAGTGTCAAAACACATAGCTTGAAATTCAACTGGACAATGACATAATTTGGCTGCATCACTGTTTATTTTCTCTCATGCTTATAATTTTTTAATTCCTCTTATTCGTCCCCTACCTGTTTCACCGGAGGGGACTACAGGTCTGCTCGCTCTCTGTCCGTCCTTCTGTCCGCCCCACCTGTGGGTTTTCAGACTTTTTCCCCTATAGCCTTTAATATGTTCGACTGAATACTTGGTACATGACATTATTATGATGAGTTACAGAACAAGTTCGGGTTTCAGGGCATTTAATCAATTTTTCACAGTTATGCCTTTTTTGGACAAAGAAAATATCACATCGGTAGGGGACCTGTATTGGAAAGCAATTATTGCTCTTGTTTCCTTTAGTATCCCCTTTTCCTAGTTAATGTGCACAATCAATAGTCCAAAACAAATACTCAAGTCCCACTGTAAAAGTTTCCAGTCTTGGCTCCTGTGAAGTTTTTTCGAAGGAGGCATTTCTTCCTCCCCATGGATGCCAACCTATGGGGATTGTCCAGGCTCTTGTCCTTTTAAATGTTGAACACCAACCAAGGAAGCAGTACAAGGGGCAGACAGGGCAGTCAGGCATTCAAGCACTGATCGAGGGCCCAGCCCATCAAGGGGCCTGTACTCAAAAAAAAAAGAAAAAAAAGCGATATGTTCTTGTGCATCAGGCATTGTGTGGTGGAGGAATGCGCTCTACCGAGTGCCTCTCCAGTTAGATACTGTTTCAGACCGTTTGCCTGGAGCATTCCATGATGCTTTGGACTGTAATATATTTATTGTACTCTGTAATTTACAAACCAGAAACTGGTCCACCTTGTGTTGCATTGTATTTGTTTTTAATTCATGATCTCATTATTATTATTATTAGTATTATACAAATTTATGCACAAATGTTTGTTTGAGGAAACTTTTATTTCACACTAAGACTGACTCAAAAATTGTATCTAGGGGTCTCAAAGACCTCTTTTGCCCGATGGCCCAGAATACTGTCACAGTCCGCTCCTTAGCAGCTAAAGTACCATTTTGAGAATCAAACCCATTATATTATAAACCACACTAGTGTAAACGCTGATGTAATAGTAAACCACATTCTGATAAAGTACAGTACACAGCAATTTGATGGAATATCCCATAATGGGGTGCATTCTTGATACATTTTTTTTGGTAATGTAAAATAACATCTGTTGTACCAAATGACAAGTCAAGTCAAAATTACATACATACAAGGGAGCATGTTCCACAGCGCGTCGCTGTGTCCACTTTCCGCTGGTACTACAAGGGCCTCCATCTGGCCATCCCCCAGGCAGATGCCTGACTCATCCCCATCTCTTCGGGATAGAACATTCTAGGCACCCACCTGCAGGGACCACCTCAGGTTAACCCGAGGACACCGCCGTCCGGTGGACAACACTTCGGCACCACCCACTACGGTGTGTTTTGCGTCGTGAAGTGTTTTGTGGCAGTCTGTGTGCAAATCCTGTCACCAACCTCCTAGGGAAGGTAACCGACTGCAGGAGGATGCCCACAGACGCCGTTGGCACCAGATATGGATTGCCATTGGCTCACAAGGAGCTCCTTTGCCCTTTGGAAGGTTTTGTTTTTAATACTGCTGGGTGTCCATATACATACACCCTCCTCGCAAGGAAGACCTGGTTGGGGGAGACGGTTTCCTCGTCGACAACCCGACCATGAAACAGGTTAGTACAGGTTTTGCATGGTACCTGTAGCAATTCACAGATCTGATCTGGCCTGACCTGACAATCATCCAAAAATTGCCGGGTTAAAAGGCACAATCACAAAAATGTACTGGAGGATGCAAGAGGAGTCCTGCATTTGGTTCGACCTAACGTATTTGAACCATACAGCATTCAGTACTTTGCATAAGTGCCGCAGTCTTTATGTTCGTCGGGAAAAAGTTGTTTTACAATTTTAAAGAGAGATTCACCAGGAGGCTTGTGAGCCAACTATTGTTATCAAATGGTTCAGAGAATATCACCTTGAAAGTAAATTGGAGAGGGGCAGTGGGGTGGGGCAGTACACTGTTGGAAAATCAGGAGCCAGTTCCATCTCCATGTTCCTGGAGCAGAATTTCATTTGGATACGGGCCATCATGATATTTAATAGCACAGTTCTTTTGTTTTTCTTAAAAATAAGAGGACAAAGCAATACAGCAGTTCTGCAAGCACAGATTGCATTTTCACTGAAACATTGGCACCCAAAGTGGGCACCCAAAGGCCTTTAATGAAATCAAAGTCAAAATGTTGATGGTAAGGGCACAACTAAACTAGCTCACTTGTAATGTGCTTGATAGGGTTTAAAATGTTTTTATCCGTTTCTTTCTAATCCCTTAAAGTCACATGTAAAGCTTTTGAATATTCAGACTCCTTTCCAATGAGTCTGAAAAGCCAAATATTTATCAGAACTTCAAATCTCAGACCAAACATACTCAACCGATTCATGAACTTTCTTAAATTAATGTTGACCCTTCTTAAAAGTAAACAAGAAAGGATCCTTCAAAGTGTGAGCCCTTCTACAAAGCAAAGCGATCTTGTTTTTAAGAAGGGCAATTTTCTGAAGCATAGTTTCACTTTCTTTCCAAGCCTGGTGTTGGATTAACGGTTAAGGTGGCTGTCTTAAGACCTTAGGGTCTTGAGTTTGAGCTCGTCGTGCGGTTACATAACACCAGGTGGGTTTACTCAGCCTGTCATCATTCTGAGGTCAGCAAAATGAGTACCAGCTTACTGGTAACAAGGGCACTGCATCAGTGGCACAGCTACGCTCGCAGTAATGCTGCAACCAGCAGCCACAGGCTGCTTGCAAAACAATAATACAACTATTTTCTGTTAGCATTCTGTTGGAGAAAATGAATTGTACTTATTTTTCCACCAGAGCAGAATAACTGTCCTCTTATGTATTGTGAGTTCCCTTTCAAGGAACTTCGATGGAGGAGGAAGCCATTTGGCACATCAAAGGCCAAGTTATTATAACTGACCGATGGTTGTTTGTCTGTGCTCTATACTATTCTATTCAAAGGTTGAGTCTCAAATAAGGAAGCAGCATGTACTATTTTAAAGACAGGTATAATTCAGCTGGGGTGTGAACAACCAACTTCCCAGACTCAGAGCAGACACTGTAACCTTTACATCACCAGGTCTGCTCTTTTGAAAGATTTGCTTCACATGTTTGTTGTAATTTCCTTTTGTGAGTTTTAGAAGGTGGAACAGAGTTATTGCAGGTTCATTTGTATGATCTGTATCACTGTCGTTATTTTTTGCTACACTGAATCTCAAAAAGCTTCCAAATATCTGGGAATCTGAGGATTCCAGTCTTGAGGAACCTGTCTGGCTCCACACTAGATGACCCTGTCCGGCTCGACAATAGATGACCATGTCCGGTTCAAGATATTGTGTGACCTTATCTGACCTTTTGCATGAATGCTAGCTAATTTATTTGTCAATCTATGCAAAAAAAAATTACAGCCAATTCAAGCCAACGAGTGTATTTTCAAGAAGTCTATTTGAACTGAAAAACATACTGAGAGCAAATTAATGCTTTCATTTGATGGTGTTTTTTTTTTTTTTTAATCAAACATGCAAGTAAGAAGTGGAATGAAAGGTAATTTTCCTTTGCGCTTGTTCTGCATTTTATTCAAGGAAGCAATAAGGCAGCAAAAAGAACTGCTGGGGCATCATAATTTAACACGATGATTGCTTTAATGGAAGGAGTTAGGAAATGCAAAAGATAAGTTATGAAGGGCGATGAAAGTTGATGGAGCGAAAAATTTTGATATTGCCCACAAAAAAAACATTCGGTATTTGAATTCTCAACATAGGGTTGATGCCTGAGTAGAAAACGCTTTTCCCATTTATCCTCCTTGAAGCAATTATTGAAGTTCCTGAAAGACTGGCTCTTAAAAGTTGCTTCTGTGAAACTCATGTGATATGCAGATTTTTATATCATCCAAACTATTTACTTTTTAAAAGCAATATAAGGTAAAATCACGTTGTCACTATTTTGAAATGCTTCCTTTTTCTGTATCAGGGAAGAAGGGTGAGTGGTATGAGGGGGGAAGTGGGGTGGATTGGAAGAGTTCCTATAAGGAATGTATTGCAGGTGTCCTCCATTTGTGTAGCTCGTGTGTGATGCACTGCATGTGTGATTTTTTAACAGTAAACAGCTGGTGATATCACAACATCTAAAAGTTTTATTGATGATGTCCTGCTTTCAACCAAATGAGAAAAACCTAGGATATATATGTAGATATATGTATATGTATATGTATATGTATATATATATATATATGTATATATATATATGTATATGTATATGTATATGTATATATATATATATATGTATATATATATATATATATATATATATATATATATATATATATTCTTCTTCTTTCGGCTGCTCCTGTTAGGGGTCGCCACAGCGGATCATCCGTGTGATCCGCATAGTGATTTGGCACGTGTTTTACGCCGGATGCCCTTCCTGACGCAACCCTGGTCGCCTCTTACGACACAGGGATATGGTACACCTATTTTAACCGGGGTATACACCGGCCCAGTATACTGGTACTCATTTCACCGACCTCGGAAGGATGACAGGCTGAGTCAACCCCCTGGTGTATTAATTCAGTGGCCCAACGGGGCTTGAACTCGGGACCTTTGGATCCCAAACCGCTGCCCGAACCACTGCGCCAATACCAGGCTCATATATATATATATATATATATATATATATATATATATATATATATATATATATATATATATATATATATATATATATATATATATATATAACAGTTATTTAATTAGTTTTTGTGTAGTTCGACCTCCCCTCATGTCTGGAGGGTTAACGAGACCAAGTGCGTTGCGTGGGTCTTGTCGTTAGGTCGAGTAACTATCTCTAATTCATATTCTGATTCCAACTCCAACACTTTCCTTTTTGTAATAGTACAAAACAAACATGCAAGCACACATGCCATTCAATAGGCAATTGATAATAAGCACACCACGATGCCTCTCGAGGCTCAGATCTACCACATCTTCACACTACAACTATACCACCCGAGCATCGCGCGCAATTATTTCGTTCAAATCTGTGCGCCAATTCCCGACCGGCACCTCACCTTACTTCACAAGTTACTCACCAAAGCTCATCATTTCGAAAGTAAATGCCTCCTGCACATGGGAAAAATATTCCCGCACCCAATCGTGCCTCTGCATCGCTACAACTCGCCACTCTATTTTGAGAAGTACCACATGACTCAGATTGACCTCGGCACTGCGCAATGCTTCACCAAGCAACAGACGTTAATAGCTCGACCGCATCTCATTGGGGATATCCCGGGTGAGCATCCGGAATTGATTCAACCCTCATTCTGTCGCCAGACCATGGGAAGGGCAGGGGTCACAATAAGGGCGACACGGGAGTTTGGTTCAGGGCCTGGGAGTGCATTTTGGCTCACGAGGGGGGCCCGTGGGTAGTGGGGAAAGTCCGTTGCTATTCGACATTCAGACTGCACTCAGAGCACGTCCAGGGCTGGGGAGCCGGCCCAGGAAGCATGCCGTATGTTGTCAGGATCTCCGACCTGTGCCAAAGTGGGTGGGCAACTGAGACGGTTTCTGGTCCCGGAGCATGGCAGGATGTGGCTGTGGCCGTTGTGGCCCAACAGAGGAGCAGGATTTGGGTCACAGCGTGTCGCCTTCCGGTCATCACCCAACCTTCACCCAGGGCTTATAAAAGGGGGAGCATGGAGCTGTAAGCTCTCTTCGTTCTCTTCGCTGCCTCTTCTCTTCACTCTCTGCTCGGCGCCTTGCTGGCTCTTCGCTTGCCTCTCACCTCTTCGTTTCGCTTCCTGTCTAACAATTGGTGTGCGATTGCCAGGACATGCTTCTTCTTGACAGCCTGATCTGGGGTGACTTCCGAGACTCCCTGCCGTGCTGTCAATTTTCTGCCACCCCCGTGCAGCCAGATGGACCAGTGCGGAGCACACGTTGACATGAGCCCCAACAAAGTAATTAAGCAGGAGATAACGCAGCACATCTCGAGGTGGGAATACTCAGGCGGAGCGTCTCACGGAGGTACACGCTATACATACAGACCTTTACATAGCTCGGTTAGAGATCTTTCTCCTTACGCATCTATTCTCCTCTCTTTCTATCCATCCCTCTATTCCATTTTCTTTGGACGCACAAAGAGCATCATTACCGACTTGCAATTCCATTTTCCTCGGGCATGACACCACACTTCTCACTCCCACACCTCAGACACAACCAGTATTCCTCCGACCTACCTCTCTCTAAGCGCTCTGGGTTGCGTTGGTCTGCCCACCATGCCAGGTATTGAGAGGTCATTTATCCTCACCTGCTTTCTTTCTCTCTGGCTATCTAATCTTCCTCTGGTTTGTGGGTGTGTGTTTATGTGATGGCACCTGTCCTAACTCAAATTAAGATTGTAGAAGAAATAATGGGATAACTATACTCTCTGGCTTCTTTTGTAAGTTGTTGCCTTTTGCCACATACTACAAATTCCTTGCTACCCCCTGCTGTACATAAAAATAAACACCATTCAATGTGCCACATACTTTTCCTTGCCATTGTAAATAAATGCTTTGTATAGAAATGTTCACAGATGATTTTTGTGTTTTCTACTCTTGGTCCAGCATGGTTCGCAGCCTTGTTTAGCCAGGATGTTATCCCCCAACGATCTGTTTCCTAGCTGGTACGTGCTTGGCAGTTCTGCTCGGCTGCATCTGATCTGGTAGGGTGATCCGGTTTGAGCAAGTGTGTACTGAGGGCATGTCCCCCGGTAATTACATCACGTGACTTTTAGGTGAGTGGTATTCTTTATATGGAGGACCCTAAGTCACATAGTCGAGTTATTGGCATTCACGGTTGATCGGCGACCGGCCATGTCATGAAGTTATTCGTGTGTGACGGCCTGCGATTCCAGAGAGTCTGGTGGGAACCTGAAGTAGTTCAGCACTCGTGGTCTTCACAACAGTATAAATATACACTAAGAGAAGGCAGTGTGTGTGTGTGTGTGTGTGTGTGTGTATGTGTGTGTGTGTGTGTGTGTGTGTGTGTGTGTGTGTGTGTGTGTGTGTGTGTGTGTGTGTGTGTGTGTGTGTGCGTGTGTTTGTGTATGTCAATGTTTATGTCAATGTGTGTGTCAGTATGTGTGTCTCTCCCCCATAACTCCAAAACTATATAAAAAAACCGAGCAGCCTGAATCTTTGCATGCATGCTAAGAAAACTCCAAGGAAGTGCAAGAGTGAAAATTTGGTGTTTGGGTTATTTAAAACACCCCTTTTGAAGATAATTAATGGCATTATTTAATTATATCCTTCATCAGACGATCCTCAGCCACCCCGCTTCTTGGCTCAGATTTACCACATATTCACACTACACACTATACCAGCTGAGCATATCTCTGGGTTCTTAAGGCATTTCCTGGGTAACCTCGCTGGGATCTGAAGTCGCCATGTTTTTTGGCCTGCTCAACCATTCCTTGACTTGGAACAAATAAGCCGCAATGATTTCTTAACAATAAAGTTAATATTTTCACTTTCCTCACTTATATTATTGAATGCCTGTCTATCATAGCTACAAATCGCTGCATACGTCGCTTTTGTAAGTCCTATCTTTGGAGCGATTTCATGCATTGCATCATATGATTTTACACAATATACTCTCATGGACTCATTAAACGATATCAGAGAAATATTATTTCGGTTTTGAGGATTGGATATCATCTGGAATAAATAAGTGTCGAAATCTGTTGTGAAAATTAATAATATCAAGAAATAACAAGTCGTGTAACGAAGTGGATACACCTATTTACTTTAAGCAAGCAAGGCTATGCTTGCTTGGTCCCTCCTCCATACATACAGGAGAAAATGTGAAATTTCCAAAGCATTAAACTTATCTTTTTCTGCTGTTTGGAGAATTACTTTGAGGGAACAGCAAAATTTAGGAACTCAACAAAATTAACCAGCTTCATTGAGCTGCATGATTTGATGCATTCACTGCTAGACCTCGTGCCCTATCCCCCATATAGACTGCCTATCCACAGCATCTGCCAGATCTGTGTCTATATTTTCAGAGGTTTTGTTAGGGGCTCTGCAGGGAATCAAAGCAAATATGATAAAAAATGGACGCTTTAAAATAAAGTTATAACGTTTTCATGGATCCCAAACCGATGTACCAAGTGACACGTACACAGATGAGCAGACAAAATGGTGCATTTTCTGCAATGTTTATTTCATGGGCGATTGAACTTTGCAATGTCTCCAGGGTTGTTCTGCATTAAGCTGCAACTCTTTTGTGGATGAAGTCATTTTATTTCATTAACTGCTGCATGCGCAGTGAAGACGGGCTTTAAAGTTCAAGGGATCCTTTATGGGATGTAGCGACAGCCTGGCCAACTGTTCCTTATCAACCATTTAATTGGAGTGCTTGCATGAGTGCTTAAGACACTTGCCGAGTGTCCATTGCCGACAGTGGTACCACACCACATCATGAAGAGTGAGTGGTTCGTGCTCTGTCACCATTACCGAGTGGATCGTGCTCTGTCACCCTGAGCGAGTAGTTCCTGCTCCATCACCCTGAGTGAGTGGTTTGTGTTCTGTCACCCTGAGCGAGTGGTTCATGCTCCGTCATACTGAGTGAGTTGTTGTGAAATAACATACAATTTCCAAGCTGTTTGCCATGTTGATGTTTTTCTAAATTTCCGAGGCAATTTTTTTTTCCACCTGTCACACGCAGCTGTTTATGAAGATTAATGTTTGTGAGCATATCACTGAAATGTCTATAAATGCAACGTTGTTTTTCGGTGAAAGCTCCTCAAGGTTTTTGTGTTGTTTACAGGACGTACTGTGTTCGGTAATCACTGACTCCAACCTGCTGATTCCCCAAAAATTGCCGATTGCAGCCAAGCACTAGTGTGTGTGTGTGTGTGTGTGTGTGTGTGTGTGTGTGTGTGTGTGTGTGTGTGTGTGTGTGTGTGTGTGTGTGTGTGTGTGTGTGTGTGTGTGTGTGTGTGTGTGTGTGTGTGTGTGTGGTGGGGGGGGATGTTCATAAAGCAAAACACATTCTATCTGCCAACTCCTCGACGTCCGCCCCCACCTCTCTCTCTTTGTCGCATCCTTGCTCTACCCCGTCATAATGCAGTGCAGTGTCCTCTTCCCACCCCTCTCTCACTCTCCCCTCCTCCCTCTCTCTCGCTGTCTCTCTGTCTGTCTCTGTCTTTGTACATATCTGGAGGGTGGTTATGTCTGGATGCTGTTCGTCTCCATACGTGTCTGGGCGTGGTTTATCTCCGGACATGTCTGGATGGTGTTTGTTTCCAGACAGCTTGGCTCTGCACTCGTCCAGGTGGTGTCTGTCTCCGGACGCATCCAGGAGGTGTTTATGTCCGCACGGGAGTTTATCTCTGGACGTGTCCGGGACGGGAGTTTGTTTCTGGATAGCTTGGCTCTGAACACGTCCAGGCAGTATTTATCTCCGAACGCTTCAGGGCATTATTTATGTCCGGGAGGGAGTTTGTCTTTGGATGTGTCCGAGCAGTGTTTGTGTCCGGACGGCTTAGCTCCGGATGCATCCGGTGGGTTTTGTCTCCGGACGTATCCGGGCGGTGTTTATTGTATGACCGGTACAAAATGGATATCAAGCATTATTGTGTTTCCATCTTCACTGTTATTTTATCCAGAATCATTTTAATGAGACAGTATGAATCATAATTAAGGCTCCGCCACACATGTGCCTTCCCTTCCTCTCACCTCACATTGTCTTCCATTTCTCCACCCCTCCTCACTCTCCTACCCTCTTCACTCTCCCCCCCCCTCTCTCTTTTTGTATTCCTGTCAGCAAAGTGATGGGTGGTATTTGAAACATACATATGTATGTATGTAGTACTCAGCATGCACTTGGTATCGGTTTGATATTATAATTACAGAAAGATGATGTAATTAAGATTTCATTCCAATTATGTGAGCATCTGTGTTTGGCATATGTTGCACATAATAAGACTCCAAATCATGGCAGCTTTGGAGATGATGTCAATTGTGAAAGCCGTTACAACATTCGGAATGAAGCCTTACAAAATCATCTCACGGGTTTCAATTATCAATGATTATCTCAATGATCCCTTTGAGTGGGAATATTTTCAAGGATAGGATCACTGACTTTGCTTCATCACAAGCGACTGACGACGTGTTCTAATCCGAGTGCAGACGCATGTCAGGCCAGTGAAAGAATTTCAACTACTTTTTTTTTTTTAAAAAAACATGGTCTAAGCTCGTTGAAGAGCTGGGACACAGAACAGAGCAGGACACAACATAACAAAGGGAAGAGCAGGAGAAATGGGAAACACCAATACCAGAGCAGAAGGGGAAGGCAGATGGAGATGGACAAACAAGGAATGTAGTACGAATGAGGGTTCGCGGAGAAAGCATGGGATGGACAAGATGGATACATAAGCAGAATTTTGGGAGAGGTGGGGCTGGTTTGAAGGGTGTGGAAAATATCATGGCTTTGGATGGGGGATGACCTGAGATGGTGGTGAACGGCTGTTTCTGAAGACCGGGAGGGAAGAATAAGATCGAGGAGAGGGTGGAAGGTGGTTCCACAGGTGGGAAAAGAGAGGAATAAATAAGTAGAGGTGAGGAGTGGTTCTGGCTTTAGGCAGTTTCACTTTAGAACAAACTTCACACTTTAATCAGAATCCAACAACCTTGGATTGAATAATTATTTTGGATGATACTCAACAGTCCCCTTCAAGTAGTTAATTTTCTTCTGAACAAGTGAAGCCATTTTAAAAAGCTGGACAAAGAAAAGCTGTATCTAGGAAAGGTGGCCTTCAACCAAGAATCTCAACAATTCCCACAGACATCAGCATCATTTGCTAGATCACAGAATTACCTGCTGACGCACAAGGAATGACTACAAATACCTATTGGAGGTGTATCGTAATTTCGAATAGTAGATGGACTGCTGTTATAATTGACTGCAAGATGTGTAGTAAATATAATTGTCCGGTACCAATGTACTAATGGGTGCAGTTACTACATCACACCTGCCGCACAAACTGTAACATAGTCTGAATAATTATAGACACAAATGTGTAGTTCTGAATTAAGACGTACTTGAGTGATCAATTCTCAACAATGAGGTTGGCATCCTTTTTCCCAATAAAACAGAACAATTGTTCCCAATCTCCTTTACTGTTTGTTTTTACCATGATAGCTGTAAAAGAAAGAACAATGGTACAGCAGAAATCACACTAAAATACACAATTTGGTGTCTGTCTGTCTGACTGCGATACATTTAAATGTAACCTATCCAATCTCAACCAAACTTGACAGGCAGACTACGGGTCACACGATGGTGGTTGTAGTGAATTAATCTCCCACCTTGGGCGAAATCCATGCAAAGGTGTACATCTATGTTAGGAAAGCTAATGATGGTGTTTTTCGAAGGTCACTTCCAATAACAAAATTAACAAGAAAAAGAGCAATCAGAGATTGCAGACTCTTGCTAGGACTTGTTTTTTTTTTTGTGGTGTTTGTGTACTGGTGTGTTATGTTTTAAATATTCGACATAACTTGAACTGACACTTTATAATTGCTGATAGTGATGACTGGGAACAAAGACATCCCGCTTTGATGCAACCGCACTTTGATCGGACACTTGACCCTGACTCATGACATTTACTATTCTTCAATTTAATTCAAATGGGATTATAGTAAACTCAATTCAAATCAAATAGGTTTGGGTTAGGTATGGGAGCATACGATGGAGCAGCGCATCGCTGCGTCCACTTTCCGTCGGTACTCCAGGGCCTCTGTCTGGCCATTCCCCAGACAAATACCTGGCCCATCCCCATCTCCTTGAGATGCCGATCAACCTGCTGCAACTACAGGGCACGTGGTTGTCCCGCTGGCCTCCTCCACTCGCGAGGCTCCCTCGCTGACAGAATCTGGTGAGCAGGATCAGCATCAGAAAATGAGCCACATATCCATACAGCCGCAGTTGACCCTCACGGACTATACAGGTAAGAAATCTCATTTGAGTCTCTCTCAGGAACCGCTCGTTGGATACAAAGTCTGACCAGCGATAGCCAAGGATTCTCCGAAGAGACCTGGTACCGAAGGAGTGAAGTCTTCATCTCAGATCCTTTGTTAGATTCCAATTCTCACATCCGTAGAGCAAGACTGGAAGCACCAAGGACCTGAAGACTCAGAATTTCATCCTCATACACAGGTACCGACAGAGCCACACCCCATAATCCAGCGGATCCATGACTCACCAGGCCCGACCCAGACGTCCATTGACCCCCGGCTCACAACCTGCAGAGACATGAATGTCACTGCCAAGGTAAGGGAATCTCTCCGTGACCTAAACATTCTCACCACAAACAGGTACAGACAAAATGGCAGCATCCAAGATGTCATTGAAAGCCTGGATCTTTGTACTCACCCAGGAAACAAGTCGTTCCAGTGGCTCCGCTTCCTCATTCAGTGCCTTGAGGACAGCTACAAGGACATAGAGTGTTTCTGTAAGGATGACCGCATCATCTGTGAAATCAAGGTCAGAGATCTCGAAATTCCCAAGCAATGCACCGCAGCTTGATCTCTCCGACATCTTCCCCAAAATCCAGTCTATGCAAGTATTGAAGAGTGTGGGGGCCAATATACACCCCTGACAAACTCAGGCAACAAAAATAAATACGTCGGAGATGGAATCCCCACACCTCACAGCACCCTGTACTCGAGTAGAGTTCAGAAATCAGATCGATCAATTTGGTGGCACCCCGCGAAGGCAGAGAATCCTCCAGAGGGAATCCCAATTCACTGAATTGAATGCCTTGCAGAGATCAACATAGGCTGTAAGTAGCCCCTGCCAGAAATCTCGTCTTTTTCTTTTTTTTCTTTTGCTTACATTGTCGAGGCTCGTATGAGAGCTAACACACAGAAAGCACAACAAGGGGGGCAGGGCCAAGAGGGGTGGTAAAAGGAAGGAAAAAAACAGTGTGGAACAGAGACATGAGATCTGTGGAAGGGAGCGGGATGGGGCAGGGTATATGGCGTAAACAAGATGGACATTACAGGGACTTTCAGGACCTTACACGACAGGGAAATTTTGGGAAGGAAAGCAGGGAATTTGAATGAGGTTGGTTTGGGGTGGATCAATGGGGGTAGAAAAGATTGTGGTTTTGGATGGGGAAAGACAAGAGGTGGTGTTTAACAGCTGTTTTGAAGACCTGGAGGAAAGAGTGGGATTGAAGAAAGCGTGGGAGATTGTTCCAAAGTTGGGGAAAAAAGAGGAATGAAAGAGTGAAGGTGAACAGTGATTCTTGATTTTGGTAGTTTTACCAGAAGGAGATACTGGAGGATCTTGAGCGCCCTGCAGAAATATGGGGAAGGGGGGGGGGCAAATCGCAGACAGAGAAAGAGGGAGGGGTGAGACCGGAAAGGAGACAGTAGAAGACAGAAAGACCATCAACCTGCCTGTGGTGAGAGAGTGAGAGGCGTAAAGACTCAGCCTCATCGCTAGAGATACCAATAATCCTAAATGCTTTTGTTTTCACTGCATAAAGCTGAGAAAGGAGAGAGGTGGGAGTGTCAGCCCAGAGGGAGAGAGAGAGAGAGAGAGAGAGAGAGAGAGAGAGAGATACACAGAGAGAGAGAGAAATACAGAGAGAGAGAGAGAGAGAGAGAGAGAGAGAGAGAGAGAGATAGAGAGATAGAGAGATAGAGAGATAGAGAGATAGAGAGATAGAGAGAGAGAGAGAGAGAGAGATAGAGATAGAGATAGAGAGAGAGAGAGAGAGAGAGAGAGAGAGAGAGAGAGAGAGAGAGAGATAGAGATAGAGATAGAGATAGAGATAGAGATAGAGATAGAGATAGAGATAGAGATAGAGATAGAGATAGAGATAGAGATAGAGAGAGAGATAGAGATAGAGATAGAGATAGAGATAGAGATAGAGATAGAGATAGAGATAGAGATAGAGATAGAGATAGAGATAGAGATAGAGATAGAGATAGAGAGAGAGAGAGATACTCCATCAGGCTGTGGACAAAAGCTTTGTTTGTGGTCAGGAGCTCAGGTGGGCCGAGGAAGGATTTTGCATGATGGAGGATGCCCAGTCAGCCATGGCTTTGGAGGCCAGTCTGCATTCGGTGAGGATGGAGAGAGCAAGGATACAGTCAATCTTTGACTTCTTTGGTGTAAAGTTTGACTGCTCCGGGCGCTGGTGTCGAGCAGATCGTGGCGAACCCTATGAAGAATTATCCTTGCAAAGACCTTGTCCAGCACTGAGAGCAGCATCACCATTCGGTAGTTGTTGCAGTCCTGGTGATCACCCTTCCCTTTCCAGAGAGTGACAACGAGGTCCCTTTTCCAATCAGTTGTGATGACACCTGTACTCCAAACAGAGCACAGAACTGCATGCAACGGCACCATTGCAGCATTTCCAACAGCCTTGAGAAGTTCAGCATGGATAATACGTATCCATGCGGTTTTACCCCCTTAAATGGTTCACTTAAAAGGAGCTTCTGTGCCCTTTGGTAGGTTTTGTTTTTTGTCCTGCTGGTTGTCCATGTCCATACACCCTCCTCACCAGGAAACATGGTGGAGGAGACGGGTTCGACGCCGCCAACCCAACCATGAAACAGGTTATTACAGGTTTACGTGATACCTGAAGCAAGTCACAGATCTGATTCGGCCTGACCTGAGAATAATTTTTTCCATTTGTTTGTTGTTTATAAGCACAAATCCATTCAAATCAAATGGAAGACCAAATAGGTGCAGTCCTGCATTGGAGTAATCAGAAGGAACCCAAATAAGCAAAAAGCAAAATTAAGTCATCTGGAAGAACCTGGATAGGATTCGAGTTTCAGCTTATAGTCCTCTTCCCCCAAACCCATCATGGTGCAGCCAAGTGAGCCTTATTCAAAAAATACCAATAATAATAAAAAATAACCCAGATCCAAAAATTTGAATAATTATAGCCACCAAACCATGCATCTGATCAAGTTTAAATTTAAAACCAGTATTCCCCATCACGACTTGATCATAATTGTGAAGTTTCACATCAATTGATGAAGCAGTTCAAGAGAAAGAATCATTTGTAGATTTTTGCTCAATCCAATATGGGTGACACACCATCAGGTCAGGTATCGGAGCATGCACCGGAGCAGCGCTTCACTGGGTCCACTTTCCGCCGAAACTCCAGCGGCCTCCATCCGGCCACAGTCAGATGTCTGGCCAATCCCTATCTCCTTGACATGCCGATCTCTGTGGCCTATCGATTTTTTGTGAACACTCTGGTATCCCCAAGGCTTGGGGAACATGTGTGTGAAGTTTCCCCTCGATCTGTCCAGCCGTTCTGAAGAAGAGGATTTTGAAAGGTTTTAGGTTAAATCCAATAAAGCTGCCGAACCTTGTGACCTATGACATCATAAGTGTGAACTTTTTGTTCCTCATGGATAGGCAGTCATCCCTGTAAAGTTTCGCCTCGATCTGTTCAGCTATTTCAGAGGAGATTTTTGAAGGTTTTATTTTTTTTTTACCCCGTGGGGTCATCCACCCACGGGGTCTAAGCTCCGCTCGCGTTCTCTCTTTTCTTGTGTACAGTTCATTTGAACGTATATTTCTCCATTATTCATGAACAGAATTCGATGAAAATTGGCAGGCATATACTAGACAAATATGCACAGGGATTAACTGAGCCCAAAGTGCGATTCCAGCCCTTCGAGCTGAGAAACGGCCCTTTCGGCCCATTTTCCTAAAATTATTTTTAAAAATAAATTAAATGCGCCGGGCGATGCCCAACGCAAAATTAAGTCGCAAATGATGATATGAAACTAGCCTCACTCTTGTGAGGTGTTCTGGTTTCTTTTTCTGATGCGATGAAAATCTTACCAGATTTCAAACCTATCCGTCGTCTGTGCTATCGCTCACCTGAGAGTTGTACGAATGAACTCCCACGGGGCACGTTCGCAATTCGAAGTTGTTTTTTAAAAAGAACAATATGGATGTCGAATCATGTGACTGATGACATAATTTAATTAAAAATTTCAGACTGATCAGATGTCGTGTTCTCGATATGCAATTATGACATCATAACGAAGGCACCTATGACCATAAAAAAATATCATACTTATTCCACATGAGGAGTACTTGCCATGTTCCAAGTTTCAGTTTTTATCTTGATGTGGTTTGTGAGATAGTGGTCCAAAGTTTTTCCTTTCTACCAACATGGCTGCCACACCACATTACCTCTTGCCAAAAGGTGACCACGTGTGACTTCTTTAAGGTCACACTGAGGTGAACAGAGCTGCTATCCACCAGGAGCGACTCCTTGAGGAATATCTGCCTACGAGAGATTCTGATGACAATCCTTCTACAGAGTAACCATGAAAAATATGCGTTTGCCTCATAACGTCACCAAATGACGTCATAATGTCTCAAGCTTGATATATCTAGAAAGCACTCATTGAGGTGTTCAATTTGAGGTATTACACGATATGGTACCTAAGATTTCAAAATTTGACCTTGGGGTCAAAAACTTTCGAACTCCAGCGCTAACCATGAAGGTCAAGGCCGATCGCCACCAAAAATTAATCAGCTCAGCGCCAGACCATGAACTATATTCCCATGAAGTTTGAAGACGATCCGATCAAAATTACTCAAAAAATAAGGGTTTCGTCGACTCCCCTGATTTGCGACAAAGTGACCTTGACCTTTGACCTTGACCTTGAAAATTTTATGCGCTGAAAGGGACCTCTATAGGACTCTGATATGCGAAGTTACAAAAATTTCCAATGATAACTGTGCTCTGCAGAGTGATTGATACGTGATTACAGACAAACAAAAAAAAAAAATCAAAAAAAAAACATACAAGCTGACTCACATATCTTGCAAAAACTTCGTTTTGGCAAGATAAAAAACAAGTGAACAAGTCGGGAGGCGGACATGGGTAGTCGCCTACCCAATAGAACCTGACGTGATGGGCCCGTTCAATGGGGGAATGACCTGAGGATTAAGCACAAGAAAATTCATGATTCTAGCTTCAAGGGTTAATGCTGCAGATTGTTTTTTCGTTAAAATACCCCCACATTTAGAGGTTTTTTCGGCCGTTGCTAGGCAACGGAGGGGTCCATAGCAACGGTTCTTTCTCACACATAACTAGGACATACCATGAACCTACCATACCAGTTTCATGTATATCTGACTCATAATCTCTGAGATATAACGAACTTCGTTTTTTTATTGTTTTCGACCAGGGTTCATTCAAAGTCTATCTTCTCTGAAAGTTTTCATCGGATCCGGCTGGAAATTTTTGACAATATGGCTGAATGTACTGCCCACAGTCGCTCGTGGCCCGATTTTTGATTTTCGAAAAAATAATATTTTTCATGATTTAAAAAAAAATTCAGTCCCGTTGCTCGGCCAACGGTGGTGTCCATAGCAACAGTTCTCATTTGCACACAACTAGGTCATGGTATGAACCTACCAACCAAGTTTCATCAAAATCACCATTGTATTAACGGAGCACTGGACCGAACAGAGGGACAGACAGACAGACAGTCAAACATATCGACGGAAATACTGATAATAAGGGGAGAACAAATTTCAATTTTTGTTTTTTTCGACTAGATCGACGACCCAAAAATCACTCATGGAGTAACACTTGGCGAAACGGAACGGCACTCGGGAGAGCACATACCTCCGCAAGGATGAACAGTTAAAATTTTGTATCCCACCGATAGGTCGGATCTGAATGCGGACCATAACCAAAGTCAAATCGGCTTGTTCTTGTCACCTCACCAACTCTTCCACCTTGTTTTGTCAAATAATTTTTTTTTTTTTTAAAGGATGTCTGTCGGTTGCGACCACCCAATATTGCCATTGTGTATGTGCTGCGATGAACACTCGTGGACTTTCTTCATCGATATATTCCCTCATATTCTGTTTATAGCTTGGTTAGGATTCAAATGCAGGTTTGACAGCTCAGAGATGAGTGCGCATCCCTCTTGGTTTTGCTACCAGCCGATTCTATATACTTTGCAAAAAATAAAATAAAATAAAAAACAAATCCGAGCTTTTCTCGTTTTGATATCACCAAGTTTACAAAGGTGACAGTTTTTTTTTTTAAATCTGACTTTATGATATTAATATACACCAGCATTTTGAGTCGGTTGAGTAACTGCATGCCAGGTGTTGGCTTTTTAAAATTATTTTATCAATGTATTTTAAAGCCATGATCAATGTAAATTTTACAAGATCGGTATTAATACTTAACAAATGAAAAGATAACATAAATATATACCACCAGAGATGGGGAATCCCCCGCCATTGAATGAAAAAGGTCATACATATTCCAGATAATGAGGGAGGTGAATTGGAAACAAGACACCATTTGGTCATCATCTCGAAAAAGTTCCCCAGGGGTGAGGAATGTAGTTACCAAAAATAATTGAAATCAGATAAGCGGTTTTCCATTTATTACAAAAAACATTTTTTTTTAAGATGGCCACCACAGTCAACCATCTTGGATCCAGCCACGCCCAAAATCAATAGGGTTCTTCCTTTTCAGGTGGTACATGTGACCCAAATTTCAAATCGATATGGCGAACAGTTTATGAGTTATCGCACTGACAGCTACAAATGTTGACGTTGACAGCTACAAATACAACTACAAAAGCTACAAATCGGACGGACGGACGGATGGACAGCCAGACGACCTGGGTGACAACAATATCCCCCTTCCGTCACACGGCGGGGGATAAAAAACGTGAAACATGAACAAGTATAACGACACTTGGTAGAACGCACACCTCCACCAGGCTGAACAGTTTACGTTTTGTATCCCACCGATAGTCTTGGATGCATCCTATTCCTATTCCAAGACATCCTATTCATTTCAACAGCTCCGATTCATTTCACTTCCCCAACAGTATGGATCATCATCTTAGAGTACTCTGTTATACCCTCATTAATTATATTATATTCTCTCTGCATTTGGACCTGAACCAAAATCAAATCGGCTCATTCTCATCACCTACCCAACTCGTCAACCAAGTTTCATCCAAATCCATCCATAACAGTTTGAAATGTCATGCTATCTATCGTTTATGGCTCAATCTCTCGAAGGTTTGGAATCACTTCGACAAAATCAATAAAATTCTCACATCTGGATCTTCACCAAAATCGAATCAACTGGTCATTGTCACATACCTAACATGTCCACCAACTTTCGTCCGAATCCGTCCATAACTTTTTGAGATATCCTGCTAACAGTCAGACAAACAGACACAGGGGTGAAAACACAACCTCTCCCCACCTTTGGTGGTGGAGGCAACAACATATTGGGTTGTTGAAACCAAAAGTTCAGTAAAGGAGTGGTGCAAATATGCAATAAATGTAAATATTGAGATAATTGGCAACTATTCATCCCTGTCCACACACCATTAGGTGTTAATGAACATTGTATAGGTCAACACTCCATCACAATTGGAAACAGGTTTGCGCAAGAATTGGGAATATGTGATTTGTGTACAGCACAAAATTGTTCATTCTTTTCAAAAGGCACCGTGGGACCTTTAATACGAGCACACAGATACAAGTACCTGGTTGTTAATCCCTTCACGGCAGCTTCACCTGCCTCTCTTCCACTTCACCCATACTCTCCTTCTCCTCACCTGCACTCCATGAGTATTTGCTCAACACTTTTCCACTCCTCACACATGGTTTCTACACCCCATCAGCTCCTATTCATTTCACTTCCCTAACAGCATGGATCACCATCATGAGAGGACTCCGTTATACCCTCATTAATTATATTACTTCATGTTGCTGTTGCTGCTGCTGCTCTGGAAATTTTGTGTTCATCAGAAGCGTTCTTTCACAGGATACTCCTGACTGCTCTTTATACACCGAGCTATTCTCTCTTCCATTTTGAAAAGTCAGACCTCTGCCCCAATCATGGTGTCTTCTTTATGTTAAGACAGCCACACTCAACAGCCATTTGCTCTGCACTAACCCCTTATAATCCTGTGGAATACCTCTAACTTGGCATTCCTCTCCACACCTACCTGATTATATTCTGTGTGATGGATTATGACGACTCCATCCAAAAACACCTATCTGCTGACATGGACTAACTAACGATACTAACTACCCATCTGAACTCTCTCTTCTACATCAGTGGTGATTCCAATTTCCACTTAGCCAGATGGTTGAAAGTTGACTCAACACAAGCCAGCTGTGGCACTGCTAAGAGGTTATAGGTGAAAATGAGGATTTAAATGAATCGATCAACTTCCCAACATAGATCCCTACAAATGGTACATCTTCCTTCCTGGAGCTGCTCATTACAAACTTTCCATACAAACTCTCCTGTTCCTTCTCAAGCCTGCTTGGCTCCTCTGGCTTTGTCCATGTTCACCTGTAAATCTCTCTGGGTGTAATTAGAGAGCCCCATCAGTGTCACGGATTCTGGCAGTTCACTCAAGCTGACTGGCATGGATTGCAATCCTCTGTCTGTCTGTCTCTCTTTCTCTCTCCCCCTCTCTCACTAATATATAGGTTTTCATTCCACACTGCATTCAGTATTGACTGTGTAGCCTGGAAGTGTCTTCATCAAAGTTTGATCTCACTCATCCCCAGATTTATCACATTTCATTGGTCTTCAATCCACTTTTAATTCAACATTGACTTTGTAGCCTGGGAGTGTCTTCACAAAAGTTTGAACTCGCTCATCCCCAGATTTATCATATTTCGTCTGAAGCGATCATATCCATCCTATTGACCCTAGTAAACAGAGTAATGATGAGGCAGTTACTTTAAAGAAGGTTACTTTCTCAACAAGGAAGGCATATCCAATTGACGGCAACCTGAATTCATTTTGCAAGGTCTGCAAGAAATGAATCATGACCACACACATGCAAGTGAAAAAACAATATCAGTCCAGTATCAATGTGTCTTCTTCATCATCAGACCTGGTTACATATTGTTTTGTCTCTGGTGTATGCTCCACATCTATCCCCTTCCTCTTCACAAATAGTTTCAATGTAAACTTTGCCAGCAACAAAGTAGAATGTCTTAACTTAATGTTCACCTCTGGATTCCACGTACCCAGCATACTCTTCTCTGTCACAATCTCACCCAATCGTTGCGTCCTGGACAATGACCTTTTCACCCAAGAAGTGACAAAAAATTATGACCAAAAGTAATTCTGTCTCAGTGACAGCACCAGATTGCATGCCATTCATTAATTTCGTATTCAGCCTGGTTGCATCATTGCTCGGAGTGTGGCTGTGCCACTGATGCAGCACCCCCTGTCAGATGGGGGCAGGAATTTGTAATTTGGCTCGCCTACTCTACTCCAGCAATAGCTTGCCTACTCTTCGCGAAGGACACTGTGGGATCTTTAGCATCCACTAACTATTGCTGGCAGATGGGACACCCAGTTTAACATCCATCAAAGTGACGGCACACACATTGGTGCCTTACACTGCCTGCGGTACACAAGGATGACAGTTTATCGCTGGGTCGGATTTCAACACCAAGCGAGATGGCTCAAGAGCGAGTGTGCATACCTCGAGCCTATCCTGCCAGTCCAAAATGGCAACAGTGTGAATGTGTTCTCAAACTCTGTTTGACATTAATTTAAGGTTGCCTCTGATCTACCTGGAAGACAGCCAGAATTGCTCCAATCCACAATAAGGGTCCAGAAGTATATATTCAACTACAGAGAAAAATAGTCCCTTCCGGAGAAAAATAATTAAGGAGAAAATAGAATACAGAGGAAAACTAGAAGGACACTCGGTAGAGTGCATACCTCTGCCAAGTAATTCATGCCTGATCCACGAGAACAATATCGGGCCCATTATATTTTTAAGATATCATGCTATATAGTACTATATCGCTTTTGGCTCGATTCTCTCAATGGTGAAGAATTACTTAAAAAATAAATAATTCTCGTATCCAGATCCGGATTTTGATCTTCACCAAAATTTAACCAATTCGTCCTTGCCACATACCCAACATGCCCACCAAATTTCGTCCGAATCTGTGAAGAGCTTTTTGAGATATCGTGCTATATATCGGTTTAGCACTATCGCTCAATGGTGAAGAATCACTTAAAAAAATTATCGTTAACGGAATGCCGGATCCAGATCCGGATCTTCACCAAAATCTAATCAGTTCGTCCTTGTCACACACCAAACCTGTCCACAAGATTTCATCCGAATCCGTCGACAATTTTTGAGATATCCTGCACACAAACAAACAAACAAACAAGCAGTCATAGACTGGTACTTACGAAATCGTCAACTTGACCTCTGACCTTGTCTAATAAAAGCTGTCTCTACAGAAGGTAGCGACGCAAACCAGAAGTTTCTATGATGATTCTGTACCAAACCATCAAAAATCGAATGTTTGACCTCACTGTGACCTTGACCTTTGACCGATTTTGACCAAAATCTAATCAGCACTAGCCATCACCCTCCTGAATCACGTGGTGTAATTTGACATTGGTAGCTTCTTCCGTTCTTGAGTTATTGTGCCTACAAACAAACACACAAACACACAAACAAACAAACACACAAACAGAGGACGGAAGTCATCAATATACTTACGAAATCTTTAGATTTCGTAAGTAACAAACAGAAAGTGGTGTAAACATAACCTCCCTCACCTTCGGTGGTGGAGGTAATAATTAATAATAGGGTCAAATTGTCAAAGGGAAACTCATCATGGAGTTCTCGAGTACTCCATATTTAGGGATGGCACGGGGAAAAATGGCCACCCCATCAAATGTGTAAGAAAGGATATGCTGAAAAACATCTATAGAGTGAAGTCATGTCTTGAAAATCAATACCTTATATTCTTAAACGTTTTCATAACTAACAAGACTTAAAAAGACGTCACAATACATCGCGAAAGTACCAAATCGAGAGATCGAAAAATCGCCAAGTTGTTCATTTACCATATTGTTGATAAATGTCATCCAGCTAAGCAAAATAATGGATGAAGCAATTGCAATGATTCCAACAGAAGAAAGTCACATTCTCTCTTGGCAATTGTACCCATACCATAAAAACAAAAAAAATTTTTAATCGGATTTAAAAACTAAAAACCACAATACACCTCAACCTGTTGAACACCATTTACACATGTGCAGAATGAAAAACTGACCGTCTGCCATAAAGTCTCTGTAGTGGATTGCAAGGTCACATGGATTGTAAGGTAAAACAAAATGCACAATCTATGAGGGAAAAGAGGCCAGAACGGAAGCATAGCAGAATGTTTGAGAGAAGATAGAAGGGACTGGAATATTGGACGGGATATTCAGAGAACTTGGGAAGGGACTTTTTTTTTTTTTTTTTGTATACCTTGTCGAGGCTCGTATGAGAGCTAACACACAACTCACAGCAAGGAGGCATGAGACAAGAGGGGCGGGAGTGGAAGGGACAAAACAGTGGGGAACAGACACATTAGGTGAACTGTGGAAGGGAGAGGGATGGGGATGGGACGGGGAACATGGCGAAGAGAAGATGGACATTACAGGGACTTTCAGGAAGGAAAGCAGGGGAATTGAAGGAAGTGGGCTTGGGTGGATTATCGGGGGTAGAAAAGATCGAGGATTTGGATGGGGGAAGATAAGAGGTGGTGGTGAACAGCTGTTTTGAAAGCCTGGAGGGAAGAATGAGAAAGGATAGAGTGAGGAAGGTTATGCCAAAGGCGGAAAAAAGAGGAGTGAAAGAGTGAAGATGAGCAGTGATTCGTGATTTTGGTAGTTTTACCAGAAGGGGGTTGGTGGCGGACCTTGAGCGCCCTGTGGAAATGTGGTGGGGACAAATCGCAGAGAGAGCAGGGGGGGCAAGGCTGGAGAGGAGTCGGTAGAAGACAGAAAGACCACCGACCAACCTGCGGTGATTGAGTGAGAGGCCCAAAGATTCAGCTTCATTGCGGGAGATGCCGATGATCTTAAATGCCCTGGTTTCGACAGCGTGAAGCCGAGAAAGGTGGGAGGCAGGAGCACCAGCCCAGAGGGGAGAGCAGTACTCTATCAGGCTACGGACAAAAGCTTTGTAAGTGGTCAGGAGCTCAAGAGGGCCGAGGAAGGACTTAGCACGATGAAGGATTCCCAGTCGGCGACTGGCTTTTGAGGCGAGGTTGTAAATGTGACTTTCCCAGGAAAGGTCATGGCAGATAGTGAGACCTAGAAGCTTGAAAGAAAAGACTTCTTCCAGAGGATTGTTGAGAAAGTGGATGGGGGGGTTTTGTAAACGGTCCTTTCAAAGAGACATAGTGAGAGTGTGAGATTTGTCTGGATTGAAAGACATGTTCCACGTGTTGGACCAGTTTGTGATTTTATCCAGATCTGCAGTGAGCGAAGAAGCTGCTGCTTGCCGGTCTGAGGGATGACAGATGGTACGGCAGAGGGTGGAGTCGTCGGCAAAGAGAAATAGAGGATTTTCCAGAGAGTCCGAGAGATCATTGATGAAAACCAGAAAAAGAACAGGGCCCAGAACGCTACCTTGAGGAACTCCAGCCTGTACAGGAAGAGGGGATGAAAGAACTCCATTTAGGGCCACACGTTGACTGCGACAGGAGAGGAAGTCTGCGAGCCATGAGTGGAGATGGCCTTGAATACCATGGGAAGAGAGTTTGGTGAGTAGGGCAGGGTGCCAGACTGTGTCAAAAGCACGTGATATGTCCAGGGATACGGCTCGGATTTCCTGTCTGGCATTGAGGACCTCCATCCATTGATGGGAGAGCAGAAGCAGCATATCCAGGGAAGAGTGACCTGGTCTGAAACCAAATTCATGATTGGAAATCAAGCCATTGGAGAAGAGGAAGGATTTCATGTCTGAAGCGATGATGGATTCCATCACCTTGCTGATGATTGGGAGAAGGCTGATTGGTCTGTAGTTACAGGGATCTGTTTTTGCACCTTTTTATGCAGGGCAGTGATGTTAGCAGATTTCCAAGCAGATGGCAGATGACCTTGGGCAAATGAGAGGGTGAATAGAACAGAGAGAGGGTGAGCAAGAGCAGAAGAGCAGGCTTTGAGGACACGTGGGCTGATGCCGTCTGGACCGGTTGCAGAATCTGACTCGAGGTTTGAAAGCAAGCTCTCCACCTTGTTAGGAGAAAAGGACACAGAGTCCAGGGACAGTTGGGTGCGACTGGGTAAAGTGGGTAGAGATAGTGATGGGTTTAGGACACAAGATTTAGCTGCAAACACCGAATTTAGACATTCAGCTTTATCACGTGTGGAATCAGCAGTGCGGCCATTTGAGGTAAGGGAGGGGATGGAGGGGGAACATACACCAGAAACAAATTTGATTAAACGCCACCAGGATTTTGAGGAGGGAGAGAGGGTTGAGAGTTCAGACTTGAGATGAGAAAGATGTTGTTTTCTGGCTCTCCTGAGGGTAGATACACACGTTCCGAGCTTTGTGGAAAGAACTGAGATTGCCCTCAGTTGGGTTTGCTTTCCATGAGGCAAAGGCAAGTTGTTTCAGGACAACTGCCTCACCACAAGCTTCAGTAAACCAAGGGCGATAGGAAGGGTAAGACAACTGAACACGAGAGGGGATAAATCTGTGCATGAGGGAGAGCAAGTTTCTTTGAAAGAATTCCCAGGATGAGTTGATGTTTGAGAAAGTAGTGATAGGAGACCAGTCTCTAAGTTTGATGGCTGCTCGGAGACCCTGCCAGTCGGCTTGAGTGAAATGCCAGACTCGGCGGCGGTGAGGTGGTTCTCTGATAACAGCCAGAGAGATGTCCACTTTGACAAGGACGTGGTCAGAAGAACCAATTGGAGCGGAGGAAGAGCAGCAGATATTGTCAGGGAAATTTGTCAAAATCAGATCCAGAAGAGATGGAGTACCATTGGTTGAGATCCGGGTCGGGAAGTTGACCGATTGAGTCAGTCCCAATGAGTCGCAGAAAGCTTTTGCTGAGGTGCCATGGCAGGTGAGAGAGGTACCCACACCTAGCCAACTGGAGTGATGACAATTGAAGTCACCACATAAGAGGAAGAGAGAGTTTGGATGAGAAGATAGAAGATGGTCCATGTTTTCGGATAGTGAGGTGTAGATGGAGTCATCACTGTTTGGTGGACGGTACAGTACAGATATAAACACGAGGTGGGAGTGGAGGGGAAGCCGAAGCCAGAGGTATTCCTGGGGGTGTGGGGGAGTGAGAGCAGTGCATGGAGAGTGAGGAATAGAGTTTTTGATGAAGAGAGCAACACCTCCACCAGGACGAGGCTCAGGTCTGTCATACCGTAAGAGGGAGTAACCAGGGAGAGATACTTGGGAGTCAGACACGTCTTGGGAGAGGAAAGTTTCTGTTAGGCAGGTAATGTCTGGTTTGTCAGTGGCAACCTGTATGGAAAGATCTGAAAGGTTTGAGCGAAGGCCCCGGATATTTGAGGTCCACACTTTTGATGAAGAGGTAGGGGAGGAGGCTTTGGGTGCAGGAGGTGGAGGGGGAGGGGGAGGGTAGGACAAGGGACGAGGGGGGCAGGTAAGGAGGGTTGCTGAAGGGGTGTGGGGTATTGCAGAATAGCGAGGGGAGGGGGCCGAATGAGGAGGAGAAAAGGCTCTGTGGTGCTGGGGGAGAGGGGGACAACAGACAAGGAAGAAGGCAGTTGAGGATTTGAGGAGGTGGAGTGAAGAGATGGAGGTGAGAGGGCAGTGGAGGGAGGCAGGTTGGTGGATGAGAGGGGGGAACTTAGAGAAGGAAGAGTGAGGGGATGAAAGGTGGGAGAAAGGTGAGGGGGAATTTTTGAGAGAGGTGAGAGGGAGGCTTGGAGGGAGAAGAGTGGGATGGTTGCTTTGAGAGTGAGAGTGAGGGGTGAGGGGGGTGAGTTGGCACTGAAGTTGGAAAAAAAGAATGGTTGATGGAAAGCGAGCATCCATGGCAAACTGTGGTTTTTAAAAGTTTTAGGTCAGAGATGCGATTTAACACAATTCTTGATGGATGCAATGAAAGCGAATTCAGAGCATGGAGAGAAGCGCTGTAATAGTTGGATTTTTTAGGCAAGGAATGAAGGAGAGGTCGAAATGAGAGCAGTCTGTTAAAATAGCAGAAGAGTCGTGCATTGTGAAACAGTAAAGAGTACCACATGTGTGAGAGAGGAAGATGAAGCATTATAAGATCGTTTTTGTTGTTAAAAATAATGTATGAGAGAGTTCAACAGATTAGGTCATGGAGGTGTAAAAAAAAAAAAATCGAGGAAGAAGACGAGGAGGAAGTTAAGAGGAAAAAGAAGAAGCAGAATCGGGAGAAGGTGAGCGTGTTGTTGTTGTTGTTGTTGGGTATATATATATATTTTTTGTTGTTGTTGTTAATATTAATGTATGAGAGAGTTCAACAGATTAGGTCATGGAAGTGTAAAACTTGCATGAGATACTGTATATGATTGAGGGGTGGGGGTCCGGGGTTCCCCATGCAATACCCCTCAAAATAATTTACTCGGCGCTGTCATCGTTGGTATCCAGATTGGGAAAAAGTGTTAAACAAGTCAGAAAAAAACATTTTTTTTACATGAAGAAAAAAAAAAAGAGTGAACAAGAAAACAACCAAACAAGATATGTCATGTTTCAACATATAGATAGAGATATGTCAACAACCAAACAAGATATAAACAACATGTCATGCTTCGGATGATACTTGCAAAATCCACTCCCACAAAAAATAGATACATCAAATTTGCCAATCCATTAAGATTAAAATTGACGATCTTAATCGAAGTGCAAGTCAATCGGATTAAAATTGATTATTTTTTACGAAGTAAATGGATTTTAGAAAGTTGACCTTGAGTTGACCCTTGACCTCTTGACCTCAGAAATAATTGCTTTCCCAAGTCAGTGATACACTATGCAATTTCTGTTCAATGTTCAAGTTAATAGGATAAAAATTGACGATTTTTCAGACGAAAATGGATTTTAATAGTTTGACCTTGTATTGACCTTTGACGTGAAAAATATTTGGTTTTCATACTCAGTGAGGCACTAAGCAATTATTGTTAAACTTTCAGGTAAATCAAATGAAAATTGTTCAAATGAAAATTGATGATTTTAGAAGTTTGACCTTGAGTTCAACTTTGATTTTTTTATTTTTTATTTTTTGTAACCTCAAAATAAGTTGGTTTTCCAATTCAGAGAGGCACTACGCAATTTCCGTTTAATTTTCAAGGCAATCGGATGAAAAAGGATGATTTTAGAAATTCGACCTCAAGATGACCTTTGACCTATGACGTTAAAATAAATAGGCTTCTCAGTTGTGACTACTTCTACAACATGATGAAGTTTTGTGAAGATTGCTTTTAAATTGTGACCTGCAGGCAGTTGACAGACAGAAAATAGACAAATAAACAGAATGAAAAATCACTCAGAGTAACACTTGGGGAAAAGGAATGGCACTCGGTGGAGCAAATACCTCCGCCGGGCTGAATAGTTTACATTTTGTATGCAACTGATAGGTCGGATCTGAATCCGGGCATTAACTAAAATCGAATCGGCTTGTTCTTGTCACTTAACCAACTCATCCACCTAGTTTTGTCATAACTCGTCCACAACTTTTTGAGATCTCATGCGATATATAGTTTTTGGCCCCATCTCTCAATGGTGAAGAATCACTTGAAAAATTCTCGCATCCAGATCCGAATTTGAATCTTCACCAAAACTGAATCAATTCGTCCCTGTCACACTCCAAACCTGTCCACAAACTTTCTGTGGAATCCATCCATAACTTTTTGAAATACTGTGCTATATCTCATTTTTGGCCCGATTTTTCAATGGTGAGGAATCACTTGAAAAATTATCGGATCCAGATCCGGATTTGGATCTTCACAAAAATCGAATCAATTAGTCCTTATCACACACCCAATATGTGCACCAAGTTTCATCCGAATCCGTCCAAACCTTTTTGACATGTCATGCAATATCGTTTTTTGCCCCATCTCTCAATGGTAAAGAAGCACTTAAAAATTAAATATCTCTCGTATCCGGATCGGGATTCGGATCTTCACCAAAATTTAGCATTGATGTCCTTGGCTGGTCACCTACTCACACAAAAAATTTCAGGTTAATTGCTTGAAAACTATTGCCAAAACTCGTGTGGCAAACAGACAAACAGACAGACAAGCCGGTAGGCGGCGATGGATCGCCCAGCATGGAAACTATAAGATATAGAGCAAAATGGATGTCATATAGCGGATAGGGAATCACCTTAAGATTATGCATATCAAATATCATCCAGTTCCATCTATTGATAACTAATCGATATCAATTTGAATGAAAAGTACTGAAAATGCGGTTTGAAATCGGAAATCCCCAAAGTTCGAGGGGGTGCTGTGGGTGAACAAAGATCTAATTCGAAAATCCAGCTCAATCGTTTGTGCACAATGTATTCCAGACGATTAGTGTGAATTTTCATGACCATCCGACCATAACGTCGGAGTAGCATTTGACGCGAAGGCACCTCCAGCTCTCGCATATTATCGATTTTTGCACTAATTGACCTTTGACCCCTGACCTATTGAAATTGGTCAATATGTCCTGAGGCAAAGTTGTAGTACTCATTGAATACCATGAACCTGCAAAGTTTCATTCGTATCGATGCACTCACCTGGTCGCTAGGGGGCCTTTAATTTTCGCCAATTTTCACGCATACCCTAATTGTAAGGGGCGCTGCGGGTAAAGTATTCCATATATCACAAAACCCGGAATATATTTGATAGAGCATCACCTGTAGATCATTCGTGCCAAATTTCATAACCTGACATGGGATAATGGTTTTCGGAATTGATTTTGCGTGAACGGTACCGATTTTGAAGGTTTTTCGGTTGTTGCTAGGGAACCAAAGCGTCTCTAGCAACCATCACAATTTCCAAAGCACTGGGTCATAAGATGAACCTTCCACCCGAGTTTGGTCAAAATCCGCCCACGTTTACTACCAATTATGCTGATGACAAATGAACAAACAGACTGAATTACTGACAATAAGGGTCACCTATTTCGGCGACCCAACAGACAGACAAATACTCCAGACCAACATACTTGGCAATAAATTTTTCGCCACATAATAACAAAGTAAACCGACCAACATACTTGAAAAATGTTCGATTTTGCAAGTAACAAGGTCGGAAGGAATGACAAAGAAGGAATGACACCACAATACAATACCACAATCCTTTTAGGGATTGCCATTTTTTTTGGTCTTGGAGGTGAGTTTGAGGAATGTGGTTGCCATGGGAAAAGCTCTATAGGGCCCTGTAAACTGTTTATTTCTTGGCAGGCAAAATGTCAAAAGTGTTCCGTCAGGGCTTTTTCGGTGAATGCAGAGTGATAATTATGATAATGGCAAATAATGATCCTTATAATGATAAAAGTACATAACGACAGATAATTTTAATGGTACATAACGATAGTCATCATGATAATAATGATTAAAAAGTTAATGGTAGATAATAAAAATGATAATAATCATGGGGCATAATGATACATAATGATGATAATAATAATGAATTATGGAACATAATGATAATGACTCACTGTCTGTCCAGGCCATAGTTTTTACCATTTGAGCTTTTGTTGTCAATTTTTTTTTTACAAACCCTCATTATGAGAATGCGGAGAGCACTAATCAATAATTGATAAATGTTCCTTTTTTTCGCTGTTGTTTTAATCAAATTTAGTTTGAATACAAAGCAGTTATGGACGGTTTGGGATGCTTTTTTGTTATTATTTATAAGAGAAGAAAGAAGATAAAGGTTGGTCAGATTTTGAAGATCAGCACATAGATCAATTCCTGACTTATTTTTTCTGTTCAACACTTTTGAACGATATTTGACTGTTAAAACTCAAACTGCAATGAGTTATTATATATTTATTGGAAACCCACAGCAATTTTTAGAGTGAATATCATATTACAAGTTGCAATATTCATTATTAAAATCCACATTATAGTCTGAAGTCACTGTTTAACTATAATTTTAGGTTTGGCTCCAAATAGCATATAATAACTCAAGAATTCACAATCTAGAGGCACATTTATTATTAATCATCGGAAGTAAGTTATCGGTGAGAAATTCACGCCGATGCATTCATCGAAAATAAGAAAATAATGGAGGTAGCAGTGTCAAGAAACAATGAAGAAAATGCAAATTGAAAATGCTTTTCTTCGATTTTTCACCTTGGGGTCCCCCTTGTTTTTTGTGCTCGAACCTTCCCCTGTGGAGTTTTTAAAATTGCGAATTACTCATGCCATGGCTATATGCTGGGCACATGGTTATTGCAATAATACAGTCTGCGGATTTGTCTGTGTCAGTGGAAAACTGGAAGAGGGAAGCTCGAATCATGGAATTTGGCACAGAGCTCCGAATTGTAAATATCTCCGACACTTTGAGCTCACTAGGAAAAATATAAAATCAAAATAGGTGAAGTACTATATTTAATCACACTGCGGCCATGTGACAGAATAGATTCATGGCCTCTGGGGTGTTATTGCATAAAAAGAAAACAACGGCTAAGTCAGTTCAAAATTTATTATGTGAGTCGCAGGATACCCATTCCAACGGATTGTTCTTAATATAATCTGGCATGGTTAAAATGCTGGCAATACACTGGATGAAGCATTAAGGTTCCAGCACTTCTCTGAGGGGTAGGAATGGGGGGGGGGGCACTACTAAATGTGTCCAGTCAATTGCTAGCATTCCTGAAGGATGTAGTTCTGAGAGTTTGAGTCCTGAGAGCTATTGAGTTATGAGAGCTGAGATTCTGAGAGCTAGTGTTATGAAAGGTAGAGGGTTATGAGTGCTAAGGTTAGGAGAGCATGGCTTATGGGACCTAGAGTTTTAAGAGCCAGGGTTATGAGAGCTAGGATTGTGAGAGCAAGGGTGATGAGGTTATAGGAGCTTTTATATGATCTTAGGTTCTTCGAAGAGCTCCAGTTGGAGAGATAGGGCTGAGTACAAAGGTTCGAGAGTTAGTGTCCAAGCGCTTGAACTCGAGAGCTCGAGTTCCAGAGCTAGGGCAAGGGAGCGATGGTTATGAGAGATAGGGATACAAGAGCAAGTTTTTTGAGAGCAAGAGATGTTATAGCTGGAGTTTTGAGAGCGAGACTTTTGAGAGCGAGACTTTTGAGAGCTAGACTTTTGAGAGCAAGAGTTTTGAGAGCTATGCTTTGGAGAACCATTGTTTTGAGAGCTATGGTTTTGAAAGCTATGGTTCTGAGATCTAGTGTTCAAGGAGCTAGGGTTCTAAGAGCTCACATTAGAGATGTATAGGATTATGGGAGTTTGTGTTATGAAAGCGAGAGATATTGTATTGTTGGGGTTGTGAGAGCTCGGATTGTGAGAGTTTGGATTGTCAGAGCTCGGGTAAAGAGACCAATATTGCTAAAACGGCTTTTTATGACAGCTAGGGTTCTGATATCTGAGGTTCCCAGAGCTCGTTTTGCAGATCTACTGTTGCAGAAAGAAGGCTGCAAAGCTGCGGTCTGAAGCTCGGGTCTGAGAGCTAGGAATGGAAAGCTAAGGTTTGAGAGATAATGCCCGAGAGCTTGTGTTCGAGAGTTCGGGTTCCAGAGCTATGGTTCTGAGAGTTTGGGTTCTGAGATTAAGCATTCTGAGATCTCGGGTTAGATGTGGCATCGGGCTATAAGGGCAAGTGTTCTGAAAACTTGGCTTTGAGAGTTCCAGGAGTATTATGTTAAGATTCCAAGAGGTGTGGCTATGAACAGAATCAGGTTATGTGCACTGTGGTCTTTAGAGCTCTTTTTTATTTTTTATTTTTTAGAGGATATAAGGTTAATCGTGGAGCTGCCAAACACACTTGGGCATACAGATTTACACATGAGACAAACAGCTACTGAGTTTGGGGGGGGGGGGTTCCATCACATTTGGCGGGAGGCCAATCTCGGTATCAACGGTGACAACAATGGTGCCACATTTCTCACCACATTCAGGTGGGCATTTCATTAGAAGAAGTTTACTCCTCCCCATGGATGCCCACCCACAGGGATAGAGTGTTTGTGTCTTTATCATTTTGAATGTCAAGTAAGGAGGCAGCACGTACCATTTCTTTTAGTCTTTGGTGTGAATCACCCAGATTTGAATCCCCGACCTCCCAGACTCGGAGTGGACACTCCTAACATATATATATATATATATATATATATATATATATATATATATATATATATATATATATATATATATATGTATATATATATATATATATATATATATATATATATATATATATATATATATATATATATATATATATATATATATATATATATATATATATATATATATATATATATATATAAAAACATACATGCATACATACATTTTATATTTGTGTTTATATAAAATATAAAAAGCTCTTTTCTAACCACTGATTGACTGACTGACAAACTGATATTAAAGATCAGGACCTTCTGGGTGATGTAGAAAGCTGAAATTTTGCGGGCCGATGGACTTCAGAGCCAATACACCGGGAAAAAAAAATCACAGAATCGTTGGACAACTTCCATGGATGAAAACATAAATAAATGGAAAAAAAATTGCAGGTGAGTGACCCGAGACAATGGGGAAGCATGGTCATTTTGTGTTCTGCCAGACATGCAAATCAATACACCAGGAAATATCACAGAACCATCAGAAAGCATCCACAAATGAAAATATAAATACATGAAAAAAAGTAAATGAAAATAAATAAATGAAAAATCAAATGCAGTTGAGTGGACCGAGACAATAGAGAAACACATTTTGAATGTGTCAGCACATTTGCTAGTACATATATATATATATATATATATATATATATATATATATATATATATATATATATATATACACATACATATATATGAAGCTTTTTCTTACCACTGACTGACTGAAACTAAACATCGGGGACCCTCCGGGTGAGATAGAAAGCTGAAATTTGTGAACTGATGGACATCACAGCCAGTATGACAGAATAAATTAAATAATTGTCAGAAAAAATGGATAATTGAAAATATAAATAAATGAAAATAAATAAATGAAAAAAAAAACAGATGGAAAAAAACAAATGGAAAAAAAAATGCAAGTGAGGGACCCGAGACAATGGGAAAGCACTGTAATTTTGTGTGTCGGTGAACATCGAAGTCGATACACTGGGGAAAAATAACAGAACCATCAGAAAGAGTCCATGAATGAAAATATAAATAAATGTAGGTGAG
>NC_140961.1:18499455-18521955 GCF_056783735.1 Eptatretus burgeri | reverse complement strand
GAATGGTGTCTAACATCCTTCATGGTAGAAATGGTGTAAGATGGGTGATGAGCTGTGCTCGGTTTCTGCCAGATGTAGCGTTTTGCATTCAGGCCAAAGAGTTCAGTTTTCATCTCATCAGAGCACAGAATCTTTTGCCTCATTTTCTCAGTCTTTCATGTTCCTTTTTGCAAACTCCAGGCATGATGTCATGTGCCTTTTTCTCAGGAGTGCCTTCCGTCTGTCCACTCTCCCATAAATCCCAGATTTGTGAAGTGCTGCAGAAGTTGTTGTCCTTCTGGCAGGTTCTCCCATCTCATCCAAGGAACTCTGTAGTTCTGTCATAGTGGTCATTGGGTTCTTGGTCACCTCCCTGACCAAGGTCCTTCTTGCCCGTTGCTCAGTTTGGTCAGATGGCCAGCTCTAGGAAGAGTCTGGGTAGTTCCATATTCTTTCCATTTCATAATGATGGAGCTCACTGTGCTCTTGCTAACTTTCAACACTCTAGAAATTGTTTTATACCCTTCCACAGATCTATACCTCCTCGCAATTTTTATCAGGGAGTTGTTCGGACAGTTACTTGGACCTCATTGTAGAGTTTCTGCTCTGACATGCACTGTCAACTGTGGGACCTTGTCTAGAAAGGTGTGTTTGTTTCTAAATCACGTCCAATCAATTGAATTGGCCACAGGTGGACTCCATTCAAGTTGTAGAGACATCTCAAGGAAGATCAAAGGAAATTGGATGCACCTGAGCTCAAGTTGGAGTTTCATTGCAAAGCGGTTGAATACTGATTGATGCAAAGACATTTCAAGCTCTTCATTTTTAATTAATTTGTCAACATTTCTTCGAATGTTTTCACTTTGTCATGATGGGGTATTTTGTGTAGATCGGTGACAAAATATTTTAAATTTAATCCATTTTATATTCAGGCTGTAACACAACAAAATATGACAAGACGAGGGATGTGAATACTTTCTGAAGGCACTGTAAGTAAGGTAACATGTTAGCTCTTGTGATTTGACTGATAAGTCTTGTTTTTTGTTGTGTTCACTTCTTAGCCCAACCGATCCCCTCCCCCTGCAGTGCCTGAAGCTAACAGTTCATGCCCCATTTCCACCCATGATCAGTTTTACCCCCAATAACTCCCCTCACCCTGCTCACACTCTCCCAACCCCCTCCTCCCCCACCTCCGGATGGGGGGATGTAAAGCCAGCTGTTCCACCTCCCAGCATTTCAGGAGTGATATGTTCTTTTTTTGCCAACCTCATAGTATATCTCTCTAAAAGTATGTCACTGCAAAAATGTTAAATGTGATATGCAAGTTAGTTTAAAAAGCGAACGTACACATTAAGTTTGATTACGTTCATAGTCACAATAATGTTGAGAGTACATATAAGAAATGTAAATTGAATCATAAACTTATTGGGGTATGGATTCGGAACAAGCATTAATGGCCAAAAGACCACCTTTGAGTCTGGTTTAAACATCCCAGGATATTTGGGCCGATTATCCTCGGAATTAACATTAAGATGCCAATTGTTAAAGTGAGAATCTTGTGATGTTGGAATTAGAGTCCACTTTCTCTCCGGTTGTCATTCGTTGCAAGCATTGACGTTGCCCGTCTTAAGTGGAGTCAAACGTTTCTCGCACAGCTTCTTTCTGCCAACAAACTCTTTGACTTTCTTGCATATTTGTGGTACAACTTTATTTTACAAATGGTACAAATGTTAATTTGATTAGTCAGGAGCTATGATTAGGTTTAGTGCCATTGTCACCATCATAAAAGAAGTATTAAAACCTTACAATGAGGGCATCCACAGACAGTCCCCTCGACGACTAAATTCCAGTTGTGGGTTCCCCCACATGTGTCCATGTATGATTTGCATAACAATTTCATAAAAGCCATGAGGGACAGTCCATTTGCTCAGTTTCAGATTATCATCTCCCAGATGAAAAGTTTAATGGAGTCCCAACAAGGAATGATAATCAACTGCCAGTGAGTGGGCCCTTCCAGAAGAACAATAAATTTTAAACATCCTCTCAATCCTCTAATTAAAACCTGGGGAATGTAGTCGGTAAGTGGGAGACGAAAGGCAGCAGAGACCTCAAAGGCAAGATAATCCAGTAACGGATTGTTATATGGAACATATTCGATCCTGTAATTACATCAAACGTCCATGTGATGTGAAATGGAGTTTGGAAAGTCATTGCTTGGTCAGGTGAGCAGCAACACAGTCCATCAAGCAATGCATTCCATGGAATAGCAAGGAAGTGTGTTTGCAAACAAGCTTTTCGTGAGTGTGGTCATTGCACGGAACCACGTTGTGGTGTGCAAATGCGTATATTGAGGCCTTGGGTTTGAAAACAGGTTTTACGGTAAAATGTGTTCAGGTCTGATGATAACAGGGCCTCTGGGGATATCTTAGAATGTCAATTACAGATTTGACAGCAATGATCACAAAAGTTTAAAGAACTGTGAGATTGACATCTGAAGAATTAAAGAGAATCCCAACTTCACCCGATGAGAATACCGGTTACAGATGAAAGAGTAACTGTCCAACAGACAGGATGGCACAGTCAAAGCTAGATTCTCGATTCAACGAAATAAACTGTCGAACTGATGCTTCACAGGCAGGCCATTGGATCAAAGAGTGTGCCATCTGCCAGGCGGATATTATGCTGGGAACGCATCAGTTAGCATTATCTGGTGGATGTGAATGATCTAATACAGTCGTACATTTCTCGAAGAGAGGAACTTGTCACTAGCACCTTAAAGAAATTCCAAATTCCTGCCCTAACTATCTCTAAAGTGTGAGTTTGGGTTTTGTCACCCCCATCACCCACCACGGACCAATGATCCATGGCAGGGCCTGAAACATGCTTGTAATAAGTCACAACAGTGTCAGGGCAAGGGTCCAGGGAAGTTGGGGCTCTGGTAACACATCATCCACAACCGACCAATGGTCCATGGCAAGGCCTGAAAGATGGCTGCAATAAGTCACAGCAGTCAGGGTCCAGGCTCTGATCAAGGCATTGTAAGTCTCTAAGATATATTACATTGCCAGGCAAAATACTCGTTATGCCTTGGCAATACAATGGTGTGTCCAATGACTTTTGCTGATAACAAATGATATTACAGGATGAGAGAATGCATTCTCACAGAGGATTGGATATCTCTGAGATTACATATGTGTGTGAAATGTTTGAAAATAAATAGCTTGTTATATATATATATATATATATATATATATATATATATATATATATATATATATATATATATATATATATATATATATATATATATATATATATATAATATTTGCATCACAGATTTGGATATTGGGCCATCTCAATTTTTTGATGGTAGTGTAAAATGGCTGCCACAGCCATCAGCGGCTGAATTTTAGATGGCCCAATATCCAAATCTGTTCATAATATGATAGGCTACTAGTTTGTAAAATTTGGTGCTTTCCTCACAAAATGCACAATTGTTATGCTATATTTAGCTAAGTTGCCCCACTAGGATGTTATGCGATCAAGCAGTGTCCGGTGGGTGAGTGAGTCAGTCCATAAACACTTCAGTCATTATCGATTTAACCAAACAAACGATTTTTAATGAAACTCGGCCACAAGCTTCATATATGATGCCTAACGAAGGTGTATTGACCGCATCAAAATCTAAGATATCTTACATTGCTTCCTCACCAAAAAAGGCAAACAATATGGAGAAACATTTGATCACTCTGGAAAGCTGACAACAAGGGTGTGTCTATCCTTGTGCAAACTAGAAAACATTATCTTGCAAATATCAAAGCTGAACCGGTGTCCTTCTTCAAAGTCATGCAGATGCACCCTTTTAAGTTCATCTGGAATGGATGCTACACTCTCTCCCCTTCCTCATCTTAATGAGCATCATCACAGACAATGCTCGAGATGAGACAGATGTCTCACCTCCATGTTTACCTCCCATTCTTGAGAATACAACCCTGTACCACACTGTCTTAATTTTTACCTCCGCCATCTAAAGTGGATGGAGGTTCTTTTTTTCACCCCTGTCTGTCTCTTTAGTCTATCTCTCTGTTTGTCTTTGAGCAGGATATCTCAAAAATGTATGGACACATTCAGACAAAATTTGGTAGACAGGTTGGGTGCGTCACAAGGCCAAATTGATTAGATTTTGGTGAAGATCTAGATGCTATAATTTTAAAAGTGATTCTTCACCATTGAGTGATAAGGGCTAAAACGATATATAGCACGATATCTCAAAAAGTTTTGTACGTATTCGGATGAAACAGTGGACAGGTTGAGTTTGCAACCTTTACCGAGGTTGCAGAAGGTGCAGAAGGTGCATCAGGGCACGTAGGAAAAACCCGACATTACTTCTCTCACACTCTCAATTTCTCAACTACTCTTCCAACACTCTCTTTTTTTTCTCCTTCGAGTGTATGGATCCATTTAATGTGAAGGTGTTAAGTCACTCTTATAAGGCATCTGAGGGTGAGTTTATTGTGTCGGGGATAAAGGGAATGCATACATGCTTGTAAATTGATCACATTGTTTGCGTTTCCCCATCCTGATTTTTCCCATCATTTTCCAGTTTAAATTTCCCAACCGCAATTTCTCCCACCAATTTACTGATTGGGTAAATAAAGTGGATGGAAGTTTTGATGTTGTGTCTTGACTTATCCTGCTTGGGGTTGGTCTGAGATGGCACTTCTGAGGACAATTAGCTCAAGTGATTAATCTTCCCGTTATATAAGAACTATTAGTTATTACCCAGGCACAGGACTGGTTCCCCATCTGCTCCATTTATATCACAGGTATAGTAAACCGATCCTGGGTGTGAATATCTGGCCAGAGGTGAGTGCTGTAGATGGCGTCCATGGTCTTTTTATAGACTCGTTGGGTTTTGGAGTTATCTGACCCACGACCATAAAAATAGTGATGCATGGGATTTGGAACTCCCCGGAGACCGTTGCAATATGTTCGACATTTAGCACAGACTGGCATCCTGATCTGATTGCCAAGCACGCAGCAGGCGGCATACAAGTCTCTCTTCCATTTTACAGATGACTGCATATTATGTCACACAGTAATTCCATCCAACATTCAGGCAGACAACATCTATTTAATTCTCTGCTGATCTGGAATTGATTAGATGCTGGTCTGACAAATGGAACATGTCTTTCAATCGAGGCAAGCTCTACAGCGTCCCCCTATTGCTCTGGATAGTAGTCAAATAAACTCACCTATCTATTTCCATGATGAGAGAGGGGAAGGGGTTCAGTGTATAAATAAGTCAATGGACAATTTTTTTGGAGCACTAACAATTTGAAAGTTTTATTGTAGGATATTTTTTTTCGCATCAAGGTGCCTATACATTTATAGGATACAGCAAGGGAACAATTTTACATGAGTAATTATTATGTGACCACACAATGCAAAATATTTTGCAAGTGCAAACATGTGGGATCACAAGGGCATGTGCTAATGATTAAAAATAAAAAATACTTCAGAGACTTCCACAGTTTTGAATCATCTTGTTGTGGAATTTAAAAGCAAAAACAAAACTAAACAAGAAAAAGAGCAATCAGAGATTGCAGACCCTCACCACGACTTGTGTTTTGTGTGGTGTTTGTGTCGTATTGTGTGGTGCATTTTGTGTGGTGTTTGTACAACGATGTGTTACGTAATTAATAAGAGACATAATTAGAACTGCCACTTTATAACAGCTGGCAGTGATGACCGGGTACCAAGACGTCCCGCTCTGATGCAACCCCACTTTGATCGGACACGTGACCCTGATCCGTGACGTTTTTTTTAATGATTATTCAACTGAATTCAGAACGGGATTAAAATAAATTCATTTCAAATCAGATGGAAGACCAAATCGGAACAGTTCTGCATCGGAGTCATCAGAAGGAACCCAAATAAGCAAAAAGAAAAGATGAAGCCATCAGGAGGAGTAACTTGGATATGATTCACATTTCAGCTGCAACCCCGCTACCATCAAGGCACAGCCAAGTGAGACCAATTCAACAACAACAAAAAAACCAACCCCTCAGATCAAAAAAATTAAATAATTCTGGATACCAGTCCACGTATCCGATCAAGGTGAAATTTATAACATGTATTCCACGTTAATACTAGATCAAAATTCTTAAGTTTCACATTAATTGATTAAGCGGTTACAAAGGAAACATTATTTAATATTTTTCTTAAATCCAACATGGATGCCAAACCATGTGACATCAATTATTCCTCAACAACCTTGTACACGCATGCTGTTGGGAACATTTGTGTGAAGTTTCTCCTTCATCTGTCCAGCCGTTCTGGAGAAGATATTTATGTTTTCAGGTAAATCTAATATGGCTGCCAAACCCTATGACCTATGATGTCATATGTGTGAATCTTTTGTTCCTCATGGATAGGCGGTCATACATGTAAAGTTTCTGTTCAGATCTGTTCTGTTCAGCCATTTCGGGGAAGATTTCTGAAGGCTTAAAAAAAAAGAAGAAGCAATATGGCTGCCGAATCACGTGACCGATGACGTCATCCAAAAAATTGTGGACCATTTAATCCATAGATGACCCTCAAATTATCATATTGATCGGATGCAGGGTTCTACATATGCAAATGTGACGTTATAACGAAGGCGCCTGACAAAAAAAAAATCACACTCGTTCTCGATGAGGTGTACTTGCCGTGTGCCAAGTTTCAATTTTTTCCTTGGTGCTGTTTCAGAAATAGAGGTCCTAAGTTTTTCCATTTTTCAAATATGGCTGCCACACCACGTGACCGATGACATCATAATTATCATTAAAACATTCGACCTGAGCAGTCACACCAATGGTTAAAACTTTGTCTCAATGCGACAAGCGGTTGCAGAGAAAAGCACGAAAGTTCTGTGCGGACAAACAAACAAACAGACAAACAAACAAACGGACCCAAATGCAATACCCTCTCCTTCGGCGAGGGTAACTAGAATGGCACTCAGTAGAGTGCACACCTCCGGCAGGCTGAACAATCTACATTTTGTATTCTACCGATAGGTCTGATCTGAATCCGAGCCTTAAGGAAAATCGAATTGGCTTGTTCTTGTCAGATCGGCAAGCATCAGCTTCTTCGCTCACTGCTGATCTGGGTAAAATCACAAACTGGTCCAACACGTGCAACATGTCTTTCAATCCGGACAAATCTCACACTCTCACTAAGTCTCTTTGAAAGGACCGTTTAGAACCCCGCCCCCCATCCACTTTCTCAACAATCCTCTGGAACAAGTCCTTTCTTTCAAGCTTCTGGGTCTCAGTATCTGCAATGATCCTTCCTGGGAAAGCCACATTTCAAACCTTGCCTCCAAAGCCAGTCGCCAACTGGGAATCCTCCATCGTACAAAGTCCTTTCTCAGCCCACCTGAGCTCCTGACGACTTACAAAGCTTTTGTCCGCAGCCTGATGGAGTACTGCTCTCCCCTCTGGGCTGGTGCTCCTGCCTCCCACCTTTCTCGGCTTCACGCTGTAGAAACCAAGGCATTTCGGATCATTGGCATCTCCCGCAATGAGGCTGAGTCTTTGGGCCTCCCACTCATTTACCGCAGGTTGGTCGGTGGTATTTCTGTCTTCTACCGTCTCCTCTCCAGCCTTGCCCCCCTGCTCTCTCTGTGATTTGTCCCCACCACATTTCCGCAGGGCGCTCAAGGCCCGCCAACAACGCCCTTCTAGTAAAACTACCAAAATCAGGAATCACTGCTCACCTTCACTCTTTCATTCCTCTTTTTTCCCACCTTTGGAATAAACTCCCTCACTCTATTCATTCCCATTCTTCCCTCCAGGCCTTCAAAACAGCTGTTCACCACCACCTCTTATCATCCCCCATCCAAATCCTCGATCTTTTCTACCCCCGATAATCCACCCAAGCCCACCTCTTTCAAATTCCCTGCTTTCCTTCCTGAAAGTCCCTGTAATGTCCATCTTCTATACCCCATGTTCCCCACCTCATCCCTCTCCCTTCCACAAATCTCCTAATGTCTCCGTTCCCCACTGTTTTGTCGTTCCCACTCCATCCCCTCTTGTCTCATGCCCCCCTTGATGTGCGTTGTGTGTTAGCTCTCATATGAGCCTCGACAAGGTATACAAAAAAAATAAAAAACTACCAAACTCATCCACCAAGTTTTGTTGTAATCCTTGCACCACCTTTTTGAAATACAGTGGAATCTGGATAATAAGCATATGCGTGAATGTAAGCGTGTATGAGAAATAAGCGCAAATGGGCCTTGCTGTTTGATTTCTCCATTATAGATAAGAAAATATTATCAACTCAAACATGACATTATTTCCAATTTTATTAACACATAAAATTTAAGTCCAAATTTCTTACATGTCTGCTACTGGTGCTCTTGTACTTATAAGAGTTGTACTTTCAAACCAACTTTTGATTTTAATCAAGGTTTTTGTTTTTATCCAAGAGTTTATGATAAAGGGTCGTAAAAACAATGTCACAATCAAAATCGACACGCCAGTGAAGCGTTGATCATACACCCATGAAAAGAGTATTAAGATTATCGCGTTTTACAACTCTTGTAAACGCCCTGTCACACCTTGACGATTTAGCCAACGTATGCCTGACGTATGCAAAATTGGGCTAAAACGCTGGCACACGTCGAATACGTTATGGGTAAGTTTGTATATGTTAAGAGCACGCTGGCATACGTCGTAGTATGCTGGCATACGTCGTAGTACGCCGAGCTGTTAGACAAATTTTCCATGCTTGAAATTTCCCGACGTATGCCAGCGTATGACTCACACGTTCCGCATAATGCTGGCCATAAGTTGTAGGCACGTTATGCGATCGTTGACACACGTCGACACACGTTACTTGTAAGTTACTCATAAGTCGAAACACGTCGAGGTAATCTTTAGCGTACCCGAAACTTATTTCTAACCTATGAGTAACGTGTTGTAGGCATGTTACGCGATCGTCGACACACGTTACTTGTAAGGTACTCATAAGTCGAAACACGTCAAGGTAATCGTTAGCGTCAGTGTTCCAGACAACTTGGTTTTTTTTATTTTATTTTTTTCTTCGGTATGACGGTCATGTTGACACTTCGATTTCTAGTGCGGTTATAATATAATTTAATTAAAAGGCTGCTGCTCAACGATTTAATTCATAACCGTCATACTGAAGAAGAAGAAAAAAAAAAACAGGGAGTCTGAAACACTGACGCTAACCATTACCTTGACGTGTTTTGACTTATGAGTAACGTACAAGTAACGTATGTCGACGTGTGTCAACGATCGCGTAGCATACCTACAAGTTATGCCAGCGTATGCGGAATGTGTGTCATACGTCGAGTACGTCGAGAAATTTTCAACATGCTGAAAATTTCTCGACGTACTCGGCGTATGACGATGTATGCCAGCATACTACGATGTCTCCCAGCATACTGCGACGTATGCCAGCGTGCTCTTAACGTATAAAAAAACTTTCCCATAACCTATTTGACGTGTGCCAGCTTGGTTCGGCAATTTTTTCATACGTCGGCATATGCTGGCTAAAACGTCAAGGTGTGACAGCGGCTTCACACTTCGACGTCTCGTGCAGTTTTGATTTGAATCGTTGAGCCGCAGCCTATTAATAGCCTACGCCACGTGATCGTCGGCGATACGTTGCCGCGCACTATGCATAAATTAGAATATCGTTGGGCATAAGTTGTGAACGCCGACAACACGCTCAGCATTTGGTTGGTATAAGTTATCTATATGTGATTAAAACGTTCTGTGTACGTTACTAATACGTTATGCATACGTCCAACACGTTATTATACGCCCAACCAAAAAAAAAACATTAATAGTTAAGCGTACGCCAGCGCTTTACATACATTTTGATACGTTGCCATACGCTGGCTAAAACGTCAAGGTGTGACAGTGGCTTTAGAACCAGTACCAAACGTGAAAGAAATTCTGACTTGACACAAGAACTTTGACGTGAATGGTGAAGAACGAGGAAATGATTTTTCAAATTGCGAAAGGTTCGAAGAAGATAGGGAATGGAAGACAGGCCTTTTACCCGGACGTGGAAAACAAACTCGTTGCGGAGTTTAAATAGATACTTGCTCGAGGACTGAAAGTGTATTTAGCATTTGTGTCCGAGGTACGGACAATTAAAATTGCAATGACGTAAAAACTGACATCTGTGAAGTCAATCTGATGAGCATTTACCATTATAAGTGCATGTCATGGATTTTTGAACACACATAAGCACATATGGAAAATAAACGCATTTGTGTTCCGCTACATCTAAAAGTAAGCAAATACGCTTATTATCCACATCCTACTGTATCATGCAATATCAGGTTTTTGGTCTCATCTCTAAAGGTGAAGAATCTCTTGAGAAAATAATTTTGTTTTCAAGTATCCAGATCCGGATCTTCAACAAAATCGAATCAATTTGTCCTTGTCAGACACCTGTCCACCAAATTTCATCCGAGTCTGTCCCTAACTTTTTGAGATATCCTGCTCCCAAACAGACAAGAGGAAAGCAGAATAGATGGGTGGGGGTGAATACGTAACCTCGGTCCACCTTTGGGGATGGAAGTAAGAAAACAAAAACTTCACAACTGTAAAAATTAAAGTGTAAACGGTTGCAAATGGCAAATGGTAAAGTGTCCTAAAATCCTGCTCCTCTGCTCTTGCTCACCCTCTCTCTGTTCAATTCACCCTCTCATTTGCTCAAGGTCATCTGCCACCTGCTTGGAAATCAGCAAACATCACTGCCCTGCATAAAAAGGTGCAAAAACAGATCCCTGCAACTACAGATCAATCAGCCTTCTCCCAATCATCAGCAAGGTTATGGAATCCATCATCGCTTCAAATATTAAAGCCTTCCTCTTCTCCAATGGCTTGATTTCTGATCATCAATTTGGTTGCAGACCAGGTCACTCTACCCTGGATATGCTGCTCCTGCTCTCCCAATAATGGATGTAGGTACTCAATGCAGGACATGAAATCAGAGCCACATCCCGAGACATATCGTCTGCTTTTGACACAGTCTGGCACCCTACCATGCTCACCAAACTCTCTTCCTATGGTATCCAAGGCCATCTACACTCATGGCTCACAGACTTCCTCTCCTGTCACAGTCAACGTGTGACCCAAATTGAGTTCTCTCATCCCCTCTTCCTGTCCAGGCTGGATTTCCTCAAGGCAGCATTCTGGGTCTTGTTCTTTTTCTGGTTTTCATCAATGATCTCTCCGACTTTCTGGAAAATTATCTTTATCTCTTTGCTGATGACTCCACCCTCTGCAGTACCATCTGTCATCCCTCAGACTGACAAGCAGCAGCTTCTTCACTCTCTGCATATCTGGGTAAAATCACAAACTGGTCCAACACATGGAACATGTCTTTCAATCCTGACAAATGTCACACTCTCACTATGTCTCTCTGAAAGGACCACTTGGACCCCCCCCTCTCCCACCTACTTTCTTAACAATTCGCTGGAAGAAGTCCTTTATTTCAAGCTTCTGGGTCTCACTATCTGCCATGACCTTTCCTGGGAAAGCCACATTTCCAACCTGGCCTCCAAAGCCAGTCGCCGACTGGGAATCCTCCGTCATGCAATGTCCTTCCTCAGACCACCTGAGTGCCTGACCACATACAAAGCTTTCGTCTGCAGCCTGATGGAGTACTGCTCTCCCCTCTGGGCTGGTGCTCTCGAGCCTTACACTATTCTCCTTTCTCCTCTTATTCGTTTTCTTCCTTTGGACGAATTCTTCGTCATCCTGTTTGTCAACTCAAAACTTTTTTGACAAAACCCCCTTTAACCCCAATCAACTCATCCCTCTTTCTTGCAGTTTTCCTCCCATCTTTTGTACTCATTACCTTGCTACCCCACTCATATTCACTTGCTGCACCACATTACCTTTTTTGCTCTCTGTCTCACGTTCTACAGCGAGCCGAGATTATATTCACAAACATAATAACAGCAACAATGTGTCACTGGTTACGTGTATTAAATGAGCACCAAGAGTGTTATTTCCCACCGCATATTGGCTCGACATCGGTGCATATCACACAGGAAGTCAGTGAAACACCACGAAGCGTGAAATGAACAGCAATGACTAGTTTCTTGGTGATTGTCAATTCATCAGCACAGACATGGCGCAGGCCCTGAACATCGCCAAGGAAAAACACAGCCCCTCGAAAGATCGATGGAGAGCTCGATCCATCACCTCGTCCCAACACATAATTTGATTTTAACAATTTCGATGTATATTATTCAGATTTTCAATATCTTACCAAAATAAAGAACGGACTAACTTTCTATGATAAAATGATCTCGATTACAACACAGCATGCGGCATTAAGTGACCAGCCTACCCACCTTAACGTGGCTTCAGGTGGCCTCTCAAATCGAATCAGGTGTTTTTCGCTCAAAAATACCGCTTGCCTTACTCGTTATTAAATAAAAATCCCTAAAACAGCTTGATCATAATAAGCCTGTTTCTTTTCAGCGTGTTGTTGGGCAAGCAATTTTCCCACCACATATACAAGGCACCAGATATAAATATGGACAGAAAACCTCCCATTAAGAAAAAAACAAGGAGCAATGAAATAGCCTTGGAGTTAGTTGTAAAGATGCGAAGCAACCGAGAATGTGTAAAAGAACACACAGTACCTGCAGTTTGTGGAGCACAGGCTCCTGAAAACTTTAGGCCGATACTGTTTCATGCATGTCCCCTCCAATTTGATGGTCAATCATTCGATTTGCAACGTCACAAGACTGGTCTATCAGCCCTCGATCCCTCTTGGATGTGTCAGTTGGGTATTTCTTTCCTCATGTTAAACCAAAAGTACACATGATGTGAATTTGAAGGCAATGGCCTTCAATGGTCTGTGCACAAATGGCCAGATGTCTGAGGGAATTGCTAATTGGACATTTGACGATTCTACAAGCAAAGGAGGTATAGAACAAGGGGTTGTTGGGGAAAAAGCATTTTTGACTGAAATTATTTTAAATAAATACATGTAGTCATAACTGGTCATGTGTTGTTTACTTATGGTTGCCAAGTCCTGGAAACCATAGTCAGAGGACTGGATGAGGATTTGTTTTTATACAGGGAGTCCATGTGCTATAGGCCCGTGGATATGACAAATGGCGGCAGGTTCATAAACTACCAAGGGTACGGGGGTTGGGGAAGGAGTGATGGGCATACACAGAGAAGAAGGAAGGAAGAACGCAAAAAAGTAACAATGGCACGTAGGCGACCGGAATGGAAATGAGTTGGAGTGTGTCGGTGAGATTATGGATGCGCATGAGTGAGTGCATGAGGTAGTAGTGATGGGCAACACATTTGAAAGACGTAAAGTGAGGACGGTGAGACAACGGACCCAGGGAGATTATTCCACAAGTGAGGGTGAGGAACAAGTCTGCACGTTGCGAGCGTGAGCAGGTGAGGACTTCTTTCTGCAACATGCGACCTGAGCTGGCTTGGGGAGGACAGAGGTAGGAGAGGATCGGAGGAGCAAGGCCAGAGGTAAAGTTGCATTAAATTGGAGGGCTTGAATCCATATCTACCAAAGCTAGTGCTCAAATCCAATTCCTGCACTTCAGTCAAACACATCACTGTGCGAGAACTTTGATTAAATCACATGGTTGGAGCAATGTGACCAGTAACCCTCATGTGATGCATATTTTACATTTGATTCCCAAGTTCTTTGTTGATTTCCACATTGTGAAATTCATCTTTTGCTGTCACATTTCAGCAACGAGTTATTTCAGCAGTTTTCATTAAGTTAAATAAGCATGTGTAGTTGATTACATGATTTACCAGCTCATGCCTCTCATGGTCACCACAAATGTAATGGCAAATATTTATAATCTTATAACATATGTATCAATGAACACATTAAAAACAGCAAACTTGTACACACAGTACATTGACTTTCCATCATCCCTTTAGAAAGCAAGGAAATGAAGTAATGCAGGTAAAAAAACAAACAAAAAATGATATAATCGACCCATCATGCCTCGTGCGTCAGATTCACATCTTAGAACACACACACATAACACCCACAATCCCTCGAGAGCACAATCTTCTCTGCCAGGAGCACGTTGTGGGTCTGCTGCGGCAGTTTTCGATCAGAATGGGATCTCATAAGGCAAGGTGGAAAGTGAACCACGAAAGAGTAAAATGAAGTAAAAACAAGTTTAGACATGCATGCCAATGTGTGAGTGTGCATCTTGCACAGGAATCTATATGTACTATCAGGAGGGATATTTGTGTGTCTGCCTGACAAAATTGGCGACACACAAACAGACGCACAGAGATGGCTGAACAGATCTTCGACAAACTTTAAGAGGTTCATCAGTGAGTGAAATGGAGTGTTTTAAGGGGGGGGTGGGGGGGTATGGGGGGGACATTTTTTGAAAAGTTTATAAAATAAAGTTCATTCTTTTTAGCCGCGTCTCACGTAGCGAGACATGGCTCTAAGAGAGCTCCACGTTGTTTTTCTTCTTCTTCTTCTTCTTCTTCTTCTTCTTATTCTTCTTCTTCTTCTTCTTCTTGTGAAGACAAAACCTTTAGGACTCAGCTCTTTTATTTACAGGATCCGGATCTCCTTAAATACTAAACACCTGTACACATCCTCGCATTGAAGGTGCCTTTTGAGAGCGTCTATCATGAACTTTTAAATATATTCGGACATTTGCTTTAAAGTTTCGAAAAGTTCACGTTACTATTTAAAGATTATTCTATTTAATGTATTGTAATTTCGTAAATACACTATTTTCTCGTCATGAACGACGATCGTCCATGATGGGTCTCGCTATTGGCTCAATCAAGGCACGTGACGAAATATCGGGAATTTTTTTCTTCTTCTTCTTCTTCTTCTTCTTCTTCTTCCTCTTCTTGTTCTCGTTCTTCTTCTTCTGATGAAAACAAAACCTTTAGGACGCGGCTCTTGGACACATTTGTCCTTGTTTTTTATCGCTCCATTGGACTTCTCTATAGTGCCTAAGCCTTTGTAGTGACTGTATGTGAAAGATAACATTAAATAATCTCTGACCCCATTCCTTAGTGGGTGGAGGGAAGTGTTTTAGGTCTCCACAAACAAAAAAATTTAGAAAAAAAGATCAAAATTAGATTTCTTCAAAATGCGAACAAGATTAAAACAGGATTTTCCTCTCCCTTATTCACAATATCTTCAAACTGAATGAAACGTTTCCCTTCCTTAAAACCTCTTCTCAACCTTAAAAAAAAGATGCTTCCAAAATGTATATTAAATTAAATGTCTTTGGCTTCAGTCACATTTGCCACAGCGGCCGTGGGGTCTACAAAATCTACAGCCACTAGCAATTATAGGGTGGCCGCAGTATTTCCACGGTCACACAATGTAGCAGTCACGTATGTTTTTATTTTTCGGGGAACCGCACGGCGTATTTATAAATTGTGGAGACCGAAAACGTGGGGGCGCCGTATGGTCTTTGATTTGATGTCGCACGGTGACCTTAGGGCGTTCCTGCGGCGGCCATAGAATTTTCAAGGCAGACGCAAGGTGCCTGCAAGGCGACCGCAGGGGGACCGCAGGGGGGCCCTAAGGCGAACGTGCGGCCAGACGGACGGTAACGAGTGGGTTATTTTTTCTTTTCTTTTCTTTTACCAGTTTTTTTGTTTCGGCTTGTCGAATTGCCACGGCGAACGTAGAAATGAAAAAAGTTATAACTTCGCACTATAATTCCACGGCAACCCCTACGGCCTGCAAAATATAGCCAAACGGCGTAGGGCCACCCTGAGGCCACCGCAGAAACTCTGCGGCCGCCGCACATTTCTGTCAATTCAGAGGGCGTACGGCCGCCGGATCCTCGCCGTAGAGCAAATGTGACTTTGGCCTTACTCTGCTTTTTACTCATTTATTCTTCTTCTTCATCAAAATCTCTTCCTTTTCTCTTTGACAAGACATTTCCCAAAAACTCCTCACTCCTAAACATAGTTCATACAGACTCCTCCTTCATCTCCAGGCAAATTTTCCTTCATGCCTTCAACCAAAAACATTCTCACCATGACCCCACCAGGAAATCTATCAGATTATCTTGTCTGGGAATCCTGAGGCATCAATTTTGCAAAGGCATCAGTACCAACCCCCCCCCCCACCACCACCCATTTGCTCCCCCCTCGTCTTGCCCTCTCTCAACTTCCACCTCAACCTGCCCTCTCTCAGCTTCAGGTCCCCACTCCTCACCATCACAGCTTCACCCACTACCCACCCCCACCCCAGCTCCCTCTCCTTTCTTCTTTCCACATCTCTACATCATATCAGCAGCTCCTCTCCCACTCCCTTTCCATTACCAACTGTGTGCACCTTGAACATCCCAGGCCTCCATTTCAGCCTGACAGATCTCAATCCAGGCTGCTGCCGATAAACCGGAATTCTTCCTCATCATCTGTCATCTTTTTAACAGAATCCTTCCTCCCACAGGATGTCTCTGACTCCTTAGTGTCTTTCCCTGGCCATTGTCTCTTCCAGTTTGATCGATCTGAACCATGTCCTGGCAGTGGAGTGGCGCTTTACATCAAAAACTCCATTTCTCATGTTTCATGTGCTGCTCTTGCACTCCCCAAACCACAGGAGTACCTCTGGCTGTGACTTCCCCTCCACCCCAACCTCATGTTTGTCTGTGTTGTACTGACCTCCCAACAGTGACATCTACATCTACATCTCCACTCTCTCTCTCCCCTTCTCTTGGATGACAAGGAACAACTTTTAATCACTCATCCCAACTCTCTCTTCCTCATATGTGGTCACTTCAATTGTCACCATACTAAATGACTGGGTGTTGATACCTCTCTCTCTCTAGCCATAGCATTTCTGCAAAGGACTTCTGTGATTCTATGGGACTGACAAAATCTGTGAACATTGCAACATGGATGTTTTCCAATGGCAAATCTTCCCTTCTGGATTTGGTGATGACCAACTTCCACACCAAAGTTTCTTACTCTTCCCCTGCCCAAATTGGCTCATCTGATCATGTGTTTGTGAAGGTCTACATCTCTTTGGCCATTTTCAGAGAAAAACCTCGGCAATGGCAAGTCTGGCAGTTCACTCAGGCAAACATGTAGGGACTGCAAGCAGCCATCACACTTCAGGACTGGTCTTCTATATCCACCGCCCCTTATATTAATTCAGCCTGAGAATTCCTCCACAGTAACCTGCTCTCTTATGCACAGATTCATCGCATATCGTCTTCAGTTATATTACCCATCCTCCCGCCATTGCTATTCTGAATCATGTAGTGAGGCAGTTGCCTTAAAACAACTTACAGTCTCCTCCTGGAAGGCAAATCCAACCAAAGGCAACCTCAGGTCATTCCACAAAGCCTGCAACAAGTGTGTGTCTACTCTCAGGGTAGCCAGAAAACAACATCTGTCCAAAATCAAGAATGAACTTGTCTCACTCCTTTAAAACCTGGTCACACTTGTCAAGTCAGTCTCTGGTGTATGCTCCCATTCAATCCCTTCCCTCACTTCAAATGGCGCCACAACCGACTCCACTCATGAGAAGGCCAAATGCCTCAATTCTGTGTTTGCTTCAAAATATAGTGTCCCTAAAACCCCTCTTTCACTGTACCCACTACTCCAAGTTTTACCCAACTGCCCCTGAATTCTGTGTCTTTTGCACCTGAGAAAGATAAAATAAAGTAAAACTTTTTGGCAACCCTCGACTCTGACTCTGCAACTGGACCAGACAGCATCAGCTCACGTGTCCTAAAAACCTGCTCTGCTGCTCTTGCACTTCCTCTCTGCCCTTTTCACCCTGTCATTTACCTGAGGTCATCTTCCATCTGCTTGGAAATCATCCACCATCAAAGCATTCCATTAAACAGGTGTAAGGATGAATCTCCTTAACTACAGACTAATGTGCTTACTTTTCCAAACATCAGCAATGTAATGGAATCCATAATCACAGTTGACATAAAATAATTCCTTTTCTCCAACAGCCTCATCTCAGATCATCAACTCGAATTCAGACCTGGTCACTCCACCTTTGAAATGCTGCTTCCACTCTCCCAACAATGGATGGCGGCCCTCAATGTCAGATGTGAGATCAGGGCCATCGATCTGGGCATATCTCGAGCTTTTGATACAGTCTGGCATCCTGCATTGCTCTCCAAACTGTCTGCCAATGGAATCCAAGGCCAACTCCATTCTTGGATTACTTACTTCCTCCATTCTTGTAGACAATGTGTGGCTCTTAACGGAATCCTATTTTTTCCTCTCCCTGTCTAGGCTGGATTGCCCCAAGGCAGTGTTCTAGACCCCATCCTATTCCTAATGTTCATCAATAATCTCACTGACTCGATGGAAAATTATCTTTATCTCTTTGCTGATGACTCCACCATCTGCCTGGACATCCCTCATCATACAGATGGACAGGCAGCAGCCTCTTCCCTCTCCTCAGAGTCTCTCTCTCTCTCTTTGAAAAGAAAATACCACAAACCTTCCCATCCACTTTCTCAACAATCCTCTCAAAGAGGTTCAGTCACTCAAACTATTGGGTCTCAAACTCAGCCATGATCCTCTTGGGAAAGCGACATTTCAAAGTTGGCCTCCAATGCCAAACGTCAACTGGGCATCCTCCATCCTGCAAAGTCCTTCCTTGGCACACCTGAACTCCGATCCACCTCCAAGGCTTTCGTGCTTTGTCTGCCCAGGTATCTGCAAGATGCATGCAGTCCACTAGCAACCTCTTCCTCGTGAAACTGCCTAAATCCAGAACCACTGCTCATCTTCACTCATTTATGCCTCTTTTTTCCCCCATGTGTGGAACCACCCTTCACATTCTTTTCAAGCTCATTCTTCCCTCCAGGTGTTCATTATCCAACCTCACACCCCTCCGAAAATTTTACTTATGTATCCATCTTGTCCACTCCTTTAGTTCTCCCCTACCCCTCATCGTTAGCTGTATCCCTGGTTTGTCCATCTCCATCTCCATCTACTTTCTTTCTCTGCAACTACAGGTCGCCTCTTTGTGGAGGTTGTGCCCAGCAATGCAAGTCGGGGGCCAAATCTTCCCCATTCTTCGCTGATGCCCGGATTCATCAGGGCAGCACGGTCATTGGCAGAGTGCCAATCGGTAGGCATGGACCAGCCCTTTCCCTCTCGTCTGTGTGCGCTCCCTCTCTTCTCTCTCTCTTCTCTATCCCTCTCTGTCTGTCTGTCTGTCTGTCTGTCCTGGTGCTGTATATGTGAAGTCGGGGGTACACCATCCTGGATGTGGGGGATCTTTGTGTCGCTCCTGGTAGATCAATCGGCTGTCTCCATACCGCGGGCTTGTTTGAGAGAACTGTCCGGGGCTCGACAACAACAAGAACTTTCTCTCTGTCTGCCCTGCTGTTGGCATTTCCCCTCTCTCCTGCTTTTCCTTTTGTTATGTTGTGTCCTGATCTGTTCTGTGTCCTAGCTCTTCCACAAGCTTTGACCATGTATACAATATAAAAATAAAATTAAAAACAGCACCGACAGGGCAATGCTGGATACCACTGCCAATAATATCACAAATATCACCCAGAGGTAGCAGTTGAGAATGGAGGTTAAATTGATTAAAATTTGGGGAGTGGGTTTAGGCAAAGAAGGAGGGATACGATATGTGAACTTATTGACGTGGTGAAACCTGTTTGAGAATAAGTGGATAAAAAGCCGTTGCACTAGTAACTCAAAGTACTAACCACTCCACATCAAGATAACCCAACTTAGTCAAACCCCTCATATTGTTGCGGGCCGGGTGTCGATGACGAGCACGACCACTAGATGGAGCCGTAGAGCGGACTTATCGGACCGTGAAGTGTCAATATTTCTTCCACATGGTACAGGGTTATTTGCCAATTTTCAAAATACCTAAATGTCCACGTGGCGATTTACCGAGTCTCCACACCCTCGACAGAACCCATACGGAACGAGCCGCTAGCGTACTCGAACTGTGTGTGACCCGAGCGGATGGTCATCGAGATCCTTCGGTTCAAAGGTCCCCTTACAGCGGCACAACGGCCTTGCTAATTTTCCAACATGCAGCACGCTAAGCCAATGGAGGTAAGGATACGAACGAGCTGATACATTTCACAAATGAGGGCACACGTAAGGGCAGAGTTATCCGAATATTGATAAGCACGTATGTACAGTAAGGCACTTAACAATTCGTTACTTAGCAGACTGGCGCCACAAACACACACACGCACACACCCAAAATAATCGGACCCAAAGCGGTCTTTATTGAGGCCTCCAGCTCGGATCAGCGAACTGCAGACCAGAACCTGCCTCAGACCTGTCCACGTCGTGTGGTCTTCGAGCTGATTTGCACCGGGCACCAGCCAGAGGCGAGCCAAATCCAGACACCGGCGAGCCACGATCAGCCTCCTGAGCTCCGGCGGATCCTTTTGCGCTCCAGAACACGCAATGGTGAAGACGAGGCACCGATCCTTCACAATCCGCTGAGTCTATTCAACCGAAGAACCACCAACCACCTTCCGTGCTCTCCGAACAACCACCAACCAAGAACCAAGAACAAGAACCCAGAAGAGCTCAAGAACCAAGAACAAGAACCCAGAAGAGCCCACTTCTGTCTCTCCGTTCCCTTCTTATCCCTCTCGGGCGTGGCTCGCTTCTGGCGTGACTCGTTCGCCGTCGGTGGGGGCTGTCACCATCCCATTTCTTGGAGTACCCAAGAGAGCCGATTCATGTCCATATTAGGGAATGGAATTCAGTTCGCTCATTGTTGGGTGGGGGCTGTCGCATCCCATTTCTTGGAGTGCCCAAGCGAGTCGATTCATGTCCATATTAGGGAATGGAATTCAGTTCGCTCATCGTTGGGTGGGGGCTGTCAGATCCCATTTCTTGGAGTGCCCAACAAATCGAAGGGTGGGGCTTGACCTTTCCCCAATTGACCTTTCCCCTACTGAGTGCATGGAGAATCCCAGGAACAGAGGGTTTTCGTTGGTGTTGTTATCGTTGGTGGTGTAAAATAAAAGAAAACCCTCACTATCAAAGTAACTCACAGCGCATTTACATTTATTCACCCATTAGACGAGGGAAAGGGGAGCTATCTATCCACATTCACTTATCGAAATGACTGAGCTATAGAACCTGAATGTTGTGTGCTCATGGCTTCCAGATTCGCAACAATATTATGACCTGTACACACATTCTAGTGATATTAATCAAGAACCTTGTAACAAACCTTACAAGGAAGATAAAACTGCTTGTTAGGCTCGAGAAACATTGACAAATGGGTACAACAGCATTTTTTCATGGTAAGGCTGAACACGCACGCAAGCAATGTATCACATTATATACGTTTGGCTGCAATGCAATTAACATTGCATGTACATGTGACAACAGTTATAAAATATATAGTGCTGATCGGGATAATGAGGTGTTGTTGCTGTTGTGGGATGAATGAGTATGAAAGACCGAGATATATACTCCTCGGTGAGAGTTTCACAACTTGGGAACAATGCCATGATTGTCCGACAGAAAGCCAAGATGGGCTTTCATCCTGCAACTTATTGTTCAGGCTTTTCATTTGCACTTAACCAAATGAGAATATTATACATAAATATCTGCTCAACTTTGTGGCTTCCCTCCAACTAATAATGTAATAGAATAATTTTTACTTTTTTCTGATGTTAATCAATTGATCATTTAAATCTTGCTGAACATTTTCATGTAATATGTGTCACGATGACTCTTAAGGTAATAAAATATGAGGAGCATTCAAAAACTTCCCATGAAAGAGATAGAATAATTTAATGGATGCCAAAAGTTTGTTAAATCTTCCATACACACAATAATCGATAATAATTTGAGATAAACAGTACCATGACATCAATGTGGACCGAGTACAAGTCGAATTGGCGAATCATCCAATTTCCTTTCTTTCATTCATAGATAAGTCCATTTGGAGTGTAAGAAGTAGTGAAATCAACTGGAGAAGTTCGCAAAACTGTCATTAAGAGTTATAGAGGTGTAAATTGTTCCCTGACACTCAACACATTGTCCTTAAGGTACTTCCAGGGTCATGAATATTAATAAGCTGTTTTGTGCATAGCTGAATCATTGTGGGACTACCTTTCAGATGAATTAGGAATGCAAATAAATTTTCAACATGTTTCGAATCACATCGATGTACAGTATTTATAAAACAAGCTCCAGAATCATTATCAGCGCTGTCTCAAAGCATATACAAGTCGATTCTGAGTACAAGTCAAGGCTGGACTTGCAGGGAAAAAGAGTATACATAGTGTGTGTGTGTGTGTGTGTGTGTGTGTGTGTGTGTGTGTGTGTAAATATATATATATATATATATATATATATATATATATATATATATATATATATATATATATATATATATATATACATACACATACACATACACACACATATCTCAATTATAATACCAAGCTTGCACACTAAAAACTTGGCTCACCGTCACACAATCCCTATGAAATTGCTGTGGCAATCA
>NC_140961.1:18381955-18496955 GCF_056783735.1 Eptatretus burgeri | reverse complement strand
AGTAGATCTGAATAAGTGTTTTTGCTCATTGTAAATATTCCTTCTTACATATTCGTGTTCAGTCTTGCCTTTGTCTTTTTATTTTAAATAAACATTTGTAGAAATATTCCCAGTCCGTTTCTGAACCTTCTTGAATTGGTCCAGCATGGTTCGGATCTGAGTTTAGGCAGGGTGTTATCCCCGATAATCCGTTCATTCCAGCCGGCATGGCTTTGGCAGTTTCTGTCGGCTGCACCTGAACCGGTGTTGGTCGTCGGTAGTTGGAACTCTTCTGCAGTCGGAAGAGCATCCTGGTTCGAGCAAGACATGCCAAGGGCATGGTTTCTCCGGTAGTCAAAATCGTGTAGTTAATTAGATAAATTGGTTATAGACAAATAGACCCTACGCTACGCGGTTGAGATATTGGTGGCTCACGGAGTTATCCGAGCGACGGCCTACAATTCCGGGGGAGTTTGGTGGGAGACGACGCAGGCTTTCCCCACCTAGCGGTCATTCTCGCCACCGACCCTTGGCCCACAACAATATATATATATATATATATATATATATATATATATATATATATATATATATATATATATATATATATATATATATATATATATATATGTATATGTTTGGCTGCAAAAGTCTGATTCCACTTAAATCAATGCTAAGCTTTCTCACACCACAATTTCAAACAGCAATTTTTCATAAAATTGAAGATATTTATTCAAATGTATCCATGTTATCCACCCTTTACATTCTCCCTTACCCCTCGTCGTTACCTGCATCCCTTGTTTATCCGTCTCTCTGCTTTCTCCCTCTGCCCTGCTGTTGGTGTTTCCCCTTTCTGAGTGCTGTTCTCTTTGTTGCGTTGTGTCCTGATGTGCTGTGTCATAACTCTTCCACGAGCCTAGACCATGTATAAAAAATAGTTTTCATTTATGATAGTGATTAATGAATGAAGCTTTGTCCAAACAGAATAAATGAAGGGACAATGCATTTGACAGACAGAAACATTTATGTGAGAAGTCTGATTAAGCTCTGTGGTGCATTCCGATATGGTTCAGAAATAATTGACTCAAGCATAATCTATAAATTAATTGAATCAATGCCAATTAAAAATGTTTTCAAGACAAAAGTGGGTCATGCTGATTATTGAATATATGTAAAGATATATTTGATTGCCCTATACAATAAGTGTTACTGTATCCTAAAGAGTTTGCTGAAAACCATAGAAAGTGCTTTTGGTTTCATATTATAACTATTTATTTTGTTATCACATCAAATCACACTAAAATACACAATTTGGTGTCTGTCTTTTTGACCATGACACATTTGGTCGTTACTTATCCAATCTCAACCAAACTTTACAGGAAGACTAAAGGTCACACGATGGAGATTGTAGCGACTTAATTTCCCCCCCTACCCAAGAAGGTTTTTCGTCTTGGATGAAATCCGTATAAAGGTGTACATCCATGTTGAGATAGCTAATCGTGGCATTTTTCCAAGGCCACGTCTCATAACAAATGTAATTTCACAACACCAATAATAATAGCATAATGTTAATGCTATTACAAAACAATATAAACACTAATAACATCCCCCCTCCCCAAGGGGTTTCCTCCTTGGACAAACACTGTGTTAAGGTGTATGTAACATAAGCAAGACTCCATGTATAAAAAATAGTTTTCATTTATGATAGTGATTAATGAATGAAGCTTTGTCCAAACAGAATAAATGAAGGGACAATGCATTTGACAGACAGAAACATTTATGTGAGAAGTCTGATTAAGCTCTGTGGTGCATTCCGATATGGTTCAGAAATAATTGACTCAAGCATAATCTATAAATTAATTGAATCAATGTCAATTAAAAATGTTTTCAAGACAAAAGTGGGTCATGCTGATTATTGAATAAATGTAAAGATATATTTGATTGCCCTATACAATAAGTGTTACTATATTCTAAAGAGTTTGCTGAAAACCATAGAAAGTGCTGATGATGACATCCATAACCAAAAAACATAAGCAAGATGGCCTGTAGGCCATCTGGACCGTTCTGGAAGTCCACTCTATTTTTCTAGTTCCGTTGAGATAACCAACAAGAACAACAACACTAAAGTTGTTTCTGAATTTCAGGCACTTCAAACATGCATTACATCTTCCCTTTCAAGATGGAAAAGAGCAATGAACAAGTTGTTACATGAGCAAATAGTACGGAACTCAAACCAATGCAGGAAGAGAAATACAATCAGAGATCATAAAGTGAATGGAAGCATTGATCGCTTGCAAAGTCCAACTCAGTCCCAAAACAAAATAACAGATCAAATACTTCAATCCACATGACCTTGCAACAAATCAAATCCAACTCAGTGCAAGGAAACATCCAAACTTAACAAGGGTAACATTTACAGTTCATCACAAGTCAAGTCTGTTCGGTCGACGACTGATACGACCACTTTGAGTACGAGTTACGCACGGGGTAACTGGGCGAGCTGTAGTCACTGTTGGGGTGACTGCTCTGTCTGGCTCACCCAGATCTACAGTAGGGGCAGTGTCACCAGCTGGAGGCTTCAAGTCTGACGAACAGCTTGAGCCATCATGGGTCTCACTGGTAGCGTTGTTATCAGTATCAACGAAAGACCAATCAAGAGTAACACCCTCATTGGCTACACTGGTGCTCTTAAGTAAATGTCAACAGTTATGGCGATAAGTGTCACCCGTTTCTCAGGACTGAACATCGTACGAACGTGGCTCAGAATGCTTCTTCACAATCACAGCTGGTTTCCACCTTTTGGAACCCATAGGAGGCTCCATTCTAACGTCATCATTCAGATGAAATGGTGGAAGATCTTTGAGTGAGTGACGATTTTGGCAGAGCTTATGTTTTGCTTTTTCCAGGTCAAAGTGCCTTTTCACAGCATCACGGTAATAAGCTAAAGGCAACAGAAGACCTCGGACATTGGGAAGGGTATTCCTCAGACATCTTCCCATCAGTAGTTGAGCCGGTGATAGATGAATGCCTTCCAGTGGCGTTGTGCGATAATCCAGCAAGGCCACGTGCTTGTCTGTAGATTTTCACCAGAGTCGTTTTACTGTTTGTACAGTCCTTTCTACTTCTCCATTTGAACGTTGATATCTGAGGCCAGACGTTCTAATGATTCCATGATCCACAAAATTTTCTCACAAATTGTGAGTTGTACATTGTCCCATTATCGCTCCGTAGAGTCTCTGGTAGACTATGTCGACTAAACTGTGCTTTTAGCCGCTCACGAGTTGTACTGCAGCGCAAATCCTTCACTTCATCCACCTCAATAAATTTGGAGTAATCGTCAACCGTTATCAGATATGGCAGCATCAAACTGGAACAGGTCTGTCCCAGTTTCACTCCAAGGTAGATTCAGTGTTGGAGTCAGTTTTGGGGGCTCAGCAGGCAGGTGATTTAGTTAGTCTGCACACTTGGAACAGTTCTGAACACTTTGCTCTTTGTCCGCATTCATGGAGGGCCAGTAGAGAACCTCCCAAGCTCGTTGGTTACACTTGACTATTCCAAAATGCGATTCATGAATCAGACTCAGCATGCAGAGTCTCAGAGTGGGTGGTACGACAAGTCACATGCTTTTGTATACGATGCCATCCATAACCAAAAGTTCACTCCGGGGAATCCCAGTCTGATCGAAGACAGAATGATACATCTCGCCTGGCCTCTGGCCATCAGTCAAGAGTCATCGACTGTAAATGACCGAGTTCTGACTGAGTAGCTTTTTGAAGATCCGCATACCTCTCGTGAGAGACTGATAGAAAGTCCAGCATTGAAATATGCTCCAAGTTGTCCAGTTCTGAATGAGTATCTGGTAGGTACGCTTTAGAAAGGGTGTCTGGAAGCTGCATATCCTCCCCTCTTCTGAACTGAATGTCGAGGTGATATCATTGCAATCGTCCTAGCATGCAGTCTCATTGGAGTGGACAGCAACGGCTTCTTGGCGATCATTTCCAGAGGCTTATGGTCATTGTAGATGGTGACGGGTTTCCAAAATATATAACAATGAAACTTCTTGCAGGCATGAACTATGGAAAGCATCTCCTTCTCTATTTGTGCAAACCATGTCTCTGTCTCCGTAAGGGTCCTGGAACTGTATGTGATGGGTCGGTTGTCCTGTAAGGGAACTGCACCAAGTCCACTTCGGCTTGCATCACAGTGAATCTCGACTGGTTTGTTAACATCAAAGTACGCAAGAACAGGCAGAGAACAGCAAAGTTCCTTCAGTCTCTCAAATGCTCTGACTTGAGCCGGTTGCTATTGATATTCAACGTCTGATTTCAGAAGATCTTGGAGTGGAGCTAACCCGTCACTCAACCGAGGGATGAACTTTGACAGATACATGATAAATCCAATGAAGCACCTCACAGCTTCCTTATCGGTCGGAATCGGCATACTATGAACTGCCTCAACTTTGGCCGGATCAGGCGATAATCCATCAGCAGACAGTATGTGTCCTACGTACTGTACCTGTGACTGGCGGATTTTGCACTTCTGTAGATTCAACTTCAGATTGTAATTTCTTGCTCTCTCAATAACCTTTTTCAGAATTTGATCATACAACTCAACGTTTGGACCAGCTACAACAATGTCATCCATGATCGTGAATGCCCCAACTATGCCTTCAATTACGTGGTCCATATTCCTCTGAAAATTTTCAGGTGCACATTTCAGTCCAAAAGGAATCTGAAGCCACCTGTCCCTACTGAACGGTGTATTGAAACACATCAGATAGGATGATTCCTCATCCATTTTGATATGTAGGAACCCTGACGAAGTGTCAAGCACTGAGAATACCTTGGCATCAGGTATACTTACAACAACCTCCTCAACCGTGCCCATGGGATGGTGCTCCCTCTTGATGACCTTGTTCAGATCAGATGGATCAAGACAGATTCTCAGGTTGTCATTTATGAGAGATACCACCATTGAGCTGACCCATTCAGTTGGTTCATTAACTTTGGCAATGTATTCATTGGATTCCATCTCCCCCAGTTGGGTTTTAATACATGGCAAGAGTGAAGCTGGTTGTCGCCACAAAGTGTGTACTACTCCCTTCACACTAGGTTGCCATTTCATTGTATACTTGCCTGGCAGAGTTCCAGTCGTTCACACTCGATCCGGATATTCCTTCAACTCAGCAAGAATGTCACCAGGGTCCACTTCAGCTCCAATTGAATCAAGTCTGATGATCAGACCCAGAACTTCAGCTGTATCTCCGGATATTATGTTTTCCTGTGAGAGAGCGACCACTTTAAATGTTGTGGTGAATGTCTTGCCACGGTACTGAATAGGAAGATCCATGGCTGCTACGGGTTTTATCCTGCGATTCGAGTAGGTACACAACGACTTGGCTGATTGACGGAGTTTGGCAGGGTGCATGAGACACTGATAATCAGAAAGTGTCATTGTGTTACAGCGAGCTCCGGTATCAATTCTGAAGGTCACTTGCCTTCCTGATTCCAAGAGAGACTGCCTCCATTTATCACCATGTGATGCAGCCATTGTCTGCAGTGCACCTAGCCATAGAATTTCCCCATTGGTTTCATCCATGTACTCGGTTGTATCAGCACAAGCACCGTCAAACTGAGTTTCAACTGAATGTGTGCTGGCACGTCGATGGCAAGCTGCAAGCCAATGGTTCGGTTTCTTGCAATAAGAGTAGGTGGATCCAATTGCTGGGCATTCATCGTGATTGCATGCATGGTTAGGATCCTTACCACAGTGGTGGCAGCTGTCCTTACACTAGGGTCTATTCAGGGTTGATCTCCTTTGTAATGGCAGTTGTGGTGCTGGGTTCAATTGTGGTTTCGGCCTCACTTGTTTGTCGTGGACTGCAGCTACACTCGTGTCCTCATCATGGACAATGCGAACTTGAGTCCTTGAAAGCTTATATTGCTGACCCACCTGAAGAGCTTTGGCCAGCCTGAGTTCCTAACCTCTGTTTACCAGGCGCTCTTGGACCTTCTGCTCATACACACCCTGGATAATCGCATCCACGAGCACATCTTCAGATTGCACATACTCGCAGTCCAAGAGAATGAGACGCAAGTCCTTAACAAAGTTGTCAAATGATTCCTCGGAACTTTGTTTCCTCTTGAATAGCCGATGCCTCGCGATGCGCTTGTTTTTTCAGGGACGAATATACAATTCAAATTTATCCAGAACTTTGTTGGGATCATCCTTCTCATCTTCAGTCCATTCAAAAGTTTTGTTTCTCTCTCGTCCTTGTTCTCCATCCATGTTTCAAGCCAGCCTGCCTTGCGTTTGTCAGGCAGATCAGCCAACGGACGGTCGAAAACACATCCAACGTGATTTTGAAATCGAACAAATTCCTGATATAACGAAGCCGAATCCCAGTCAATCGTGGGGAGCACAAAGTTAACGGATGCCATAGTTTATGTATCTCAGACACCAGATTCAGATGGCACGAATGAACGGAGCAATTTGCAGATCACTTCTGACACCATGTAACATAAGCAAGACTCCAGCTTGTAGGCCATCCAGGCCACGCCGGAAGTGCCTTCTTTATTTTTATACTTCCGTTGAGATACCCAACAACAACACTAAAGTTGTTTCTGAATTGCAGGCACTTCAAACATACATTCGAGTGTATAAATAGTTTACCGTCGCATTTTTCCAAAGCCGTTTCTAATAACAAAAGTAATAATGCCTTCTTCAGCGTCATTTTATGTTCTCGTGGCTTTTTTTTTCACCGTCGCTTCTAATAACAAAACAAAAAATACAATAACCATGATTATAATGGCATTATAATAATATTAATGGTAATGATGTTAGCATACCACCACCCATACGTCACAAGAAGAAGAAGCAGGACATCAAGCATTTCATCTTTGGAGGACATTTTTTCCTTTAAAAATGGTACATCAGCAAGAATAGCATACAACTAGAGTGAAGAATCACTTTAAAATTAAATAATTCTCGTATCTAGATCCGGATTTGGAACTTCACCAAAAATTGAATCAATTCTTCCTTGCTGCACAACCAACGTGTCCACCATGTTTCATCCGGATCCGTGCACAACTTTTTGAGATATCGTGCACACAAACAAACAAACAGACAGAAAGGAGTGAAAACATGACCTCCTTCACCTTCAGCAGCAGAGGTAATAATATCAATGTTATCACAAAATAATAATATTATTAATAAAATCAATTTAATAACAGGAAGGATAATAACATCCCCCCCCCACCCTACACCTCTCCCTTCAACCCTTCAACCTCCCAGCCAAGTCTAAAGCATCATACTCACACATCATAGTTTGCGAAAATGTATAATTAAGATAAAAGGATTGAAAACGTATGATCCTCCCAACCCTCCTCCACTCAGCATCTCCCATAGGCATGTGTCTCTAATCATGTTAAATCCAGTGTGTTTGTTTGTTCTTATGTCTGTCTGTTTGTCTGTTTGTCTGTCTGTCTGTTCGCTTAAAAACTCGAAAATGGCTTGCCCAGTCTCCCCCAATTTTTTCACATGGTTTGGGAATATTCACGGTCAGGTCGTGGGCACAAGGTAATTCCCCAACTGCTGTGGTTTCCTTTGCATGGTTCTGACTTGTAATACCCAATCCCACCCACCAGGTGGTACCCTACTAAAAACATTCACATGGAGAAAATTTTCATCCTCCACCGACCCTGAATCCCATACCCCCCCCCCCCAAAAAGGCCAAATCCCTTTAGTTCACACCAGAAATATGACCACCAGTTTTCAACACATTTCTGCCCACTGGGTCAAGAGTGCATATAAGTCAAACAAGCAAACACAAAAACAAGCACACAAACAAGCACAAAGCAAGCATGCAAGCACACACACACACACACACACACACACACACACACACACACACACACACACACACACACACACACACACACACACGCTCACACACACACACACACACACACACACGCACGCACAGTCAAATGCAAAACAAACAGACACACAAACAAACACACAAACAGCCATCTCTGAGATCATATTTAGTAAGATAAAGACAACATTTTGGATCCTTGTTCTCAAGCAGAACGCACAAAATTGATGCAACTCGCTGAATCTTACCGACCAATGACCACTGTCCCCACCTTCTCACCTTCTCTGAGTCGCAAAATCAAGGCTTCCTTCAATGACTAAAACAGGCCTTGCTCCCTCTTGATACCTCGCAGCTTCACCATCGCTCTCAGTCGTCACTGAAGGCCCGAGTGGTAGCCCGCCACGGGTGCAGTGGTTCCTCCCAGAACTCGGTGGTGGATAGCAGGGCAGTGGATCAAATCCATCCAGTGAAGAGACCGTTGCCAGAGGGATCTGCAAAGGATGCATGCACTTTATATTTCAGAATAAAAAACAATGAAGAAAGAGGATTTAGCTCGAATAATATAATCATAGCTCTTATAAATTTGGGCTACCCTGTATGTTCCTCCATTTGAGGTCTTGAGTCACTATGATAATGATACAAGTTTACAAATCCCAGATATTCTGCCAATTAGTCTGTAGTTTATTAATGTCCTGATAATTTGGTTGGCTTTTTCATGTTCTCATCTGAACACACTGGTTCATGATGAAGAGAACTGGGTTCAAATCCCAGAGACGCTTGTACTTGTGTCTTTGCGATTCAGGTAAGGGGACACTGATGTCCACCGATGCCTTTGTCCAGCATGACCTCAATGTGCAAGCTCCTCTATGAGCACACACAAACATAAAAACATAAAAGCAAAAAACAATCATGAACATTTAAATTATATATTAATCGCCATTGAAACTGTTGAAAAGAAAGCCTCAATACCAGTATAAAAGCCATAATTGGCAAGTGGTTAGCCTCCCACTCCATCTTTGGAGGAAAAAAAAATACCTTGGAATAATTTCAAAACAAACCATCAAGCCAGCCTATTTCATCAAACTGGAGGACAATACCTTCCCTCAATTCAAGACGAGGGGCTTTTGTTCAGACTGATCATTTTTGACAAGTGCGTGGTGGCGGTAGATTCACGGCAGGAATTTAGAAATCGCTCAGAGTGCCGGTGAAAACTCGCCCACTATTCATGGGAAGACACCGTGAGATCTACATCCCCAAATAGAACCGACTAACACTGGCAGACAGGACACCCAAATTACCATCCATCCGAGGGATGGCGCACACACATGCCAGACTCGTTGGCGTATAATGGTTAGAGCGTCGGCTCTGAGTCTGGGAGGTTGGCAGTTCGAACCTGATCCTGGCCAAGTCATAACAAAGACATTTAAAATGGTAGTGCTGCTTCCTAGTTTGAAGCGCAGCATTTAGAAACGATAATTAAAGCTTGATTGACAGAAAGGCCACCATTGTGCGGGTATGATTGACCGAATGGCCTGCTCCTGCGTCGAAATTCCTTGGAAGGGAACGAACTCTTCTTTTCCTGTCTGCCAAACACCAGAATGACAGTTTATAGTCGTGCTGGGAATCGAACCCACGCCAGACAGCGAAGACAGCGAAGATGGAAGCGTGGTTTCTCTGCACAATACTGTTTCACACACTCAGACATTACTGTGACAATTACACATTCATTATAAAGCTATTATCATTTGCTTGTATCAGCCACACATGTCCATTTATCACTTCTATTTGTTTTTGTTTTTTTTCCTGATAATTGAAGTTATTTGATCAATAATGCTGGCTATTGAATTTTTGAGAATCATTAGAACTCGAGCACCCTTCCCTCATCGTTTACAAAAGAAGCCAGATCTGCTTCAGAAAGCTGTGCACCAAAGCAGGAAGTGGGAAAATTGCTGATATATATAGAAATATACATATACATTTCATACCAGCAAATAGCACCTGTCACTTCGCTGACAGGTATACTAAAGGGGGGAGAAAAAGAGGATGGAGAGGGAGAGAGAGGGGTGGAGGGGAGATGGGGTAGTGTGTGTGTGTGTGTGTGTGGCCGTATGGCAGCTTAGCTGCTGGGATAGCTATCATTTCTTGAAGCGCGACTGTGTCGCTGATGCAGTGCCCCTCTACCAGTACACACACTGGAACTGGTACTCATTTTGCCGACCTCGGAAGGATGACAGGCTGAGTCAATCCCCTGGTGTATTAATTCAGCGGCCGACGGGGCTTGAACTCAGGACCCTAGAATCCCAAGCCGCCACCCTAACCACTGAGCCAACACCAGGCTCGGGGTAGAGTGAGGAGGTGGAGGAGAGAAGAGAGAGGAGGGTGGGGGAGCGAGGAGAGGGAGAGTGAGGAGGGGTGAGTGAAGGGAAGGTAGACGTGTGGTGGAGCGTTAATTACGATTCATACTGTCTCAACAAAATGCTTCTGCATCGAATAACAGTGAAGATGGAAACAAAATAATGTCTGAAATCCATTTTCTACCGGTCATACTATAAATATCACCCAGAGACAAACACCTCCCAGACATGTATGGAGACAAAACCACCGTCCAGAGCCAGCCATCCAGATACAAACATGGCCTGGACACATCCGGAGGCAAACTCCCATCCAGACATAAATATTGCTCAGACACATCTGGAGACAAACTCCTGTCCGGACATATCCAGAGGAAAACACTGTCCGGAGACAAACAGATACAGCCTGGAAAGGTCCAGACATGAACAGTGTCTGGAGACAAACACTGTCTGGAGATAAATTCCCTCCGGACATAAACACCACAGAGAGAGACACAGAGAGAGACACAGAGAGAGAGAGAGACACAGAGAGAGACACAGACACAGACACAGACACAGACACAGACACAGAGAGAGACAGAGACAGAGACAGAGACAGAGACAGAGACAGAGACAGAGACAGAGACAGAGACAGAGACAGAGACAGAGACAGAGACAGAGACAGAGAGAGAGAGAGAGAGAGAGAGAGAGAGAGAGAGAGAGAGAGAGAGAGAGAGAGAGAGAGAGAGAGAGAGAGAGAGAGAGAGAGAGAGAGAGAGAATGTTATGTTATGCTTTATGAACAAAACACACACAAACACACACTTATTAGTATATATATATATATATATATATATATATATATATATATATATATATATATATATATATCTCAGAGAAAGAGGATTTATGTCCGATTAGTTGTAGTCCCAATCATGTCTCCTCACCTCGTAATTGGAAGAAATAACCAATCAGCTCTCAACTAATGAATTACCCCAGGTGGCTCGGAGTATCAAATAAACTAACTCTTCCCATGCTCTTCGAGCCAAAGAAAGCTGCATGAAGCAACCAAAAAAGAGCCAAAGAAAGCATTAAGCAACCAAGGTAAGAGCTTTGCTGTTTCAAACTCTACCCGAGTTCCTCCACAGCTGCAGACATTTGATTTGGCAGTACGTCATCCTGACGAGCCCACAATGATGGTGAAATCTGGATTAGTGACTCTGCCATCATTTATTTGTAACCATAATTCTCAGTCTGCAAAGACTTGAATGCCACATGGATACTAACCGAGTTTGGAGGTCACGTGTCGGCATAATTTATGCACATGACATCAATGTCATGTTGCATCTCGGGACAGTGTTGATCCTTTCATTTAATTTATCATTCCTGACTGTTGACTCCTGATCAGCAGGACAGAGACAAGGTGTTCAGACAGCAGACGACATTTGTTGCTGACAGGTCATGCAACATTTGCTGTTACTCAGGGGAAAGCCTGTCAAAATGAAGAGTGCACAAAACTCAAACAAAACACTGAGGATTACAATGCACACAAACTTATGGATTCGGTCCGATTAATTATTTGCAATAAGGGAATGGGAAATGGATCGCAATGGGATACTAAACATGAACAGGTCAAAACCTTAGGAGGGATTTATTTGATGTGCCTCAGGTATTAGTGTGAAATGCACAACCATACAGTTTTCCCTCTAGATTTCAACATGATTATGTATACCATGATTTCTAATCATCAAATATGGAATCAGATTTTGAATATCATCTTTTAAAGCTTTGAAAAAAACACCACAATTAGTTAGCTTAACACGGATAAACACCTCGACACAGATTTCGTCCAAGGTGGAAAACCCCCTTGGGGGAGGGGGGGGGGACAAATGGAGTCACCACAACCTCCATTGTGTGACCTTTAGTCCTCCTGTCAAGTTTGATTGTGATTGGTTAAGTAACAACCGAAATGTTGCAAACAAATCATCAAGAGAAAGGGGTGACATTAAGGAGGGAATTAATGTTGAGGATTCTGTGTGGGTAGAGAGTAGAGATTGTAAAAATAGTAAGATACTGGTAGGATGCTTTTATAGTACTCTGGGTGTGAAGGAAGAGGAGGAAGGAGGAGTACATGAAGAGTACAAAAGGGCATGTGGTAAGGGAAGAGTATTGATTCTGGGGGATTATAACTTGCCAGGGATAGATTTGGTGGAGGAACATGGAAAGGGCAGAGCAGATGAGGATTTCCTCGTTTTAGTCCAGGATTGTTTTTTAACCCAGTTTGTAGATAAGCCCACTAGGGGGAGTGCAGTGTTCGACCTCCTTTTAAGTAACGATCCCAACATGGTGGAGGAGGTGGAAGGAGGGGAGCATTTAGGAGCAAGTGACCATAACATTGTCTGTCCAAAGATTCTGTTTAGGGTTAGAGTTCAGGATAGTAGGGTAACGCTATTAGATTTCAGGAAGGCAAACCTTGAGGGTACGTGGAGAGAGTTGGGTGATGTAGATTGGGAGAATCTAACAACAGGACAATCAGCATCAGAGAAATGGGAAACCTTCAAGGAGTAAATGTGTAGAGTGCAGAGTAAGTACATTCCAATGAGGTGTAATACTCGAAACAGAAAGAGACCAGGGTGGTTGAGTAGTGGGATGAGGAATGCTAAAAAGGAGAAGTAGAAGGTATTTCTTGGGTTTAAAATAATATGACCGAGTTAGATTTATATCACTATCGAAGTAAACCGAGGCAAGTTCAGAAAATAACTTGATGAGCCAAAGGAGAGGATGAGAAGGACATGGCTAAGAATATTAAACATAATACCAAGGCATTATTTAAGTATATCAGGGGAAAAGAACAGGTTAGGATGAGTGTGGTCCCATTGAGGAATATCACCGGGAGAGTAGTTAGTGATGAAAGCGAGATGGCAGGCTTATTAAACAGGTATTTTGCTTCAACTTTTACACAAGAACAGTCAAGGGAATTGCCAATAGCTGAGAGTATCTATCGAGGAGGTGAGGAAGGGCTTTTACAGAAGATCCAGGTTGGAGTGGAGGAAGTAAAGGAACAGCTAGGAAATATAAGAGTAAATAAGGCTCCGGGGGTCAGATAATATGCACCCGATAGTATTGTCGTGTCCGGGGTGGGGGGTAAACCCTACTGGGATGGATGGCCAAACTTCTCCCTTGGAGGCCTACAGGCGAGAATCCCGGAGATTAATGCGCGTGCGCCGGAAAACAGTTATGCGCTGCACCAGGATGGCACCAATACGCAGACACAAGGAAATTAGATTAAATCAAATAATTATTTAATAATAACACATACAACCAACAATTATAATGAAAATGAATCAAGGCGTGAGGTAACCGAATCAAAGTCCAATCGAGACGCCTCCACACAGACTTACATATGCACACAAGTGGGCAGATAAAATAAAGAAAAATAATCCCTCCTTTATTTGGGCACGAAGCTTGGTCCAGATGGTCTTTATGGATTGTGGAATCGAGGCACTTCGTAAACGCGCAGCGGGAAGAACATATGTCAAGCAATTCGTGAGCGGTAATTAACACCAAGGCTCAGAGACTCCGCTCTCCTACTCATCAGAAATGTACACACTTCATGGCTCAGCCGAACCATCAACAGCCAACGTCCTGCTCAGCATGCGAGCCAATTCACACAGCATGAGCGTGAGAATTGTGCAGCTTTCGTCATGCCGAGAGCAAAAGCGAGATCCTCCGTGTCCTCCGACTAATGTCATCTCCCGACCGGATGCATCCCTTGGTTACTACTCCGCTACCTTCCTATCTGATCAGCTCCACTCACCCCCTCATCCTCTTCATGCGTCTCACATCACGGCCATTATACCCCCGCCTCCGGGGCGCGGCCTGTTCGCACGAAACCCAAGAAGGCAGGGCCTCTGCCCCTCGGCAAAACATAAGGAAAATTGACATGGGGGCAATTATCCCTAATCTATATGTCATTAACACCACACCACCCCCTCGTGCAATGACACGTAACATTTAAGCTCACAGTTTCCCGACTTAGTTACATACAGATGGCTCCTACACGTGCCCAAGCCAAGCAACTCTACACAATCCTATCTCTCCTATGAAATCCCTTCATCTACCCCACAAAGATAACACAGCCCCCTCCCTGGAACCATAGCTCCTGTAAGGTTCAATGCAGACATTACCATTCCAGCCTTACCACTAACTGATTCACACCGAATTTGCCAATTAAATAAATTTGGAGGGGCTGTGGGAAGCGAGCCATAGCTAACTTACCTATTCTCCTTAACGTTCAACACCCCTTAAAAACAACAATTCAAATATTTGCAAAACTCTTGGTTCCTCGCTCCCAACTCCTGAGACGGGTAGAAAATGTCCGAAAATACATAAAAATCTACTGTAGCATAAAACCTAAACCAAAACTCAACGTTGATACAACCCCCTTCTAAAGACTACATTCCTCGGTGGATAACATTAACCAACGTTACCTGTGGAGCCATCCCAATTTACCTGTTTCAAATTTTTGCGAGCCCTGTCTCTGGTACAGGTTTAGTGACATGGATTAAGTGAACCATCCCTCACTCACTCACACACATGAGCCCAAATATCAATCATTTATTCCAACCCTGAAAGACCATGGCTTAAATGTTATTACACACATGCATGATCCTCAACTAGACAGCGAGGAGGTACCGTACAACAAAAATTGGTGAGGGGCTCTTCTGGTTGTGGTTGTGCAGTCTGCATTCTGGTTGGGAAGAGGTGATATAACTAAAGGTTTCTGTTAGCCTCATTGGTGATGTAGATGGTTCTGTTGAGACCATGCTTAGACTGAATTACTCGAACGAAGTTGGGTTGGACTTGCTGCACTTTGACATTGGTGATGTTGCTGAACATCAGGCAATCCTGATGCAGGAATGATGCAGGAAGAACCATGCTGCACAGCATCAAAGCAATTTACTGTAAGTGTAAGTCGTCGCAGGTTGGTAGGGTCTAAAAGTGTCATCCACCCCTTCTCGATCTTCTTCACACCCTTTTAATCCAACCTGTGGATTCCTTGCTTTCAATCTCCCTGGACTCCAAATTTTTTTTTTCTTTTTCTTTTCTTTTTTATATTTTATTTGCCTACTCTTCCAAAATCTTGTGGACTTCAAGCACAACCTTGAGCAGGCGTCAAATAATTAGATCAGTCACAAGAACTGTCTCCAAACATTCTTGCGAGAGGCAGCAGGACCCCCCTCCGGGATCTGGTAGACCCAAATTTCTCTCATTCGTTCCCAGAAGCCTACATCCTCCTCCAGGATCTGATAGATACAGATTTCTCTCATCTACTCCTGATCACTGCCTGTATCCCCCTGCAGGATTTGGTAAACTAGGAATTCTCACATCCTATCTCAGTCGATGCCTGTGTCCAAATCCAGGAAAAACTGTGGCCATGGCTAAAATGCAGGCAGACATTGCCACAGCCCAGCAGACCCAGCCAAAACTGTATCTCCTGGGTGCACCAGGCCGAAAGCGGAACAAGGCCACAATCTGCTGACCCACAACCAGCATGGGGATAACTCCCAGGCATGCATGGATGCCGGCAACCGCACTCCACCATCCATGATAGACAAAAGGCAGACAACAAACAGGCACGATGGTTAACGCGAATGCCATTACCTGACCTTGGGATATTATGCTCATCTGCTCAGCTGCCTGCGATGAGAGTTGGAGTGAATTGAGATGTGTTTTGGCCTCATGCAGCTCTTGCTCCAGCTTCTCTGCTCGAATTCCCTGTTCCTTTTCTTTCTGTTTGCATTTTTTCCAGCTCTGACTTTCTTCCCACCAATGTCTCTTCATCACCTTTTCGGCTTTGCTCTTGAATGACTGCAGTTCAATACTCAACGCTCTGATCTCCTGGCATAAGCTGTTTATCAGCAAATCTTTTTCATCGGGACCTTCTGTAATGTTAGGTTCCTGAATCAGCAAAGGCTGTGGTTCTGATTCCGGTTCAAGTTCTGGCTCTTCCTCACCTGAAATCACCACTACTGGACTGACATGCTCAGCCAGCGCAGATGCCCTCGTGTCCGGTCCCTGCTCCCAATCGCACCACAGTTGCTCCTCCGTGGGATGGGGGACTCGGAGACTCGGATGTAGTATGATCTGGGTGAGAGACGCCAGATAATACTGTCCAGCCCGTGCCATGGAAATAGCACGTGGAAGATCCAAAGATGCAGAACCTGCTTCAAAACGGCTAAGCTCACCGTCCTCATAGGCAAACAGCTCCACTGTCAGCCGATAAACAGCACCAATGCCACTCTCTCCCGGAGCACCAAGCTCCCCATCTGTCACTGCCAAGCCAGGTGGAAGAACCGGCCACCGAATGTGGCAGTCAACTTTTTTTTTGTTTAACATGATGTAGATGGACACAAGCCAATCACAGTGGTCATGACGGTGGTTCCACACGTGACCAAACTCCCCCAGCCGGGCAACTGGAAGTCTGGAATTATGCGGAACATTGCGGAGCCCACCGCGCAAAAGCTTGTGGAGGAAATTGCAGAACTTCCACCTGAGAACAGAGTTGCTGAAAATGGAGAAAGTGCCTACTACAGTCCAGACGGCGTTGGCACCTTGTGTTGCCCAAGACACCATGCCCAAGATGCAAATGTAGACCTTTTTCTCTTCCAAGCCTGCACTTGACCCACTCCAGTCCAATTCAAGATAAGCGTCCTGCTCAACCAACTTAAAGCTGCCATTGCTGCAACTTTCCTCGTCTACATGTCCTGCAAGTGGTTCAAACATTGGCTCTGCCAATTTTGATCGACCCTGTTCAGCAACATCACCAATGTCAAAGTGCAGCAAGTCCAACCCAACTTCATTCGAGTAATTCAGTCGAAGCATGGTCTCAACAGAACCATCCACATCACCAATGAGGCTAACAGAAACTTTTAGTTATATCACCTCTCCCTCGTCGGTATTGTCCCAAGTTCTCAGTTGCTCCTGTAACATCTCATCCAATCTTTCCACAGTCAATTGTGGCTCCCACAAGCCTTTATCAGCTAACATTTTATCAGCTGACCTTTATCTATGGGTCATACTACAAACACCGCCCAGACACATCCGGAGCCAAGCTGTGTAGACACAAACACTGCTCAGAAATGTCCGGAGACAAACTTCCTTCTGAACATAAACACCACCCGGATGTGTCGGGAGACAAACACCGCAACGGCATGTCCAGAGACGAACACCGTCCAGATGCGTCCAGAGATAAATTCCCATCCAGACATAAACACCGCCCGTACACGTTCAGAGAGAAATACCACTGGGAGATGTCTGGAGCCAAGCTGTCCAAGACATAAACACTGCATGGACACGTCCGGAGACAAACTCCCATCCAGACATGTCTGGAGATAAATGCCATCCAGACACGTCTGGAGATAACCACTATCTGGATACGTCCAGAGAAAGAGCGAAAGGGAGAAAGAGCGAAAGGGAGAAAGAGCGAAAGAGCAAAAGAGCGAAAGAGAGGATAGGGGCGAGAGATAGAGAGAGGGAAAGGGACGGGAGAGAGAGGGATAAGGGTGGGAGAGAGAGAGGGATAGGGACGGGAGAGAGAGGGATAAGGGTGGGAGAGAGAGAGGGATAGGGGCGGGAGAGAGAGAGGAGAGGGATGGGGGCGGGAGAGAGAGAGAGAGAGAGAGAGAGAGAGAGAGAGAGAGAGAGAGAGAGAGAGAGAGAGAGAGAGAGAGAGAGAGAGAGAGAGAGAGAGAGAGAGAGAGAGAGAGAGAGAGAGAGAGAGAGAGAGAGAGAGAGAGAGAGAGAGAGAGAGAGAGAGAGAGAGAGAGAGAGAGAGAGAGAGAGAGAGAGAGAGAGAGAGAGAGAGAGAGAGAGAGAGAGAGAGAGAGAGAGAGAGAGAGAGAGAGAGAGAGAGAGAGAGAGAGAGAGAGAGAGAGAGAGAGAGAGAGAGAGAGAGAGAGAGAGAGAGAGAGAGAGAGAGAGAGAGAGAGAGAGAGAGAGAGAGAGAGAGAGAGAGAGAGAGAGAGAGAGAGAGAGAGACAGACAGACAGACAGACAGGGGCGAGGAGAGTTAGCAGAGAGAATATGTTATGCTTTATGAACAACACACACACACACACACACACACACACACACACACACACACACACACACACACTAGTGCTTGGCCGATATCAGCAATTCTTTGGGAATTGGGAGGTTGGAGTCAGTGTGATTTCAGACAACTGTACAGTACATACTGTATGCAGCCCAAAAACATTGCACCGAAGTAGCTTGCACCGAAAAACAACAGAGCATTTATCGTGATGTTTCAGGGAGATGTTCACAAACATTCATTTTTACAAATAGCTGCGTGTGACGGGTGGAAAAAAATTTGGCTCGGTAATTTAGAAAACACATTAATACATCAAACAGCTTGGAAATCGGGTGTTATCAAATATATTTTGCTTTGAAACTGACAAAGGGAAACATAAACTTTGTAAAGCAAATCTGATAACCAAATGCTTTAGAAATAGTCGTGAGGACAAAGGAAAACCTGATAGAACCTCCATAAGATACAGGATGCACCTTTGACACCACGGCACCCAGAACAGACATGGCATGTCCACACACACCTGCGGAGAGTCCACACAGATCCAAATCTACCCATATATACCATGTCCGTGTGTGCTGTATATGTACCTCTGCCTTGCAGTAACTGTCGACTGTACATCCCGATCGAGATGCAAACTGTACCGCTATCGACTGTAGGACACTCGGCAAGTGGCTTAAGCACTCTTGAAGCAAGCACATCAAGAGAATGCCTGGTTTGGCAAGCAATTACCAATTACCATTAATAAAACTATGCACCCAGAAACGCCCAAGCAATGCCTGAATTGGACAAATCAACACATTTTAGAAGTTGGAACTGTTGCTTAGTTCGATTCTGGAGCTTAAATTTTGTAAATTTGCTTCGTGTAAGTCTGTAAGAGATTCTCGAGGATATGGCACGGGCAGAAATGAAATAAAGCCACAAACGCTGGTGTCACCAATACCCTTTAGCAATGTACCCAGCAATTTGAAGCTATGATGAACAGGCATTCGATAATGAGTGAGGAAAGTGAAGAAAAAAAACATACTTGCCCAAATTACCAGTACACTGGCACTCATTTAGCCGATCTCAGAAGGACGACAGGCTGAGTCAACCCCCCTGGTGTTAATTCAGCAGCCAATGGGGCTTGAACTGAGGACCCGAGGATCCCAAGCCACCAGCAATTCAGCAACCAACAGGGCTTGAACTGAGGAACCTAGGATTCCAAGCCACCACTCTAAATGCAAAGCCAACGCCAGGCTTTAAAGGCATGGTTGAGCAGGCCAAAAAACGGAAGCTTCAGACCCCTGCGAGGAAAACCAGGAAATGCCTTAAGACCCCATATAAAGTGAGGTGGCTGAGGATTGCCTGATAAAGGATAAAATTAAATAAGGCCATTAATTATCTCAAAAGGGGTGTTTTAATTAACCCAAACACCCAATTTTCAGTCAAGCACTTCCTTTGAATTTCTTTCATATGCATGCAAAGTTTCAGGCTGCAAGGAATTCAGCAGACAATTGGGCTTGAACTGAGGACCCAAGGATCTCAAGCCACCAACAATTCAGCAACCAACAGGGCATGAACTGAGGACCCTAGGATCCCAAGCCATCACCCTAACCATAAAGCCAACACCAGGCATTTAAGGCATGGTTGAGCAGGCCAAAAAAACATGGCAGCTTCAGACCTCTACGAGGAAAACCACGAAATTCCTTAAGACCCCATATAGAGTGAGGTGGCTGAGGATTGCCTGATGAAGGATATAATTAAATAAGGCCATTAATTATCTTCAAAAGGGGTGTTTTATTTAACCCAAACACCCAATTTTCAGTCATGCACTTTCTTGGAGTTTCCTTAGTGTGCATGCAAAGTTTCAGGCTGTGAGGAATTCAGCAGCCAATTGGGCTTGAACCGGGGACCCTCGGATCCCAAGCCATCACCCTAACTGTAAAGCCAACACCAGGCTTTTATGGCATGGTTGAGCAGGCCAAAAAACATGGCAGCTTCAGACCCCTGCGAGGTAACCCAGGAAATGCCTTAAGACCCCATATAGAGCGAGGTGCCTGAGGATTGCCGATGAAGGATATAATTAAATATCTTCAAAAGGGGTGTTTTATTTAACCCAAACACCAAATTTTTAGTCATGCACTTTCTTGGAGTTTTCTTCGTGTGCATGCAAAGTTTCAGACTGCTCGGTTTCATTGTTTTGGCATTATGGAGAACACACACACACACACACACACACACACACACACACACACACACACACACACACACACACACACACACACACACACAGCAAGACAGCAGGCAATTGAATATATAAATCGGATCACTCAAGAAGGGCGAGTCACAATTAAAAAAATCTGGACAAAGAAGGAAAAATGGACGTTATTATGGACAATGGAACATGCCAGACGAAAAGGCATATGGAAAGAAAGCACAAACACCTGGGAACAGATTATCCGAAGACTATGCTCTGATAAAGGTAATATTAATTGGGCAGCACTAAACACAAAGAAAAACAATGTCCTCAAACAAAAAACATTCACAGAGGAGGAATAAAGAATCAGAGATGAACAAACTGATGAAGCAATACGAAATGACTGGTCACCTATAAATGGCAAACAACCACCTATGCCACAATGGAATGATGGGACATACGTTTGGGATGGGATTCTCAGAGCACAAACTCCCAAAGAAAAGGAACAACCAACAGAATTTACTGATGCTGCTGCACAGATGGTAGAATGGGAAAGGAAAACAGAAACAGATGAGATTTCAAATTTCATCACAATAACTGAAGCAGAAATTGGGCAACAGTTTGGAGAATTGAATCAAGAAACAGGACTGAAAACCCCACAACAGGACCAGAGAATGACAGGAGGAAATGCTGCAGCAGCACACCTAGAGATAGATTTCTCTGAAATCACTACCTTAGATCAAATAGCACCTTTGCAAAAAGAACAAACAATATCAACAACGATAGATTATAATGAGGGGGAGAATAATGGACAACATAATGAAGAAGAGGAAGAGGAGGTGGACAATGTACAGCATAGGTTAGAATATGAACTGGCTAATAACATAGAGGAAATAATATTAATATTACCGAAGCAAAGACCACATCTCCACCGAATAAATAACAATAAACAGTTTAAAATACAAGTTAGGAGAATAAATCAAGCAGTCATCAAAATGCTCCCCAAATCACTGAATGTAAGAGAAATTAACGATGTGAGTTTTGCACCAGCACTATATGTCCAAGAGAAAATAACAGGCAAACAGACACCAAAATATGGATTTGATAACCTGATAAAACACCACTATAGAATCAGAAACTTGAGAAGCAGAGAGACAGACTGAAGGTGGAAACGGGACAAATAGAACAATTCAAGAGGGGAAACAAAAGTCCAAAGCTCAAGAAAAGAATCAGACAAATAAAAAAATAAATACAACAGAGAGATAATGGAATAGAATCATGAACTGCTCATAATAAACTCCAAATACAACAGATAGCAGGGAAAATAAAAACTATGATGAGGCCAATAATATAAGAAATCAAATTTACAGATTGTAAACAACCTGAAAAAGTTCTACCAAGAACGAGAGAAACAGAAACAAAATGTGACAACTCCCCAGATAAAAAGAGGACCTGGAAAAACTTTGGAAAGGTATATTTGAAGATGAAAAAGAACACAAGGAAGCGGAGTAGATACAACACTTGGAAAATAAAAAGCAACATCTACAGGAAATGCACACAATGACAAATGACAAGGAAAAAAATTAGAAAACATCTCGCAAAAGCACTGAACTTCAAATGCCCAGGCCCCGATGGAATTCCAAACTTCTGGTAAAGCAATTATATGCTCTCCACCCTCACTATGCTCGAGCATTTAACGAGCTCAACCAAGGGGAACAGCGAATGGCTGAATGTCTCACAGAAGGCAACACTCTTCTAATTCCCAAATCTGAAGAAAACCATCTACCCCACAAATATAGACCAATATAACATGCCTACCACCAACATACTGACTTTTAACAGGCATAATCACCGATGAGATTTACAACCAGCTCACTCAACAAGGAGCTTTAGAGGCAGAGCAGAAAGTATGTAAGAGATCAAAGAGAGGATGCTATGGAACAATAGACCATTTATTCTTAAATGAAACCATCCACGAAAACGGCAAGCTCCGCCAAACCAACTTATCCACACCCTGGATGGATTACAAAAATAGCTCCACAAAGCGGGCGTAACCCCTTAGCCCCTTGATGCAAATCAATTTCAAGATGGTGGCCATATTGAAAATTGCAGCATGCCCATTTTCGAAAGGAAACTTCCTCTACTCAACCCAAACACACCCAGCAAAAATGGATTTAATCGGACAAGGCGTTCTCCTCGAAATTGGCGGAAACCAATTTCAAGATGGCTGCCATGGCGGCCACAGTGAAAATCGCAGCATGCCCATTTTGGAAAGGAACCTTCCTCTACTCAACCCCATTATACCTCGCCAGAATAAAATCAATGTGTGAAGCAGTTCTCAAGTTATTGTCCGGAAACTAAATTCAAGATGGCTGCCCTAGTCGCCATATTGGATATTGGATTGCACTGAATATCAAAAGGAACCTTCCTCTAAACACCCCCATTATATCACTCAAAAATGAAATCAATAGGTCAAGCCGTTCTCAAGTTATTGTCCGGAAACCAAATTCAAGATGGCTGCCCTAGCCGCCATATTGGATATCGGATTGTGCTGTATATCGAAAGGAACCTTCCTCTAACCACCCCCATTATACCTCCATGAAAATAAAATCAATCTGTCAAGCAGTTCTCAAGTTATTGTCTGGAAACCAAATTCAAGATGGCTGCCCTAGCCGCCATATTGGACATCGCATCACACTGATTATCGAAAGGAACCTTCCTCTACCCAGCCCCAACACACCCTGCTAAAATGGATTTAATCGAACAAGGCGTTCTCCTCGAAATGGACGGAAACCAATCTCAAGATGGCTGCCATGGAGGCCACATTGAAAATCGCAGCGCGCCCATTTTCGAAAGGAACCTTCCTCTACTCAACCCCAACACACCCTGCAGAAATGGATTTAATCGGACAAGGCGTTCTCCTCGAAATTGATGGAAACCAAAAGTTGACAGACGCCCGGACACCCGCCGGACAACGCCTATGACGACAATACCCTTTAGCCAATTCGGGCTGAGGGGTAAAAAAAAAAAGCCTTGGACAGTGTCCCACATTTATGGATTATAAAATGCATGCAAGTGCACAAAAATTGACCTCCAGATAGTCACATTGATTGAGAGAGCAATGACACTCTGGAACACAACTCTGATACTGAATGTGACACTCTGGAACACAACCTTACCTGGAAGGAAAATTGAAATACCAGCAGTAAAGATATGAATTGGTATCTTACAAGGTGACAATGTTTTCCCCCTCCTGTTTTGTCTGGCTCTGGACCCACTGAGTAACCTCTTGAATGAACAAGGACACGGATACAATCTGATATGCAACGGAAACATGATTAAAGAAACAAGAAAGGTGCCACACCCACTGTACATGGACAATCAAAAACTCTTTACCGCAAATGATAAGAAATTGGCAGATAAACTGAAACCACTAAAGCAATACTTGGAGGACATCTGAAAATTTGCCAAGTGCAGATTTGTACAAGGAAAAACAAAAAGAACAGACAACATCTTAATTGATCAAAGTACACAAATACAGGAACGAGAAAACAAAACATATTATAAATACATAGGAAGAGAAGAGGGTCGCCAGGTACAACCCAAAACATTGCGTAAAATAATCGGCAAAGAGTACTTATGCAGAATAAGACTAATTCTGAAGTCATCCCTCTCCACAAGAAACAAAACCAAAGCTAAAAGACAACTTGCAGTGCCAGTATTCCAATATAGCCGTGCAATTATAAACTGGCTACAATTGGAGATCAACAATCTAGACACCAAAACAAGGAAACTTCAAACTATTCACAAGATGCTCTATTGAAACCAATGCACACTGAGGTTGTACTTACCGAGGTGAGAGGGAGGAGGTGGTTTGATGGAGCTGAACCAAGTGAACAAAACATCATGTTTCAGACTAGCGGAGTATGTGAAGCACTCAACAGATGATCGGATGAGATTTGTAAACGAGCAAGAAAACAACTAGAAAAGGGATCCTCAATCCATTGAGCAATAAATTTCCAACAACAGGTGCAAATTATGGATACGACACAGGAAAACAAAACAGAAACAAACACAGCCCCAATGGCTGCAAAGAAGAAGAAAAAAAGAAAACTTCAAGAATAAATATCAGCAGATATACTCTGACAAATGGGAGAATGACAAAAGAGCAGGAAGATTATAAAAAGAGCTTGACAGGAGAAGGATTGACAAGGAGGACTTTGGAATGGTTAAGAAGTTAAATTCATTGGGATGGAGAACGAGTCATTATCAATGCCCATGACCAAGGACATTACACTAATCTTTTTAATGAAATGGTGGGATTGGGCCAATCAGAGAAATACAGATTTTGTCAGGAAGAAACTTCAAGAACCAGACACATCCTTTTGGGGTGAAAAAACTCATGTCAGAATACCTGTACACAGAAAGACATGACAGTGTCTGTAGAGTAATCCACTGGCATCTGTAAACATTTCAACATCCCGGTTCCAGAACAATCATGGAAATACAAACCATATCCGATCCTTGAAAATGAACAAGTAATGTTCACGTGTGACGAGATGATCCAATCACGTGTGAACATTGCAAACAAAACATTGTGCTCTGACCTGGTGCTTAAAAACACCAGAGTTGGTGTCAAAGACACCCAATACTCGCCTGTTTATACATTTATCGTTTTAAAAGACTAGTATAATAATTAATATTTTTTTTATAAAGCATTGCAGTGAAGTCTGATCCAAATGATTTCAAAGCAATATATGTATTTGTATATTGTAATCAGTAACAAGAGCGCAAGTGAGCACAATATACGCCCGAACAAGAAGGTATATACAGAATTGTGCTACTACATGGAAAACAGCATCTTGGTTGCCATGGCAACCACTTTCGATGACGAACATATGTCACGACACACCGTCTCCACAGTCTGTACCTATGTACCAGATATGAAACGTGAAAGTTGAAAACTTTGGGATTTAGAGTGCGGACAGGAATGGATGGAGGGACGGACAGATGGACGGACAGACAGACAGACGTACGGACGGACGACAGGTATCACATTATACGCCCCGATATATACGCCGGGCGTCTGAAAAATAGTGTGGTAGATAAAAACATTAGAGAAAAAATAACTTGCACCAAAAACTTTAACATTTTTACGCTCGCACTGACGCTGACGCTCACGCTGATGCTGACGCTGACGCTCACGCCGGGGGTATTGCTATAGCTCTCTGGTCTTCGAACAGGTGAGTTAAAAAAGGAAAAAACAGCATTGTTGATCAAGGTTTCGGTTCCCAATGACTTTGGAATAAATCCCATATAAATTAGACAAATGACCAAATACCAGAATCTGAAAAATTCGGTCAAGAGGAAGTGGAAATTGAAGAAAGCTGAAATTGTACCAGTGATAGTTGGAGCTACAGGAATGATGAAGAAAACCCTGAATGAGTGCTTAAAAATAATTCCTGGGAATATCACTACAAATGAGAATATCAAACAAGTGGAGGCTGTCAGAGGTTCAGTAAAGATTTTGAAAAGAGCCCTTGGAACGAGGGTATGAGAATGAAAGTTCACAGTTTGGTTCATGAATCATGATCCTTTACCAAAAAATAGGAGGTGGAGATTTCGAATTGTGGGAGAACTCCCTCCCACCTCCTGAAACCCGCAAATGGAGGTAACAACCAACAAGAGACACAATCACATTGATATTTATTCATATATATATATATATATATATATATATATATATATATATATATATATATATATATATATATGAAAATTTCCGATTTGGCCAAGCATTAATGTGTGTGAATGTGTGTGTGTGTGTGTGTGTGTGTGTGTGTGTGTGTGTGTGTTTGTGTGTACACAAACACACACACACACACACACACACACATTCAGTGTACAAAATATTAGGAACACTTGCTATTTCCATGAAATAGACTTATCAGGAAAATCGAGGTGAAAGCAATGATTCCTGATAGAATGCATCTGTGAAATCCACTTCAATCAGTGTAGATGAAGGGGAGGAGATATGTTAAAGAAGAATTTTTAAGCCTTGAGACATGGATTGTGTATATGTGCCATTCAGATGGTGTATGGGCAAGACAAAATATTTAAGTGCCTTTGATCGTGGTGTGGAAGTGTGTACCAGGTGCACTTGTTTGAATGTGTCAAGAACATCAACACTGCTCGGTTTTTCAGGCTCAACATTTTCCCCGTGTGTATCAAGAATGGTCCACCACCCAATGGACATTCAGCCAATGGCAAGCCTGTGGTCAAAAACGGCTCATTGATGAAAGAGGCCAAAGGAAGCTGAACCGAATTGTGCAGAGCAACAGACAGACTACAGTTGGTCAACTGACAGTCCAGTATAACATTGGTGCTGAAAGAGCCATAAAATAATGCACAACTCGTCGTACCTGAAAACGAATGGGGTAAGGCAGCCGACGACCACACAGAGTTTCACTTATTTTAGCAAAAAACAAGAACATGTGGTTGCAGTGGGCTAAGGAATGAAAACACCGGACACTGGAGGATTGGAAAAAAATTTTTCTGGTCTGATGAATCCTGGTTCCTGCTGTTTCACGCTGATGTGATGACTCGGGTATGGAGAAAACCACATGAGTGCATGCATCCATCATGCCGTGTGTCAACATTGCAGGCTGGTGGTTGTGGTCTGATGGTGCAGGGTGTATTTTCATGGCACACATTGGACCCCTTGATAAAATGGAAGCAACGTTTGAATGTCACAGAATATCGAAACATCATTGCCAATCAGGTACATCCCTTCATGGCAACAGTGTATCCATCTGCAAATGGAGTTCTTCAGCAGGGTAATTCCCCATGCCACAAGGCGAGGATTGTCCAGGAATGGTTTCATGAACATGACAGTGAATTCAGCTTACTGCAGTGGTCTACCCAGTCACCAGATCTCAATCCAATTGAGAATCTGTGGGATGAGATGGAATGAGCTATTCGGAGTAGAGATCCACCACCAGCCAACTTGACACAACTGTGGGAAACATTGGAGTCAATATGGGCCAATATCCCTGTGGAACACTTTCGACACCTTGTCGAGTCTGTCCCGATGAATTGAGGCTGTTCTGAGTGCAAAAGTTGGTGCAGCTCAATATTAGGAAGGTGTTCCTAATCTTTTGTACACAGAGTGTGTGTGTGTATGTGTGTGTGTATATATATATATATATATATATATATATATATATATATATATATATATATATATATATATATATATATATATATATATATATATATATATATATATATATATATATATATGTATCTGTACACACAACCAAAGTAATATATAAACAGTTTACAGATGTGGGAGTGGGGAGAGTATAAGAAGCATGGATGATGATTCATGACGTTTATGGGGAATTGCATAAGAAATTCTGTGTCAGCTGTGGAATCAGAAAGAGCAACTTTATATATTTATTTCCCATTTTTGTTTCCTTTTGCTTCAAGTTCCCCCCGTATCCACCCACTCAACCACTTGCAGCATTTTCACCGACAGTGGTGTCCACAACCATGCTGTGTGAAGGACTTGATCTTTCTCTTTTCGGCTGGGAGAAGGAGAAAGAGAAGAGATGAAGAAGGCAGCCGTTCCTCTTCTATGTGGAAACTGGTGACCTGCTTCAAAGTGGCTGTCATTGAGGGTGAGTGGATGGATGAAAGGGAGTGTTTAAAAAACAAAAATCTATGTATGTGTGTATATATATATATATATATATATATATATATATATATATATATATATATATATATATATATATATTTATATATATATTGTTGCAGATTCGCGCCCGCCAGCGTGCGGACGGCCACGTAACTCGAATCGCGGCACGTCGCCCACCGGACGGACAATCCAGTCGTGACCCTCTCGGACTAACGCCGGGAACTAGTCACGGGTGGACCTTTCGGTCTCACCGCGATCGTGCCAATCGGCCCCCGCGTGGGATAGGGTTGCTCGCCAAATTCGACCTACCTAAGTACCCACACGGAGGGTAGACCGGGCGATCGCACCTCGCCGCAGGTCGACTTCGGACACGGGCCACTTTAAGCGACTCGTTCCGTACTATCGGGATAACCGAGCGGTGTTATTCGTCGGCCTCGACGGTTCGATTAATTATCGGGCGTTTTAGCCCACGACCAACCCTTTACGTGAAGCAAGATGGAGATTCAATAGAGGAAAAGACGAAGCGAAGCGGGAATACAGTTCAACAATAAGCACATTTATTCCGCGATGAACGGAAAGCACACATATACAATTCCACCAAAAGCACATGTAAAAGAAGAAGACAATGCAATATTACACAAAAAGCAAATGCAACAATGCAGATCTAACCGACTACCGGGCACACGGCAACACTTATACAATTTTACTTCACAGACGGCGCCGACAACACAGATACCCAAAGCAAAAGAAAAGAGAACCACCCTCCAGGATGAGGGGGGTAGGCGGGCCTGGGGCCAAGACCGTGTCGGGCCTACCCGTCTGATGATGAGACGCGGAGCGGCGGCGGCGCCTCAACTCCGCGGGCCTCGCGGACAGTGTCTGGTAGGGGGTGGGAAAGGGGCCCCCTTTGTCGGACTATCTCAGCGCGGGGGGAAACAGGAGGGGGTTGCTGATGCTCGGGGGAAGGAGGATATCACCCTGTCTCGGGTCCCGCGGCAAGCGTCTCCTCCTCGGCCTCGGTCGCGTTGCTGGCCTCTCCCTGTGCAGCTCCCGGCACCGACGCGAGCACCCCCTCGTCCGCCTTCGCCGCCGTCACCTCTCCACGGCTCCGTCTACTCGCCCTCTCCGTCTCCTCTCTTGGCTCGTCCCAACTCTTCACTCTTGACTTCTCCCACTTCTTTCCAGCTCCACCGACGACTCTCTTGAACTCCGCACAACTCCGAACCGAACTGCCTTGACTGACGAACGCAGCCGTTTTTATAAGCCCCGTGGCTTCGCTCTTTCACCCTTGACCCTTTGCCTCCGACCCTTCACCTCTTGCTGGCTCCCCATTGGACCGAGGAAAAGTGGGCGTGAATGCTTTTTGATCCATGAATTTGCATATAGCGACCGCCCTCCAACGCCCTGGAGGCGGGGCCAAATCGCCCCTCGCTCACCGATTGGACGGAACAAAAGTGGGCGTGAGTCGTTTTTGATCCGTTTTTCTTCGGAAAGTCTGTGATGTCTCTGAATACGCTGCTCGGTGCGCGCCCCGCACGAGTCCAGCATCGGTGCCCACGAGTGGCGCGAGATGGTGTGGATGCGATGGTGGCGAGTGGTGACGGTAAAGGTCGTGGCGGTTGTGGTGAAGCGGCGTTGTGGTTGGTGGTTGTTGTTGTGAAGCGGCGTTGTGGTTGGTGGTTGTTGTTGTGAAGCGGCGTTGTGGTTGGTGGTTGTTGTTGTGAAGCGGCGTTGTGGTTGGTGGTTGTTGTTGTGAAGCGGCGTTGTGGTTGGTGGTTGTTGTGTGATGGCTGTTGAGACGTGGTTGGTGGTGATAATAATGGCGGCTGGTCCAAAATAAAGATAGTAAAAGAAAAACGGCTATCCTGAAGAGTCGCAGCCCGCATGAATGACATTTATTCCCTCTAGACAACGGGTTTGGGCCTAACTACACATATACTTACCGAGATATCTCACCTAAGGGACCTGAATGGTGGTTTGTGAATTTCGTCAACCACAACAATATATATATATATATATATATATATATATTATTTTTTTTTTTTTTTACAGAAATGGCCCTTATTATGCTACTAAATATAGGATTAGCTCAGATCCCCCAATAAATGCATGTTTAGCTAGGTTGTTTGGTAAAATGGACGTTACATGTGTGTCAGGAGGTGTAAGAGGCTGTTTATTGTTTGTGCAGTGGTGGTGGATCGAGAGCTCCCGCTTCTTCCTTCGCCTCTCCGGACGATAGGCCCCGCCCAGTCGGCTGAGGGGGAGTGGCCTGGAGAGGGAGATGGAGCTAAGGGGAGGAGTTTGTCGGCTTTGTAAAGGGGGAGGAGAGAGTGGCTCACAGCGAGCGAACGAAGACCTCGTAAAAAAGGGTTTAGTTTGGGAAAACAGTCGGTCTTGAGTTTCGAGGCGAGAAGGAAAGGAAATCTGTGGTGAAACTGAGCGCCGAGGTGGCACCGATCGGCTGTACACGGGACAGCTGTGTCTGTTTTTCATGAGGAACGAGCCAAAAGAAAGGAAGGGAAGGCAACAGAGAAACGACGAGTGTCTGTTTGCGATCTGCTTCGTGAAGGAGGCAGGAGAAATGACTAAAGGCGGCCTGCACGTCGTGTCGGCAATCGACTCTTATGAGGAGGTGATTCTGCCGTGAGAGAAACGGCAGTCAGCTTTGAGAGGCGAGCATAGAAAAGGAAAGAAAAGGTGATTCTGCAGAGAAAGAAACTGAGAGGACAGAGTTGAGAAGTTGGGCTTCGAGGCGGGAAGGCAAGAGAGGAAATGACGGAGCCTCTGACGGTCCCTACTCACCTCACGGCTCGACGACGACTTGAAATCCCATGGACCCAGCCTGCGAAGCTCGGCACCTCAATTTGGGCCTTGTCTGGTGAACAGACAAGGCCTGGATTTGTATGCTGGACCTTGAGAGAAATCAGCTGAAACCCATCGTCGATCTAACGGTCTTGTGCCGACATTGCGCGGGGCCAGAACGCGCTGAGGAGGGTGTGCGCACGCGGTGCCTTGAGAAGAAAGAGTACGGCGCCGCCATCTTGCCACGCGGCATGTTCGAGCTGGGGGCTCAAATCCATGGACATCCGCTGGTTACGAGCGACATTCTTGCTTTTGACACTTTCCTCTTGTCCATGAAACATCACCAAGTACTCTGTCTTGCATGCATGCTGTCTGTCTTTGTCTGCACGTTGTTTGAGGCATATCTCAGTAGGGACCCCCTCGAAACCTGTAATCCGTAGTTCCCTTGTTAAGAACAGGTTAAAGTTTGTTCATAAAAACATTGTCGTGAATGTTTTGCTTGTGTTGTGTTCCCCGATGTTCCCCAATAAATCTGGTTGGTTCGTCTGAAGATGCCGCTCTGGATTAATTTGTGTCGCGTCGAGGAATGATCCATTCGATTGGCATATAAAACCAAAATGGTTACAGACTGACAGAAAACGCTCGGCATCTGACAAAACCAGTCTGTAACCAGGGTTCTATTTCCCCAACTGGTAAGGTTCAGGATTACGTTGGTATTGCAATTGAAGACGCGTGACCCGAGGCCTGTGCTGAGCCAGCCGGCGTTATAAACCCCGGAGACAGCGGTGGTGAGGGTGGCGCCAAGTGTCGGGTGAGAAACCTGCCACCCCGGATCCGCAACAATATATATATATATATATATATATATATATATATATATATATATATATATATATATATATATATATATATATAGAAAGATATCCAGAAAGACCCACCCACATCTCTCACCTGTGAATGGAGGGAATCGCGAATCAGCTCTCACCTTATCGACTACGTCTAGGTGTCTGGGATTATATAAATGTGACTAATACCGTCCTAATTATATTAATGTGGCTTGCATTTGTATAATCCTAGCCACCTGGGTGTACAATAGTCGATTAGGTGAGAGCTGATTGGCTGTTTCCTCCATTCACAGGTGAGAGATGTGGGTGGATCTTTCTTTATCTATATAGTCACTGCGTTTGACGGTTGCACGTGGTACATGCTTGAGAGCCTCATTGGTATGCATTGCTGTCTATGCTATCGCTGATGATTTGCCAATAATTGAGGAAACCGGTCCAGTAGCTGAGGGGAGTGTCCAGCATTGGGATTGTCGTGTGTGTACTCTGTGTGAATGTCTTTATAGTTGTTGAGGAACTCTGGGAAGGGTTCGAAATAGCACTTCGCACTTACCTTGCGTAAGTCTTCTTGGGTTGCTGTATTAAGCTACTTTGGCTTGAGGTGCATGGGAGGGGTCAAACATATATATATATATATATATATATATATATATATATATATATATATATATATATATATATATCACAATGGGACAAAAGGACCAGTTGAGACAGGGAGGAAAACGAGAGTTGTGGTGGTGGTTGGGGGGTGGAGTTGATGACAGCACTTAAGATGAGCTGTCAGGATGATGCAAAGCAGGATGACTGGGCTCCTTCTCTTTTTCCCCTCAAGTGCCACTCACATTAGTTTGGATGAAGCCACCATTGATCCCCTTCAAACAGGTCTGAACTACTTTCCTTTCTTATCTTGTTTTATTTTAATTCCTTGGAAATTCTGCTTTCTTGCTTTGCTTCCCTTTCCTTACCCTGGGTTCGATCAAGTCTCTGTGTGATGCTGCCAGTAAAAACATGATTCATATTTCATAAGCATGAAAAAATTCCTGCATGTTCAGAGTGTGAAAAAATTCTGACACAACACAGGACTCAAACCCAAGAACATAATCACAAGCACAGCAACAGCCCACTGAGCGATGGAATCTTCAGGACACCTCCGAAATTTCGTACATGAACACTGCAAGATTTATAATGGCCGACATCTAACTTGTGTGCCAGGCAGACCCACAATGTGTTTGTGGATGTGTATATGACAGATAAAATCTCATCCAGAAATTTAATAAACAGGAATAAATTCCTGCATGGGGCTAGTGTGGAAAAACTCTGACTCAACCATGACTCGGAACCAAGGACCTCATTGCTAACACGGCAATAGCCCACTCAGCTGTTGAGTCGTTGGGATATAGATGTACAGGTACATACAGTATATTCATGGAAAATTATCCGTCCCCAGTGAAGGAAAAAAGTTTAAGTTAATCCCTCAATTTAAATTGTTTCATGGACTTTTAAATTGTGAATTGTGTTGCACTCTTGATTTCACTCAGAGCCAAAGCTCTGAGCTACTTATACTACCCACCGCAAAATTTTGATGCAACATAAGGGGTCGGAGGTTGGATTTGTCTAAAAAGAGGACAAAATATCCTGGTCGGGAAATAAAATTTAGCTTGAACATTACTCGTGCCTGTTCTCCCATCATTTCAAAATTGAATGTTGAGCTTTTCAAACGCAGTGCAGGAAGCGGCCGCCGTAAACGGGACACAGACGAACGCATGGATAGACACCATGGTTGACAATATATTATAGATGATTTCCCTCCCAAGAAACTTAACCACAGAAAGCGACCATTCGACCCATGAAGCCTGCATAATGGTTGCCAAGCTGAAACAGTTTTTTTTTTTGGATACAGAGTCAAGGCTCGTGGAAGACTGACAACACTAAATGGATCAGGACACAACAGAACAAAATGCACAGTAGAGGGGGGTTGGGGTGGGATACCGACAGCGGAGTTGGACAAAATATAGGGAGACTTGGGACAAATAATGGGGTGGGGAGGAATGTGGTGGACAGGATGGACCATTTTTAAGTCACAATGCCAAATGTAGGTGTTTCATTCATTTAATGATTAACAGTCCAACCATTGTTTAAAGGCTTTCAGTATAGGCTACAGTTATTAACAACACTGACATGGTTTGTTCAACTTTGTGATCATCCGCACTCTATCACAGAGCGTTGGTGCTACTGAAGCAGCTTCTTGAGCAAAGCTTATACTGGGTGGTTTACCATTGCCTTTCCAGCAGTAGTTTGGGCAGAAATTTGTCCAAGTTGCCAGTGATAGCTCGCCTATTCTTCAAGAAGGCAATCTTTCAACGTCCACCAACTAACGTCGGTCGACAGGCACCCAGTTTAACATCTATCTGTGGGACGGCACACATGCAGATGATTAACCCAGTCTGTGAAACACTGGGATGACAGTTTATAGTTGGGTCGAGATTTGAACCCAGGCCAGCTGAGAGATGAGTGTGCATACCACAAGGCCATCCTGTCGGCCGCCAGGTCATCTCTTAACGCACTGTTAAACAAACTGTGATTTCTTGTTGTAGTTTATGGTTTTAATGTTATCATGTTCTTCTTCTGGTTGAATGTTGAGCTTTGCCTGCATGCGGAGCTTTTTAAATGCAGGGTGGGAAGCGGCCACTGGGAACGGGAGACACGAGAACACACGGACAGACACCACACTTTGCATTATATAATACTAGCGAGGTATCCATACTATTCATGGGAGGGGGCCAAACAGCAGCTGGACAGCCAGTTCCTGAAGGACTTGGGCAAAAAAACTTACTGCAGCTGACCCCAATAGAAGTAAGGTGTGTAATATTTCTATGATGTCACAATCACAATCGCGAAACTACAAATGCTGAATCCACGAATGTCACGCGTGGAAACCCTCACATAATTTCCTGATTCTCCTTTAAACTCAACCTCTCTATATTTTCATTCAAACAGCACCATTCCAATCACAAATTAATACTATACCATTAATACAACGAAATACAATGTTACAAACACTCGTGAGGCAAACGAAGTTAAACGTCGTTCTGACATTACATCCAGATCGGGAGCAGCTTCGTACAGATCGAAACTCAAAATTCATAATTGGCATTGAGGAATTTATGAAACCTCTCACTCACCTTAGGACACCGGCTGGCATGCCAAAGAATTCCACAGAAGGTTTGGCAGGGCTGGGTCCAAAACTGAGGGTGCAGTTCATGGACGGACGGACAGACAGACAGACACTCCTGTAATATAATATAGATATGCAGTATGATGTGTTCTCTTACAGCCACCCCTATTAATTCTGTTGAGACAGACGCCCCCTATCTTCCCACGACAAGCTGTGAAATGTCATGTTGCATCATTATGGGTTTCGCGTCTCGAAGGATTAGCTTTGAAACACGTGATATCTATCATGAGTGCATCATTTAGCCAATTGTGCAGCGTTTGCTGCTGAATGGTGCATTTATTTAACCTCCCAATACTGTTGAGACTTAAAAGTGATTTGAGGAAAGCCTACAACCTGATTGGTCGTCCAAAGGTTTACACGATGATCCAAAGTTTAAAACAATTCCTAATGATCATATCTATTACTCCGATCCTTTAAATTGTAACACACTTATTGCAAATGCAGCGATTGTGAAAGAAAATTCACAATGGTCCTATCTTGAGCAACCTCCCCCTCCACCAGAATAGTTTACTTTATTTTTTTTTTTAACTTTTGGTCATATAATGTCATCCTCCAAAATTATGGAAACGTATAGGGCCGTTGTTACCCTCACCAGTGGAGAGGGTAATGCATTTGGGTCCATTTGGCTGTTTGTATGCTTGTTTGGCCTCACAGATTGTGAGTACGGTTTTCCTTTGTAACTGCTTGTCGGATTAACACAAAATTTTCACTATAGGAGCGACTACTCACGTAGAATGATGAAATGATAATTATGACGTCATAGGTGATGTGGTTCGGCAGCCATATAAAAAAACAACAAAAAAAAAACCTTCCAAATGATTCTTCTCTGAAACGGCTGTACAGATCAATGCAAAACTTTAGGTCTATGACCGCATATCCATGAGGAAAAAAACGTTCCTACCTATGACATCATAGGTCACATGGTTTGGCAGCCATATTGGATTTACCCAAAACCCTTTTAAAATCTTCTCTAGATTAGCTGGACAGATCAAGGGGAAACTTCACATACATGTTCCCCAAGTCTTGGGGATACCAAGGTGTTCACGAATCATTGATAGGTCACGGTCCGGCAGCTACATTGGATTGAACGAAAATCTTTTTTAAAATGTTTTAAAAAATTCAGGGCCTGCATGAGCAGGCCCTGAATTGATGAAAAATGTTTTGTTTGTTTTTCTTGTGAAATGACCCTGAAACCCTCTACACCCCAATTTGGGTGGAAAGGGTCTAAAAGGTCTAAAGGGTCTAAAGGGTCTAAAATGGCCTCCTCCACCCTCAAACCCAAATTCTATTCTTCCTGATGACTCCATCTTTGCTTTTTGCTTGTTTGGGTTCCTTCTGATGACTAAAATGCAAGACTGTACATGCAATATCTCTTGAACTGCTTCATCAATTGACATGAAACTTCACAATTATGATCTAGTCATGATGGGGAATATATATTTTAAATTTCAACCTGATCAGATGCATGATCTGGCAGCCAGAATTATTTAATATTTTGACTCGAGTTTTTTTTCCTGTTATATTTTTTGAATACAGCTCACTTGGCTGTGCCGAGATGGGTTTGAGGGTAGAGGAGTGGCCTCCTCCACCCTCAAACTCAAATTCTATTCTTCCTGATGACTCCATCTTTGCTTTTTGCTTGTTTGGGTTCCTTCTGATGACTAAAATGCAAGACTGTACATGCAATATTTGGTCTTCCATTTGATTTGAATTGAATTGATTTTAATCAAATTCTAAATTCAATTTAATAATGATAAACGTCCTGGGCCAGGATCAGGTGTCCAATCAAAGCGGGGTTGCATCAAAGGGGAACGTCTTGGTACCCGGTCATGACTGCCAGCAGTTATAAAGTGGCAGTTCTAGTTATCTCTCATTAATTATGTAACACACCAGTACACAAACAACACACAAAACAAGTCCTGGCAAGGGTCTGAAATCTCCGATTGTTCTTTTTCTTGTTGTTACTTGGGGTTTGAGTTTTCTTCTACAAGATGCCTTCTATAAATTGCATACCCAATGAATTGTCCTAAGTGGGACAGATGCTCATCTCCCTTATGGAGGGAGGTCAGAGTTGGAGTGCAATAGGTGATAAAGTTGATTTTCAGTTTGATTCAATGGAAAATTACGCGCCCTTGGGGGCTGAAACGGCTGATAACATGATTGTATAGTGCAGTGAAAATTATGTAGCATGAGCAGGCCCTGAATTGATGAAAAATGTTTTGTTTGTTTTTCTTGTGAAATGACCCTGAAACCCTCTACACCCCAATTTGGGTGGAAAGGGTCTAAAAGGTCTAAAGAGTCTAAAGGGTCTAAAATGGATAAAAAGGTATAAATGGTTTAAAGGTCCAAAGCATCTTTCAGGGTTTAAAATGTCTTAAGGTCTAAAGTGTCGAAAAGGAGTTACAGGGTACATTTCAATAGTAGTTCGGGTCTCAGGGGTATAAACGGCCTAAATTATCTAAAGAGTTTACAGGGTCTAAAAAGCGTAAGGGTATAATGGGGGGTTTAAATTGTTGAAAGTGTCTAAAGGGTCTTAAAAGGTCTAAGAAGATCTAAAGGGGTCTAAACATTTTAAAAGGTCAAAAGGGTAAACTGTGTGGTCCATTAATGGGTCTAAAGGTCTAAAGGGGTCGAAGGGATGTAAATGTCTCAAGGTATCTTAAGGTTCTAAAGGGTCTTAAAATGTCTAAGGTTTTAAAGAGTCTACAAGTCTAAAATGTCTTAAGGGGTCTAAAGGTCTATGGGGTTGAAAGGGTCTAAAGGGCTACTCCCAATAATAGTTAAGGTTTAACGGGTCTAAAGAGGCCTTGCAGAGTCTAAAGGTCAAAAGGGTCGACAGGTGAAAGGGTTCTATAGGGGTGTAAAGGGCTACAGGGTCGAAGAAATCCAACGGTCTAAAGGGGACGCTCCAAAAATAGTACAGGTCCATCACATCTTAAAAAGTCCAAAGTGTTTAAGGGGTCTAATGGTCTAAAGGGTCTAATGGTCTAAAGGTCCAAAGGGTGCATTCCAATAGTTGTCAGGGTCTAAAAAGTATATGGGGTCTAAAGGTCCAAAGGGTACATTCCAATAGTAGTTGGGTATCTAAAGAGTATATGGGGTCTTAAGGGTGTAAAGCATCAACAAAATGCTTAAAAGGACTGAAAGGGACTCAAAAGGACAGAAAGGACCCCTTCCCTTTCTTTTCCGTTCTTTAAAGCAAGAGGGTATTTCTGACATTTATAGGATAAATTTTAATAAAGAGGTTCAATTGAATTATGATTAAGATGAAATTTAGTTAAGAGGTTTAAATTAAACTAGAAACATCTCGTGAGATGATAGAATGTCATGATATGTGATGGACATACAAACAAAGATTACATTGTGAGTTAATTAGCTAATTATCTCACCACCTGGATGGAAATTGTAAAAAGGGCTCTATTAGTTTTCACGCATCAACATCATGAATCATCATGCGGAGTTTTAAAACAATCTGTAGAGCTGCCTTGGAAGAGTCGGGTAAAAATGTTAACGGCCCCCTACTGTAAGAACTGACTGAATGACTGACTGACTAAAGGACATCGTTATAGCTTCAATAGCTTACCTCGACTTCGTCATCGATGAGTTAAAAATCATAGCATGTTAGACTCTCTTTACAACTACCACCCCATTCCCCCTTTGCACATTTCATATATGCTCCTTCCCTACCATGAGCTTCTCTCACATCTCCAAACCTCCTCTCCTTTGGCCTCCTCAATCCCCTCTTATTCCTCTAACTCCAACCAAACCCACATCCATTTCTCTTCTATCACCCCTCATCCTTTCCTTTTCTCTATTTACAACTCCAGGCCAACAAATCACTCTTTTCATTTAGCAAATGCAAATAATATTCCATTTTTTTTTCGAGGTTTCTTAAATATTGAGCAAAAAGCCAATATTCTTCAACTCCATCGCGTTAATTTTTTTTTCCTTGTGGACATGACATACTGGACAATGAAGTGTTTCTGAAGGAAATGTGTTGTCTGTTCATGTTGGTCAAAAGCCAATAGGATTTTAGGTTGCAGTCATATCTAGAATATTGTATTCCGTTTTGGTGACCACATCGAAGGATGGATAAAGCTGCCAAAAGAGGTGATTGCGAGGGGATTGAATAGAGATGTTTAAGAAAATGAAGGGAATTCACAGACAAAGTCTGGAAAATATTTCCAGTAGAATAGACAGTGATAGGACCAGGGGGCATTGCTTGAGATTGAATAGGAGAGTTAGAACGACATTAAGGCAAGGGTCTTGCTTGGAGAGTAGGTCATGCATGTGTTGCGGTTCTGTAAAACAGGCACTCCTCCGAGGCAATGGCACCCAACATATAACGAGCCCAAGACAGCTATTTCATAAATATTTGTTTAGTTAGCCATTTCTATATGTCTAGTGGGTAAATGGAAAAGAAGAGTTGCATCGGGCTTTTTGTGACGTCTTCAAACTTTTACTCTTTCTATTATTTCTTCTCTTTACTTTACTTTATCTCACACATGAACGACACAAGCACACATGCAGGACGATGGTGATGCCGAGAGCGCGAGAGCACACAGTGAAGCTCATTGGCATACACGTGCCATTTTCCGTTCAAACTGTGCGCCAAAATCCAACTGCCGCCTCATCTCAGACCCTTATTATGCTCACAACGCTACAATGCTTACCATAACCACTCCACACCTCTTCAAAAAAATCCACACAGCAATCTACGTCCAGGCTTTCACCACAAACACCACAACTACAATCATCAACACTGGCCTCTTCACCACAAATGCCACAATGCTTCTCTCACCTTCCTATAACCACCACAACTGCCGTCAACCCCTTGGACGCTCAGCACAGTCTCGGGGGATGCCAAAGGAACAAGGGCAATAAGAATCGGGGTGTTTCAGCATGTAACTGGAAGCGCAAGCATGCGCTGGGGTTCACTCGAGTATGTACGGATAGCTCTGGGGTTTCCCCAAATAACCAGACTCGAATGGAGTCTGGTGCATGTTCAGGGCCAGAAAGAGCACCTGAAGACTCTCGTCCATTATTCATTACGAGCTTCAATATGTAGCCAAGTTCAAGAGCGACTGAAACCATTTTCGATTCCGAAGCCTGGTGGGGCTTGGCTATGGCACAAGGCACAAGGCGACTGTTGTGCACCAATGGGGAGGGGGGGGGCTCATAGATGCCTACAGGATCTTTTGATCCGATTATTAGCTTCTCCCTCATCCAGGCCCCATAAAAGGAGCAATTCGGCTTGCTATCTCCCTCCATCGTCCTGGCTCAGTGAGACAGTCACCCAATATCTCAGGCAGAGCAGCCAAGCGAGGAGAGTGGAGTGAAGCAAGCTATTGCCAGGATGGGCCGGGACCACCCCCGGGTCATCGGCGCTCAGTTTTGGCTGCATACAGCTGACAATATTTACATTTATAGAACCTCACACATTTCTGTTAAAGTCTTTCTCTGACAGATCTTTCTCTCCCATCTCTGTCTCTCTCTCTCTCTCTCTCTCTCTCTCTCTCTCTCTCTCTCTCTCTCTCTCTCTCTCTCTCTCTCTCTCTCTCTCTCTCTCTCTCTCTCTCTCTCTCTCTCTCACTCCCACACCATAGACACCCTCAGTTTTTCCTCCCTCATCTCCCTTCCTAAGCGATTAGGTTGTGCAGGTCCGCCGACCACGCCAAGTACCAAGAGGTTGCTACACCTCAACTGTCTCTCCTCTTTCTGGGCTACTTAGAATTTTCCTCAGGTGTGTGTATGTGTGCTAGTGCCTGTCATGTATAGTGTTTGTTAAGACTATATAAGTTATTTGGGGTACCTCTGCACTGTCTTCTTTTGTGAATATATGCCATTTCTTTTGATGCACCCACCAATTCCTTTCTTTCCCCTGCTGTACATCTTTTCAAATAAGTCCTTTACTGTGCCACATAATTTTCTTCACCTTGTTATAATAAAATTTGCCTTGTTATAAATGTACCCAGCTCATTTTCATCTTTTCCATCTATGGTCCAGCATAGTTATACCCCAAAAATCTGCCTATTAGCTCGTGCGTACTTGGCAGCTCTGCTCGGCTGCACCTGATACGGTAAATAACGTAATTATGCATCGAGGACGAGATTCCCCGATAAGGCGACCACGTGTTCCCAGTTAAACGGTAGTCAGACGGAGGACACCGGGTCACACGGTTAAATTGTTGGCATTCACGGTCAATTAGTGACCTGCCATGACACAAACTTATTCGTGTGACAGCCTCAGTTCCCGGTGAGTTCAGGGAGAAGCGAGGGACAGCCCCTCCCTCGTCGTAACCACGCGATCCCAATGCTGGAACACATGGAATCGTCTCCTTGGAAAGGTAGTGGCAGCAGAAACTATACTTGGGTTTAAAATGGAATACGACATTTTCAAAATGACGCAAATCCACCCAAAAATGCTCGGTGCCATGTGCAGAAACCCTAGGAAGCTGAAGAGTTTGGGGCGAAATTAAATGTATTATACGTCCATAATAAGGATTGGTACTTGAACTGGCTCACCAAGCTTCTAAAAGATACTTGGAAAAGTATCTGAGAGAAAGGGTTGTGCTTCTGCACAATGAAAGACTTGCAGAACCTTCGGTCGTCGAATGGGTACCTGCTCGTCCTGCAAACTCCCAATCAGGTGGGTTGGTGGAAGTGGAGTGGAGGGGCATGTATTACTCAATCCCCAAATGGATTGCGACCAGTGAATGGACTGAGTATCTGTATTAGGTGTTTCTGAACACTGATAGGAAGGACATACATGGAGCTTGGGAATGTATGTATAGGGTAAGTTTATATATGATTTATCATGTTGAGAGGGGTAGGGGAGCTGTGAGGGTTGTTATAAATATATTGTTTGTTTAGTTCTGGGGCCACAAGAAAGATTATTCTTTATTTTTGCATCTTTTGGTGAAAGGAGAACCGTCCATCCGTCCGTGTGTGTGTGTGTGTGTGTGTGTGTGTGTGTGTGTGTGTGTGTGTGTGTGTGTGTGTGTGTGTGTGTGTTATATCCACGGCCGACACGAGACCGTACGAACCAGTCACCTCTCAATCAAGGACATTTCTCGCACTGTATTCATATTTTACTGCGAGTCCGATTTGCATTCAGGAGCACAACAGTTATGGATAACCATTTTGAAATTGCAACTCTTTCGTCAAAATGCTCAAAATTATATCTAAAAGACGATTTGAATTACAGATTTTGCACTCGCAATGGCAGGTTAAAAGTGCCTGGCGAACCGAACTGAGTCGGTGCACGCACACACACACACACACACACACACACACACACACACACACACACACACACACACACACACACACACACACACACACAAAAGGTCTCATTTAGTAGTCATATGTCATTTCGAAAGTCGCGTATTAAATAGGTTCCTACAAGCATTGGGAATGGAGAGGTACATGGATATTGGCAGAAATGCATGGGCCTGACTGGCCTGACAGGTCTACTCCTGCATCGAAGTTCCTTCGATTTCCTTGCATAAACGAAAAGCTCTATTTCTTACATTCTCGAAAGAAAAAGATGAAAAAAAAACCTGTCCACGAAGTGAAAGTACATTATGCAAAAGTGTTTGAATGCTCTCTCCTGCGGAGTGTCTCGGCATTCTTTCACAAAACACCAGTCATTGTTTGACCAGGTAGTAGGTAATAAGCAGCTGAGTTGAATTCAAATTAATGGTGATGTGGTGCTGTGAGCTTGCTTTGCATGTCTGCATTAGTATTGTCTGGTGTGCATACAACAGAATGCGATATGGATCATTAAATCGCAGAGAGTGCATTAAGTTCTCAGACAGAGAAAGTCCTCCTCCCACGTGCTCTGTCCTATTAAGGCACAGATAAATTCAACGTGTTATTCCAACTATTCCCGTTGTGCAAAACAGGATAGATGATGGCAATTGGAAAAATGTAGCGTTTAGTGTGTGAAACAGATATGTGAGCACAGTGGTGGTCAACTGCTGGGGACACTGAACTGATATCTCATCCCAAAAGAGAGGGTTAAGGTGCAGCTGAAAGTAAAAGTATGAAGGATTTTGATTTTAAGCTCCTGGAAACTGAGCCAGTCTCGAGAGAACTTGATGCACTATTCTCCATACGGTAGATATGTGTTGTGAATGATTTCTAAATCACTCAGGGAAGTTTGGGATAGGCAGGAAAGGGATACCTATAAAAATGGCAGTACAAGCCAAAAGCACCTCCAACTGAATTGTTGAAAAATGTGTTATTTGGAAGTACTGACAATTTCTGCAGATGAAATCTGCAAAAAGGAAAGGATGTGTCTGTAGTTAAAGCTAATGAGGTGGACCCGGTGTAAAAACTCAAAGTTTGCTCGATGCAAGAAATACATCTCATGTGAATGTGCCATTCGCAGGAGGATTTGCCTTAATGGGCTAAAACCTCGGTTCTATCACAATGAACAGTTATTGGGAGATGATTTAGCCTATGGGTTTATATCTGGGCACATACGTGTATACAGATATATGTATGTGCACACACATACACACACACACACATATGTCAGAACAGCTGGACACACAAAGGCACAACAGTATTTGTGGAGTAATCCACCGGCACATCTGCAAAGATTTCAATATCCCAGTTCCACAAAACTCATGGAAACATGAACCAAAAGCAATCATTGAAAACAAGGACACAATGCTCACATACGATCTGATGATCCCATCCAGCGTGAACATAGAAAACAAAGCACTGCGGCCGGACATCATACTCAGATACAAAAACGAAAAGTAGGCGTTAATTGAGGTTTCAGTTCCCAGTGATTTCGGTCTAAATAGCGCATGAATCAAGAAAATGACAAAATATCAAGATCTCAAAAATGAAGTGAAGAGATCATGGAAGCTGATAAGTGTCGAAATTGTGGCAGTGAGAGATGCAGCAACGGAAGTGATGAAGAAGAACCACACAGAGATCTTAGAAACCAACGCTGGAAATATTAATACAAATTAACTGCAGTTGAAAACTGTCTGGGGGCTTAGTGACGATCCCCAAGAGCCCTCAGAACAAAACTCTGAGATCAGAAAACTTCACAGCTTGATCCATGAATCGTGACCCTCCACAACCCCTCCACCTACCCCCTTTAGCAAAACAGAGGTGGATACTGCGAGACCTGGGAGGACTCCGTTCCACCTTCTGAATCCAAAATGATGGAGGTAAAAGTCAACACACACACACACACACACACACACACACACACCTCATCAAGTTAGGGGGTTCGATTTGTGTATATACATACATTACACAGAAGCCTGGTGTTGGCTCAGTGGTTTGAGTGGTGGCTTGGGATCCAAGGGTCCTGAGTTCAAGCCACGTTGCCCGCTGAATTACTTCACCAGGGGGTTGATACAGCCTGCCATCCTTCCGAGGTTGGCAAAATGAGTACCAGCTTGGTGGGATGACAGTCATTCGAGTATCCTGCGTCGGAGTGGCGATCCGTCCAGGATTGTGCCCAATAGCCACGGAAACTGCTTCGGCAGCACCGACGCTCTGTAGAGAGTGTGGTTCCAATGGATGGATGGATGGATGGATACATTACCAACCCACACACATACTTAAAAAAAAAAACCCTGAAGCAAGTCAACTAGATATTTTGTTATTGCCGACACTTCAGCAAGATGCTTGTAACCCCAGAAATCATATAAACCAGCAGCCAGGTGCTGCACACCCTGAATGATTGCCTTCACGTGACAAAACACACAAAGACTGCCTTTTTTACTTTCATCGAAGGCTTGTAGTGGAGCCTGTACATCAATCACATGGAGGACAAAGACATGAGTAGGCATCAGTGTACCTTCAGATAAATTACATGAGTATTAGTAGACAATGACAAAGTGAAATGATATATGGGATTTTAATCTCGGTTCCTCACATCATGATGCAGAGGTACCGATGCGAAACCGAAACATGCCAACACCAAGACACAGCTCTGTGTTGTGTTGAAAGTCATTCTGACAGATTATTTTAAAAATAACGACTGAACATGGAATGTTTTACTTCCCAACTGGATTAATATTTTGATCATTCCCCCAGTATATCAAAAGAAAGTATTGCATTGGGGAAACGAACCAAGCACACAGCTGTCGATAGAAAACAAATATGGTAATTACCACCGCAACCAAAGGTGGATGGAGGTTATGTTTTCACCCCTGTCTGTCTATTTGTTTGTTTGTTTGTGAACAAAATATCTCAAAAACTTTGTGGACATATTTGGAGGAAATATGGTGAAGAGCTTGGGTAGATGACAAGGAGGATCTGTTTCGATTTTGGTGAAGATCCAAATCCGGATCCGAGAATTTTTTAAGTGATTCTTCTCCATTGAGAGATCGGGCCAAAAACGATATATTGCATGATATCTCAAAATTTATGGACAGATTCGGACAAAATTGGTGGATGAGTTGGTTCGATTTGAGTTCAGGTTCAAATCCAGATGCAGCCCATGCAATCCATTGGGACTGTACTTTGTGCAGAGCGTTGGTGTTGCCGAAACAGTCTCCTGAGCTGCTGGATACAATCCTGGATGGGTCGCCACTCTGACGCAGAATACTTGAATGGCTCAATCATCCCAGCAAGCTGGTACTCATTTTGCTGACCTCAAAAGGAAGTCAGGCTGAGTCAACCCCACCTGGTATTAATTCAGAAGCCAAGCAGGATTTGTACTCAGGACGCTCGAATCCTATAGTCCTAAGCCCATCACCCTAACCATGAAGCCAACATCAGGCATCAGCCTATCAGTGGGATACAAAATGTAAAGTAATCAGCCTGACAGAGGTGTGCGCTCGACCGAGTGCCTTTCTAGTTAAATGATGATTCTATTACTACCACTACAACCACTACAGTGTATGATCCCGCCCTCCTGTATGATCAGCCAGAGAAAGTCTAAGGTGATATTGGGACGAGACGTCTTCAGAATACTGGTGATAAGTTTCACCCTCTTCACGAAGGACAGCGTGGACTTTAATGTCCAGAATGTAATGCTAACAGATGGGACAGCTGGCTTAACATGAATCTGAAGGACAGTGAACTTTGTTAATTCTACTCTCTCCCCATGAAACACCAATCTAACAGTTTATAGTTGGGTCGGGAATCAAACCCAGACGAGATAGCTCAACTCTGCACCATCCTTTCACGGTCTTACTGGAACAGATGATAAATTATTTTACTTATTAATAAAGGAAATTATTAATAAAAAACACCTGGATAAGCAAGGTGTGATTGCTGGAACAATTGGTGTCAGGTGTTTGCCCTCACCAGCATAACACCATAAAACACCACTTTTCTACTTGAGCAGAACATTGAAATTATTGTTTGTGGATTCAGAAAACACCTATTTTATACTCTAAAGATAACGCATCTTCAAACTTCCAACATGATAAACATGTGAGAGATAAGAGTAAGAGGCCATCTTCATATTATGAACACAATAATGGAAACGTTGACCTTAATGGAAGTACAATAATGGAAATGCAAGACATTGACTGCCTTTCCTATCCTCTATAAATATCTTGATTTATATTTTCTCTTTAACAATCCTTTCCAATTTACCGACACCAGAAACGGTGGTGTGATCATGAGGGTGGCTGCTCTGAGTCTGGAAGGTCGAACATCAGCTGAATCATACCAGAGACGTTGAAAATGTTATGTGTTGCCTTCTGGGAAATGATCATTTTAAAAGTATTGAGCATGGACAAACAACCAAACGTTTGCGGCCATTGCACAAGCTTTGATGGACCTAGTGGCCTCCTCATGCGTTGACGTTCCTTGTCGATGACCCTTAAGTCCGTGAATGCCAGAGCAGAGATTTAACTCAAAGTAATTTGTGTTAACTCAACAAGGATGCCTACCCATCAGAGGAGTTCAAGTTAGAATCTGATTTGATTTAGATTCATGCAGCTCCTTGAGGTCGAGAAGCAGGTACGGCACCACACTGTTAATGGTGTGTTTACTCAATCAACAACGTATATGTATGTATGTATGTTTGTATGCATGAAGTATGGATGTGATTATATACAGTGCCGTCAAAAAGTATTCACAGCCCTCGACTTTTGTCACATTTTGTTGCGTTACATCCTGAATTTAAAATGGATTAAATGTAAAAAAAAAATTGTCACCGATCTACAAAAAATGCCCCATAATGACAAAGTGAAAACATGTTTTTCGACATTTTTACAAATTGATCAAAAATGAAAAGATGAAATGTGTTACATCAATAAGTATTCAACCCCTGAGTCAATAACCTGTAGAAGTGCCTTTGGCAGTGATTACAACTTCGACTCTTCTTGGGTATGTCTGTATCAGCTGTGCACACCTGGATTTGGGGATTTCCTCCCATTCTTCCTTGCAGATTTGCTCAAACTTTGTCAAGTTTTATGGGGATTGTCGGTGAACAGCAATCTTCAAGTCTTTCCACAGATTCTCAATGACATTCAAGTCTGGTTTTTGGCTGGGCCACTCAAGGGCTTTCACGTTCTTGTTCTGAAGACATTCCAATGTTGTTTTGGCTGTATGCTTGGGGTCGTTGTCTTATTGGAACTTAAATCTTCACTGCAGTCTAAGGTCTTTTGCACTCAGAAGCAGGTTCTCCTCAAGGATTTGGCTGTATTTGGCTCCATTCATTGTTCCCTCTATCCTTACAAGTCTCCGAGTCCCTGCTTCTGAAAAGCATCCCCATAGCAAGAACCTGCCACCACCATACTTCACAGTTGGGATGGTGCTAGATGGGACATGAGCTGTGCTTGGTTTCCTCCAGACGTAGCGCTTTACATTCAAGCCAAAGAGTTCAATTTTCGTCTCATTGGACCACAGAATATTTCACCTCATGCCCTCAGTCTTTCGCGTTCCTTTTTGTAACCTCCAGGTGTGCTGTCTCAGGAGTGGCTTCCATCTGGCCAATCTCCCATAAATCCTAGATTTGTGAAGTGCTGCAGAGATTGTTGTCCTTCCAGCAGGTTCTCCCATCTCAGCAAAGGATCTCTATAGTTCTGTCAGAGTGGTTATTGGCTTCTTATTAACCTCCCTGATCAAGGTCCTCCTTCCCTGGATGCTCAGTTTGGTCAGATGGCCAGCTCTAGGAAGAATCTGGTGAGTTCCATATTCTTTCCATTTCCTAATGATGGAGGTCACTGTGCTTTTGGTATCTTTCAACACTCTAGAAATTGTATTATATCCTTCCCCAGATCTACGCCTCCTCACAATTATATCTCGGAGTTCGAAGGACAGTTGCTTGGACTTCATGGTGGAGTTTCTGCTCTGACATCCACTGTCAACTGTGGTATGTTATAGGGAAAGGTGTATTTCCTTCTAAATCATGTCCAATCAATCGAATTGGCCACAGGTGGACTCCCATCAAGTTGTGGAGACATCTCAAGGATGAGCAAAGGAAATTGGATGCATCTGAGCTCAATTCGGTGTGTAAGAGCAAATCGGTTGAATACAGTGAGAGGAGAGAGGAAGGGAAGGCAGACGCGTGGTGAAGCATTAATTACAATTCATACCGTCTCATCAAAATGATTCTGCATAGAATAACAGTGAAGATGGAAACAAAACAATGTCTGAAATCTGTTTTCTACCAATCATACGATAAACACGTTCCGGAGACAAACTCCTGTCCAGACATAACCACCGTCTGGATATATCGAGAGAGAGACAGACAGACAGACAGATGGATGGATGGATTTATGAGAGAGAATGTTTTGCTTTATCAACAACAACACACACACACACACACACACACACACACACACACACACACACACACACACACACACACACACACACACACACACACACACACACACACACACACTTAGCCAATTTGCCTAAAAGGGGGAGGGAAGTAAGAAGGAGGGAAGGGAGAGAGGAGGGATAGAGACTGAGGAGGAGTGGGGGATCGAGTTTGGAGGGGGGAGCAAAGAGGAGTGGGGGAGTGAGGAAGGAGGGGAAGCGAGGAGGGGGTGCGTGAGGAATGAGGAGGGAGCAAGGAGGGGTTTGGGGAGTGAGGAGGGTGGGGAAGAGAAGGCAGTGTGAAGGGAGGGAGAAGTGTGAAGGGAGGGAGAAGTGTGAAGGGAGGGAGAAGTGTGAGAGGATGGGAGGGGAAGGCAGCATTATGGGAGGGCAAGGAAAGGCAGCATGAGGGGAGGGTAAGGTAAGGCAGTGTGAGGGGAGGGTCCATCTGGAAATAACCACCATGCAGACACATATGGAGATAACCACTATCCGTCGATGACCACCCTCCAGATACATATGGAGATAACCACCATCTGAATATGTGTGGAGATAACCACCATCCAGAAACATTCGGAAACAGAGAGTGACAAAGAGCGGGAAAGATGGAGAAAGAGTGGGAGTGGGGTGGGGGAGAGAGCGATAGGAATGGGGAAAGACAGAGTGAGAGGGGAGAGAGATGGGAAGGGGAGGGGAGGAGAATTGGAGGAGAGAGGGTGATTTTGGGAGATGTGACGTCCAGTTTAACAGCACACACACTGATGAATCTCCATGCCTGTGAAACACCGGGATGACAGTTTATAGCTGGGTCGGGATTCAAACCCAGGCGAGACGGCTGAGAGCGAGCATGTGTACCTCTCGGCTTTCCTGGTGTGATGTGGCGATTCATTACTTCATAACAACTGAAAATATTTTTACTCATTGTGATCTTTTAATTTATTTTGCCTTCCTACCTCTGGTATCAAACCGCATTGTCGCGATTGAAGCTTGAAGAACGCGTGCCAAGTGGCTTCACCAAGCACCCCATGAAACAGTTGAAGAAACTTTTAAAAACTAACGTTTAATTCTTACTTGCATTTATCTATGCCGAAGTGATGGGTCATATAATGGAAGAACAAAAAGGGGAAACGTCGTGTAAATTTTTTTTTCTCATTTTCAGCAAGCCAGCCATCGCCTGTTTCACCGCAGAACAACACCTGGCCAATGCAGGTGAGTGGCCCCTGACCTTTGTTCAAGTCGATTAATGTACAGTAGGCAATGACAGTGCAAATATTGTAGAGTGATTTTTGTAGAGCAAATATTGTAGAGCAAATATTAAAGAGATTCTCGAGGTTATGGCATGTGCGGAAATGAAATAATACCACAAACGCTGGTGTCACCAGGCAGGCATTTATAAGCATTGCAATGTACCCAGCGATTCATAGCTATGATGAACAGGCATTCGATACGATGAGTGAGGAAAGTAAAAAAAAAAAAATCTTTATAGTTAAGAAATCATTGCGGCCTGTTCCAAGTCAAGACATGGTTGAACAGGCCAAAAAACATGGCGGCTTCAGACCCCAGTGAGGTTTCCCAGAATACGACTGAAGACCCCATCGAGGACGGTGACTGAGGATGTGCCTAATAAAATATATAATTAAATAAGGCTGTTAATTATCTTCAAAAGGGGTGTTTTAATTAACTCAAACATCCAATTTTTACTCATGCACTTCCATGGAGTTTTCTTAGTATGCATGCAAAGTTTCAGGCTGCTATGTTTCACGGTTTTGGAGTTATGGAGGACACACACACACACACACACACACACACACACACACACACACACACACACACACACACACACACACACACACACACACACACACACACACACACACACATATATATATATATATATATATATATATATATATATATATATAGAGCCTGGTGTTGGCGCAGTGGTTAGGGCAGCGGCTTGGGATCCAAGAGGTCCTGAGTTCAAGCCCCGTTGAGCCACTGAATTAATACACCAGGGGGTTGACTCAGCCTGTCATCCTTCCGAGGTCGGCGAAATGAGTACCAGTATACTGGGCCGGTGTATACCCCGGTTAAAATAGGTGTACCATATCCCTGTGTCGTAAGAGGCGACCAGGGTTGCGTCAGGAAGGGCATCCGGCGTAAAACATGTGCCAAATCACTATGCGGATCATAATGGATGATCCGCTGTGGCGACCCCTAACGGGAGCAGCCGAAAGAAGAAGAAGATATATATATATATATATATATATATATATATATATATATATATATATATATATATATATCCTCGAAGTGTGACATATCAGCATGGTCATGTGATAACTTTCGTACTGCAGCTAACTTCCACAGCCTGGATAGCTTTCCGTATAATTTTTTTTTACCAATAGTCCAGTCACGTGCTTCACATATAAGTGGCCATTGTGAAATGGAAATCATTCCACGGGCCATCAGTGTCATCCTTACGTCTGCATGAAATTACATGGAGAGCACCATGTAATGTTGTGCATTTCTGAGATGATGTACGTTTGATGCCAAATTATTGACCATTGTAAAAGTTATGTAAATAAAGCAATAATTACCTTGTACTTCAATCCCGCTGAGATAGATGCATTGTTCAAACCAAATTATTGTCCTTTCAACCAAACGTCCCCCTGCTTATAAAAGATCTCCATTTGTAAAAAAAAAAAAATATATATATATATATATATATATATATATATATATATATATATATATATATATATAGAAGTCTTTTGTTGCTGTTTTATATTCAGTGATCGAAATGAAGGTCATCATGGAGCTTGTACACAAATTATATGCAAGGGGCAGGCATTAAGAGACATTGGTATGCTTTCTTATTAATGACAAAGACATATATTTCGACAATGGACAAGTCAATGTGGAATATGAGATTTAAACTTATGATTCCAGCGCCATGAGCACATGCTTCAAATGGGAATACTAAACAGCCAAACCTGTAAAACAAGATACAATATTACATTAATAGGGTAGTTGATATAATATGTGGATAGTAGGGGCCTATGGCGGCCACAACGTTGAACTGTTATCCTTGAGACTGACGGTTCGAATCCAGGTGAAGGCAGCGGTATTCATGATTTGGATTTCAGGGTTATAGAAGGTAAGCTATCAGATTGTTGGAAAGAGTGCAGCTCGCTCCATCATGGCAACAGGAAAAGATTGATCAGATGACCGTGTCAGGCCTGCCATGATTCTGCTGCAGACTTTATAGTCGACATTTAGATGCCTTCAGGTAATTTGGGCCAGACACGAAAGTGTTTCCTATGAAAAGGAAAAGGAAGTACAGCCCATAAAAGCCTAACTAAAAAAACATAGAAAAACATGGCGTGCTTCAGATTGATGAATTGTCCAAAAGTTTCAAGTCTCATTCGTTCAGGACTTCCACTTGGACTTGAAACTTTGTGACTTGAATCAAACTAAGACATTTGGGGAAATTGGTGAGCGTTCTAGCCAGGATTTATCATCCCCACTTTGGTGCCATTGACCTCCAAAGTAAAGTCACACACACACACACACACACACACACACACACACACACACACACACACACACACACACACCCTCGTTAAATAAATAAATCGAAACACATATTGTTTGGAATGCAATTATAAACACCTTAACAGTGAGATTTCAAAGGCGGCGTCACAATTCAAATGTGAGAAACGTGGCAAGTGTCAGATATTTTTTTAAAGGATAGGCTTGCACAAGGTCGTGTTTCCTCCCTCCTCCCCCCCAACACCCCCTGCCACACACATGGTCAGAATTGAGCCTTCACATTCTGACCCAGGAATTATAGGAAAGCCTTGAAGGCTGATTGCTATCCGTAGCTTTTTTCAGCAAAACGGTGAAAGTGGAAAATTGCGGCAACACGTGTTCGGCTGTTTGTAAGAAATCTTGGCAGAATGAGATTACTGCAACTATCAGTTTAATATTTGACAACGGTTACAGGTTTTCCCATAATCCCCCTGCATTATAAATCTATGGAATGCAATCCAACTGGCCGCTTATCTATTTGCCCCGTGTGGCTCTTCTGCGAGTCTGTAAAGTGGAGAGCTCAATTCTCTGGAAGACTATTCCCAGGTCAACACGAGGCCGAGAGAAAGGCCTATATGAATGCCGAGCGTCCGATACCTCTTACAGTCGTGTGTGACTTTGTCTCAAAGAGCTTTCATGACATTCCCCTGATGTGTGTCACCCAGAGGCTTAATGTAGAAAGAAAAGCGCTTTCATGGCGGCTTTTGTGTAGTACAGAGTCCAACCACAATGCCAACACCAGTTGTTGCATTCTATTCCCATCTCTCCCCTGACTTCACAGTCTAACAGCGAAGGTCTGACCCTGGCTTCATAACTTCAACCTCAGCCTCCCAGTGGTACCACACGTATAACTTGGGCCGTCTCTGTTCCGTGGAGGTTACGCAAAGCAAAAAAAAAAAAGAAAAACTGCAGACAATGCAAGTATTCACCAAACTGATGCTCTCGGTTATGCTGAGCGAAGGCGGGTCGTTGTTCCTCGTTTATATTTCTCTATTTTATTTCCTTCTGTTTTCGCGCATTCACGGCCCCGATACTGCATGGGTTCAAATGTTTTTAATGGAAACATCTGGCCCCGAATGCCTTAACCCGACCACTAACTCTCGAACATTTGCGATCCCACCATTCCTCCCACCCTCTCCATGATTCCCTACTCCTCCAACACATTAGTTCAGCTCATAGGTTCTTCTTCTCCTCCAGTGAAGCACAAAATCCAGAAGCACAGAGAGAAAGGTTTAACGCACTCTCATCATCAACACAAAATGTCCACTATCGATCACCCAATAAAGCGCAGATTGTTGCAATAACCTCCTTCCGATTTGCAAGATTCATTTTTGTGTCAGTGATTCTGATAGAATCCAATTCACAGGCCTCCTTCACATTATTCTTCACACCTAGCTGAAGACTTGTTTAAAAAAAATAAATAATAATAAAAAAACCTGATTCTTTGCCTCGTTCAACTCTTCCTGGAAAGGTTTCTATGGCATTAATGATGGAGATTATACGAAATCAACCTCAGGCAGGATATTTACCGTGGAAGATCTCCTGGGATTTGCAGAGTTAGTAGAGTCATTCAGCTCTCCGCAGTCTTCATCTTTCATTCTCAGGCCTCTGGTCAAAAGCCTTACAATGTCATCCGGCAAAGCTTTCCATCCACAGCATCAGATGTTTAAAATTCCCTTCGATCAATGTTTCGAGGCATCTCATGTTGCTGCACCGATATTCCATTTTGGGACGATAAAGGCCCAACGGTCACAAACTCAGACATCGGCCCATGAACATGGCCATCTGTTCTCCTGGCACCAGCATCCACCGGTCGTAGAGGAGCAATAAAGTCAAGACATTTACACAGCATCTCAATATGCTCGTGTGATTGAGAATATGAATTACTCTTCCCGGGCATATTGCCAAAGAAGAAGCTGTTTTGATCATCACGAAGAGAAATTAGCATTTATTACAACGAGAACTACATCTTTTGTCCTGTTTATTCCTAAGATTCCTTCTTACCTGCTGGTCCAATAAAAACTTGAAATTTCTGGGGAGCTCCAAAGATTAAATGGTAAAACTTTATTATTTATTTATTTAGCCGAAGCATCATTGATGAAGTATTATGGCTTGCTTTGTATGGATATATAAGCTTTGCAGCTGAGGATGTGCAAACAAGACCTTGGTCACAAATGGAATGTCCAGTTTTCTAAAATGTCAGCAAACCACGTTCATACAAAGTATGTGTTTGCGAGTAAACAGTTGCGATTTGTATTTCCAATTGCAAACAGCTGTTGGGTGAACACACGAGAGTTGGTTTTTTTCTAGTTGCGCTCATACGCCGCACGTGATTGGCATTGCGGTTTTGAATTTACAATTTTTTTTAGAAGGTACTGGCTCTTATAATGGACATACGTCGCCAGAGGTGGTTCTCAGACCTCCTTTTCTGCAGGGTTAATTTAAAGCCAATGGATGGTGTCCATGCTGCGATTGAACGGCCAATGGACCTTGGAGATGCGTTGTGCATTGCTGTGGTGTAATCCCTGCCAAAATTGCAGGCCAGATCATGTAAGGCAATGGATGGAGGTTTAGATACGCAGCTAGACAGTGCTCAGATTTAAATGCAAAGCCAGTCCTTTCCATCCATTTTCTTTCACCCACCCGTAGCTTGAAATAGGTTTCTAAACACTGCAGATCTGGGAAGATCCTCATACGACTCCGCAAAGGCCACGGCCGTTACTCGATGACTAACGGTGATGCCGGGCGAGCGTGGTGCGTGTGGGCCTGACCTTGGGCGGCTTGTCGGCCACTGGGTATCGGGACCCTGAACTGTGCATGGAGTGTGCAAAGCCTCTATCTTCCCCACTGCTGTGCTGCACGTTTCCAAGACAGAATCAGCTATGAAGGTGACCAAGCGCAAGAGCATAACTAAGAATGATGTACGGCAGCACAGTGACAGGCAATTCGGCTGATGCCAGAATGTGCACCCTATTTCTTTGGGGAGCTTGGGGAGGGGTGGAAGGGGTTTCAAAAGAATTGGGCCACGGGTCTGAAGAACGAAGGGGAGAGGAGGTGGTGATGGCAAATGCGTGGAGGAAATGTTTGCAGGGATTGCTGCAATGGTAAAGAAAAGTGAAAAATGGCCATTTTTTAAGGTTGAGAAATACTCATTCAGAATGGCCATTCTAGTATGATTTGGCTCGGATTAAAGGAGTTGCGGTAGGAGGATGCAGCTTCACATTTGACACATACTCCTGATGAGTAAATAAAGTGATGAACAGAAAGTTTCATATGTTGGTCCAGTCCTTCATTACAAAATTATTATATTGTGGTAATGTTTGGGCGATAGACTGATGGCATATAGGAATAAGTTCATGATGAGACTCACACCTTGGTTGCCAAATATTTGCTTCAAACTCCATGTGGATTTTGCACTAATGGGAACCAATTGAGGAACGCTCAGTCATATGACGGCTCATCCAGGAAGATGGGTTTAGGCACCTTAATGCATCTGAAATTGCCTTGTCCATCCTTGCAAAGCCTGCAAAAAAAAGGCTCCGGAGCTCTGAAAGCGCGCTTCAATCTTTGAACTATCACAAAGCTTTAGCCTAAAACCCCAAGAGTTCACACATGAACGGCGGCAGCTCCAAGAACATGGCGGCATGAAACACCTCCTGCATGCTGATGCGATCTATCGAAAAGCATCCATAAACACTGCTCAATGGCCTCTGTCTAATCAGAATAACTGTAAACTACAGTAAATCAGGAGGTTCTTCGTAAATTTACAATCGTTTATTTCACTGTTCTTTCTCGTGTTGTCCTTTTTGCACAGGATTAGGGCTTTAGCTTTAGGGTGTACTAATCCTCTGTCGGTGACAAGCAGTTAATTTGCATGAATGTGCTTGCGATTTGTGCTTCATCTTTTCCTTGGAGTCTCTGCAGGGGAAAAGCCACGCTCAGCCGGCCCTGAAACTCAAATCTTCGCTCCCGAGGCAATGGCCTAAAACGTGCCGCAGTTCCCAAGTGTTTCAACACATTCATTTGGTGACTAATTATTGCGGAGTGGCAAATGCTCCTGATCTGGGATGGCCGCAACCTTTTTTCCGTGGTACCAAAGAACCGAAAGAGGCCTGCATCCAGGGACGGAACATTGATCGATTAGACATTTTCAAACTTTTACATCAAATCGTCCTCACAAAACGTGTCATTTACCCGATAATCGGCGGCATCATGTACGATACACAGGGGCGGATTCTGCAGAATTATCTCACAGATGATCTCGGCCTTAAGGATTAACTCTCAGCTCAATAAATCCAATAAATCCATGAGACTAAGACGTGAATGGTTTTTCCCCCACGTAATCTCAATGCCATATTTCATGATTAATGGTTGACCAAACAAGGGGCACCCTTGTTCTTGTAATCACGAAAATATTCTCGAAATTGCATGAGTGCTTGCACGAATAGAAGTTTTCAAAAGACAATCATCATGGACATTTCAAATGAACATATTAGGGATCATGGCACCGGTATGTTCGTTAGTGCCAAATACAGATGATGCATTCTACCCTGAAAGGACACATTCTTTGAAAGTCCTCCGAGTCTGAAAGAAGTCTGAAGTGCCAACTCTGTCATACAAATTCTTAGAGTCGGGCATCATCCTGTAGAAGTAGAAGAACAAGGCAAGCTTGGGGCATAAATGTCTCGGGAAGAATATTTTTTCATTTATACAAGATGGTATACTTTGTTAGAAAAAAAAAAGAAAAGAATAAAATAGCTAAATTAATCAGCATCATCAAAGCAATGGTGTTTATTTTAATCAGATGTGCTAAGTTATCCGAGTTTTAAAACGAGGTCGACAGGGAATAGCAAACGTCAGTGGCTCCTAACTTCTCCTTATTGTTTTCTTTTGTTATTTTTTTTTACCAGTACTTGTCAAAACAGCTGAAACAATCTTTTCAGGCAGATTTCATTGTGCCAGTGCAATTTCAGCATCACACGGGATTGAGAAGGATGTAATCGCTCTCCGTGCTGGTGGTTTAGTGTGATGCCATACATGCGCTGGCTTTTGTTACATTCTGTTGGCTCTCCATGTAGTCCAGCGAGGTATACTTTCATGGTCAGAAATCAACGAGTTCCTGGCATGGGGTTCCCATTTCAGAACAGGTAATAGTACATCAAATGCACTGTGGAGTAACCGACCCCCATGGATTTTGAAACATAATGGACAAAAATAATGTCTCAACAAGCGTGTGACAAAGATGATATACTCTTTATTCTTGAGTACTGCTTCTAATGTGTGTGGTTCAAAACCAATTGGTTGAAATCTATCTATCAAGAGATTATTCGACTGCGCTGGTTCAATTGCACAGGCCTGAGTGCATACAAGTTTCTCAGCTAGATTTCAGACCAAAATGTTTCAATTTGTCAGATCAAGAACTTCATCAAAGCCAACAGTCAAATAAACAGTGCATCATTGCATAACTGTAACAATTATCAGGAATTTCGAAGTGAAACTAAAACAAAATTAATTAATTAATAAATACTGATGTAAAATCCCTACCTCAGCAACATCAGCATTCGTTGTTTTGTAGTCGACGTAGTACTCCAGTGGTATTATAGCAGCTTGTGATGTCGTCTGCACACCAGTCCCCGCCGCTTCTCTACTTCCTCCAAAACCGTGTCGTTTCTTTCCGCCACGATTCCTGTTTCGACGGCGGGTATTGCCAGAACGGCCATGTCTGGTCAAAGGCAAAGAGAGAGGAGCTCCACCAGAAGTGGCAGCCTGTAAATGCCGTACACTGGCTGGATAACGGCGCCATGAAATAAAGACAACCAGCAGAATGACGAGAACTGAGAGTATGAGAGCTGCACAACCTGCCACCACCTTTTGCAAAGACATCTGTTCTAAATCGTGTTCAGGTGATGGTGGTGATGGGGATGAAACTGCAATTGTTGATGCAATGGCCACAACATCCAGAAAAGGTGGCACCACAGCTTCCTCCCCTTCCAATGTCCCTTCTATCATGTTTGAATGATTATACGGTATCAATGTTGGAGACCTGGGCTGGGGTTTAGGTAGCAATGTATTATGCTTCTGACAAAGATTGTGGCTCTCCAGGGCTTCAAGGACATTATCTCCAGCCAGCTGTTCAGGACCCGCACAAAGCATCCCACCACCGTGGTGCCCTTTGAATGAGTGCAGCCATGCAGCCAGTCCACAAAGACGCTCATCACAAGCCCAAGGGTTTCCAGTCAAGCTAAGAAAGACTAACGATGAAAGAGACATGAAGGCATCAGGTTCCAGAACCTCTAACTTATTACTATCCAGTTTGAGCTCTTCTAAATTGGGCAGTCTCTCCATTATCTCTGGCTTCAGTTGCTGAATTCCATTTCCAGAAAGATCCAACACCTGCAGTGATGTCCATCGTGGAGGTGGAATATCTCCTATGGGTACAACTGCATCATCACCAATTTCTTTTCCTGCAATCACCATACTCTCCATGTCCACCAGGCTCCCAGTCGATAATTCACTACTCGTACCATTGCCGATTTCCTCCCTTCGTTTTATCACAGGGCGGCTCAACATATCGATACGGTTCAGTTTTAGGTAAAGTGCACGAAGGTTTGGCAGTCGTGGGCCGAGGCGTATCACATCGACACGGACCACTCTGTTCCTCTCCACGTGGAGCTCAGTGAGGTGCTTCAGACCTGTGAATGAAGTCCGTGGCAGTGCACGCAGTCGGTTGTAGCCTAGGTCCAAAAATTCAAGGGCACGGCAATCGCGAAAAGGTCGGTTAGGGAGTGATCGAATGGCATTGGCACGAAGCTGAAGGCTCTGCAGCTTGCGAAGACCAGAGAAGAGTCCTGGTGCAAGATGCTCGAGGCGGTTGTATGACAAATCGAGGTTACGAATGTTCGGCAATGGTTGGAATGTCGAAGCATCGAGGTCGCCAATGCGGTTTGAGCCAAGAATTAGCTCCCGCAGGCGGTGCACACCTGAGAAGGCCCCGGGACTGACGGTTTGCACAAAGTTGTGGTCAATGTAGAGCCATGTCAGACGACGAAGGCGGCTGAACTGCCCATCGCCAATAGCCTGTGAGCACGATGAAAATACCCATGGTACACCAGTTCCAATCAATGTAGATACAATGTCATGAAATAATTGTATATTCAAACAAAAAAATTAATATGCAAGGTGCTGACATTATACGGCCACAAACCGATATAAAGCAATAACATGTGAACAGACACAAGAAATGCAAGATATGTGCTAATCTTTACAAAGAATTGAATCAAAAAGTGTATGAAGAGAAATTAATTTAAACGAAACTGGAAGTTTTTAATTGATTGGTTGGTCCATATTTGACCACAGTTCAATGGCGAATTTTATCTACTCGCTACATCATTATTCAGAGGTGTGTCCATACTGCTCACATAGTGCCCAGTAGGTTGAGAGCAGGAATTTAGAATTTGGTGAAGACACTGGCACGTGATGGCCAATATCGTTTTGAAAGGTAATGTCCACTAGAAAATATTAGCAGATTCCACAGTGAGCTTAACATCCTCTCTGAAGGACGGCGCGCATATTGATGGAATACCCTGCTTGCAAAGCACCAAGCTGACAGTTGGGGATTGAGGATGAAGGGTATTGAAGGGAAGGGAAGGAAAGATAAATACATTATGAGTGTGAGTTGGGAGGAAAAGAGAGGCAGTCCAAAAAACTGTGCCATTATGCATACAAATAATGTGTATAGATGTCACAAAAGAAGAGTTGGCAGAAGACCAGCAAATAAGCTGAAATAAATCACACACACTAGAAATTACAGCAATAATCAAAATGGAAATACGTGCAAGAGTTGGATGAAAGATGAGATTCTGGCATTAGAGAATAGTTGTAAAATTATATGGAGCAGTCAGACATTTCACGCTGCATATGGCACGAAACCAAGCCAACACCACTTGAACTATACTTCCCAGGAACGAGACAGACTGCCAACGGAAGCGGAGGCAATGGTGGCACGAAATGGTGAGATGAGAGAAAAATATTCATGCAATGGAACGCAGCCATTAGATATTACAAAACTGTTTGATTATACCTGCACCTCCTCTACAAATCTAAATACTAGATATTTTTACCCAGAATATTGACTTTATAAAAATTTTTTTAAGGCTGCTCATATATTCTGTATGCAAACAATAAGTATGGGTGAGGAGGGCAGGCTTAGATGGGGATAAGGTGAAAGTAAAGGGAGAAAATGTAATGTAAGGCATACATGGAAGCCATCTTTGCTTCTTCATTGTGTTCATCATATCATGAAGATGAGGCCAAACCCAAAGACATTCAGTAAAATGGACTAAAAGGGGCTGATGAAACTTAAATGAGGAGCAAGTAATTTGATACTAATAAGATTAATAGCATAATCATAGGATAAATAATAAATTCATGTGTGTGCTTCGCAAAAGATACACCGTGGGATCTTTAACGTCCGACAGCAACCGATACTGGAGAACGGACAGCAATGATGATAATAAATAAAATATAACAATCATAAAGTACGACTGTCAGAACTGCAAACCAAATATGATTGAAGGAAAAATAAAAATGTAATTGAAAAGGTGAAATTTTTTTTTTTTAATCTTATGTTGAGGCAAAACACTCAAACAATGACTGATGCATTAAGGCCTAGTGAAGGCCTCGTTTCAGCTTCACACACCACAGTCAGGAATAAACAACCAAAATGAAAACATTTCAAACAGGAACTAGAAAGCATCTCAAAATGCAAAACAAATCCGCATACGCTTTCTTTGTACTCACACTAAACTTGACAAAAACGACAGTTGAAGAACAAATTGTACATTTTATTCATTTCTGTTCTCCACATTCCCATAATAAAAGTTTGTTATAGATTTGATGACAAAAGCTCAAATGGTAAAAAAAAAGTTATGGCCTGGACGGACGGACGGACGGACGGACGGACACACACACACACACACACACACACACACACACACACACACACACACACACACACACACACACACACACACACACACACACACACGAAGAAAGCGAGCGCAAGCAGGTCCATTGTGGCGGAAATACCGCATGGTGTGAACAACCAATGGTGCTCCCAGAAGGCCTTGAGTGGGTATTCGGAGATCGTGAGGAATGGGGATGTCATGGATGTGGAGTCAGAGAGATATCACCATAAGGAGTCGAAGGTAAGAGAAGCACATGTATGACTCGTATAACAGCAGGTAATGCGGTCCTGAGCGAAAGGGGTGAGACCTAACATCGCGGTCAGGATGTTGAACGGTCCGTGTGATGGCACCCGGAGCAGGAAGAAGGCGAGCACGAGTGGGACCATCGTGATGGAGATACCGCATGGTGCGAAAGGCCGAGGGAGCTCCTAGGAGGCGTCGAGTGGTGAAACGGAAGCCACGTGTGTGATGCACGACGGGGTGAGTGTGTTGCAGAGTATTAAAAAAAAACTCCAAACAAAGGGCCACAGGCCCACAACAGAGAAAGCTGTGTGAAGACTGTGTAGACACACCAGGCAGCTGGGGTGTGTCCTGCTAAGATAAACGGCTTCACCTTCCGCAGAGAGGCAGCGCCCTGCATCAAAGCACAGAGCGATGACGATGCTGCCTGACTCAAAGGAAAGACAAAAGCAGGACAGAAGAAGAAAAAAAACAATGAATGCTGGAATGTTGAGGAGGAGGAGGACATGGGTTGTGTTTGTGGAGGAGATCGATTCATGACTACAGCACATATAAATGAGGAAAGGATAAATGATAATTGGCAGAAGGTTGAAGAGGAACAAAGGAGTAGATGAGAGTAGGAACAATGTTCTCTGGAAGAAGAGATGGCTAATAACACAGAGGAAGTGAGAATGACACCAACTGAAGAAAGACCACGAATAATTTGACGACGTAATAACAAACACACAAAAACACGAAATAACAGAACAAACAAATCTTTCAAAAATATATTTTCAAAATAGCCCCCCCCCAACCCCTCCGAAAGAAATAATCATAGTAAATTTTGCAGCAGCACAACTAATTCAGGATAAAGGAACAACAAAACACTGCAAGAACACAACAGGTTCCAGAAATAAAACCCAAGCACAACCATCTCTCTGACTCTCTGAGAAATCCTCTATATCTCTTTGCTGATGATATCTCTTTGCTTTGCTTTGCTTTGCTGATACCCTCTAACGTACCATCGGTCATCCCTCAGACCGGCAAGCAGCAGCTTCTTCACTCACTGCAGATCTGGATAAAATCACAAACTGGTCCAACACGTGGAACATGTCTTTCAATCCGGACAAATCTCACACTCTCACTATGTCTCTCTGAAAGGACACTTTAGACCCCCCCCATCCACTTTCTCAACAATCCTCTGGATGAAGTCCTTTCTTTCAAGCTTCTGGGTCTCACTATCTGCCATGACCTTTCTTGGGAAAGCCACATTTCAAACCTCGCCTCCAAAGCCAGTCGCCGACTGGGAATCCTCCGTCATGCAAGGTCCTTCCTCGGCCCACCTGAGCTCCTGACCACTTACAAAGCTTTTGTCCGCAGCCTGATGGAGTACTGCTCTCCCCTCTGGGCTGGTGCATTTGCCTCCAACGTTTCTCGGCTTCACGCTGTAGAAACCAAGGCATTTCGGATCATTGGCCTCTCCCACAATGAGGCTGAGTCTTTGGGCCTCTCACTCAATCACCGCAGGTTGGTCGGTGGTCTTTCTGTCTTGTACTGTCTCCTCTCCAGCCTTACCCCCCCTGCTCTCTCTGTGATTTGTCCCCACCACATTTCCGCAGGGCGCTCAAGGTCCGCCAACAACCCCCTTCTGGTGAAACTACCAAAATCACGAATCACTGCTCATCTTCACTCTTTCATTCCACTTTTTCCCCGCCTTTGGAATAAACTCCCTCACTCTATTCATTCCCATTCTTCCCTCCAGGCCTTCAAAACAGCTGTTCACCACCACCTCTTGTCATCCCTCATCCAAATCCTCGATCTTTCCTACCCCCGATAATCCACCCAAGCCCACCTCCTTCAAATTCCCTGCTTTCCTTCCTGAAAGTCCCTGTAATGTCTATCTTCTATTCCCCATGTTCCCTGTCCCATCCCTCTCCCTTCCACAGATCTCCAAATGTCTCTGTTTCCCACTATTTTGTCCTTCTCACTCCCTCCCCTCCTGTCTCATGCCCCCCTTGATGTGCGTTGTGTGTTAGCTCTCACACGAGCCTCGACAAGGTATACAAAAAAAACCAAAAAAAAAAAACCATGGAAGCAAAGACCCGACAGACAGAGGGAAATGCTCAGAAAGGAGACAGGATAGCTTCAGCAATTCCAAAGAGGAAATCAAAGCCCAAAACTAAAGAGGAGAATCCAATTTATATATATATATATATATATATATATATATATATATATATATATGTATATATATGAAATTGAAGACAATAACCTAGAGGAATGGTTGCTAAAAACAAACTCAAAAAAGAAATGATAGCAAGGAAATTTTTTTTAAATAAATGACTGCGACGAGGCTTGCAACATGAGAAAACAAGGCGGGAAGTCTAAAAACAATCCGGAGAGATTCTACCGTGAATGAGGGAAACGGAAGCAGAATGTGTCATCCCCTCCTGAAAAAGATGAAATGAAATTCTGGAAAGGAATTCATGAAGATCGAAAAGAACATGATAAGGAGGCACAATGGATCCAAAAACCTGGAGAAGAAAAAGCAACATCTCGAGGAAATACCCCCCAGTAATAATTGATGCAGAAAAGATAAGACAACAACTTACAAAGATGGCAAACTTTAAAAGCCCTGGCCCAGACGGGATCCCAAACTTGTGGCTGAACAATTTGATGCTCTCCACGTTCACTTCGCCTGAGCATTCAATGAACTTATCCAATGGGATCAGGAAATGGAAGAATGACTCATATAAGGTAACACCTTCCTCATCCCAAAATCTGAAGAAACCCAACAACCTCACAAACACCAGCCAATAGCCTGTCTATCAACAACATACAAATTTTTAACAAGAATCATCAGAGAAACAATGCACCACCACCTAATACAACGAGGAGGCCTCGAGGCAGAACAGAAGGGATGCTGCAGAACAACAGACGACCTACTACTAAATAAGGCCATACTCGAAAACTGCAATATGAGAAGAGCCAAATTATCCTCAGTCTAGATAGACTATAAAAAAGCTTTTGATCGTGTCCCACATTCACGGATGATAAAGTGCATGCAAATGTATAAGATAAATCCCCAAATGATCAATCTGATTTTTGAAAGCAATGGATCTATGGAATACCACACGAATCCTGCAGCACTCAGAAGGAAAGATCAAAATACCATGAGTGAAGATACGACGCAGGATCTTTCAAGGAGACAGCTTTTGTTCATATACCAGTCCACTTAAAGGAATTTTTTTTTCCGTTTCGTCCTCAATCAAAACATTAAGCGCTTTTTCCATCCTTTAAATATGATGATCACAGGACTGGAACGAGCCATTTGAGCTTTGCGGCGCGGTAACACTTGAACGGATATTTGACGCAGGTTTATACACAGCAGTTAATTGATCCGGTGATTGTGGTTTACAGATGCCGCACTTTCACTTGCTGATGCATCTAAGAACTACACAGTCACAGGCATGGTTGCCCATTTGCTTCATTCATATCACAGGTATGGTAAACCGACCATGGGCGTGAAGATCCGGCCAGAGGTGAGTGTTTTAGATGTCTGTGGTATTTTTATTGACTCGTAAGGTTCGCAGTTACTGGATCTAACCCACGACCGTCATAGTGGCGAGGCATGGGATTTGGAGCACTCCACTGGATGATCATAACAGAATACTCACCTCTCTCACCTCTCTTCTCTCTTCTCTCTCTCGTGCTGCTGAGGCAATCTCATAGGGGAGGATTATAATGGGTGGTTTTCCCTTGTCTTCCCAGTCATTGGGGAAAAAGTATTTTGCTCAGGATGCTGGCAATACCTCACCTTTTCTCTTTATAAAAAGACACTGTGGGATCTTTAATGTCTGCCAACAGATGCAGGCAGGCAGGACACCCAGCTTAACGTCCTTTAGAGGGACGGTGGTCTCGTCTATATACTGCCTTGCCTTGTAAGTAGCAATCTGACAGCTTTCATTCAAGTGGGGAATCAAACTCACGCAAACAACTTAAAGTTAAGTGCAATGCAGCTGTTGCACTCACCTTTGCTACGTCAATAATCCTCTGCACTATACTGTCGACATACAGGGAGCGAAGTCCAGAATATCGAACCTTGACTAAAATATGTTAAATTAATACAAGACAGGAAAACTCAACCTTTTCGTTCTTGCATCATTTGCACATCGTGTTCATTCACTTTATTTCCCAAACTGTTATACTTATTATCCAGAAATCAATTTAATCGGTTTGGATGACAGGATAGCTTTTCTTTTCTTGTGTGTATTGTTTCACATCTCGGAGTGTTGCATGATCCAAAGGCAACCAACCACCTGTCAAGTCTGTTACTGCTCACATATGAGAGCAAATGGATCAATTACAAAGACTCTTTCATGTTCAAGTCAAGCAACACTGTTGTGGAGGTTAATTTTGTGATTTATCTCTGCTGTGTTCAAGAGATTAATCTATAGTGTTGGTCTATGAGCATTGATATAAAATACATGTTCACCGGACTCAGTGGAGTAATGGTGTAGAGCGTCTGCTCTAAGTTTTGGAGGTCAGGTCAGGAATGGTAACATGCGCCGGAGCAGCGCATGACTGCACCTACTTTCTGTCGGTACCCCAGGGGCCTCCTTCTGGCCATCACCTAGGCAAATACCTGGCAAATCTCGATCTCCTTGAGATACTGATGAACGTGCTGCAACCACGATGCACGTGATCAGTCCGTTGGCCTCCTACACTCATGAGGTTCCCTCGCTGAGAGAATCTGGTGAGCAGGATGAGCCTCAAGAAAACAGGCCACATGTCCACAGAGCCGCAGCTGATGCTCTTTTACTATACAGGTAACAAATCTCATCTGAGTCTCTCTCAGCAAACGCTCATTTGATGCAAAGTCTGACCAGCGATAGCGAAGGATTCTCCGAACAGGCCTGGTAATGAAGGAGATAAGTCTGCATCTCAGATTCTTGGTCAGAGTCCAAGTCTTGCATCCATAGAGCAAGACGAGAAGCACCAAGGACTTAAAGACTTTGACTTTCGTCCTGCATCAGTACTGACAGCACCACACCCCATTATCCAGTGAATCCATGACTCCCCAGTCCTGACACAGACATCTATCCACCTCCTGCTCACAACATGCAGACACATGAATATCACTAAAAAGGTGCGTGAATCTCTCTGTGATCTCAGCATCTTCGCCACAGACAGGAACAGACAAGAAAGCATTATCCAATATGTCATTGTAAGCCTGGATTTTAGGTTTGACCCAGGAAAATCACAGCGGCTCCGACTCCTCATTCAGTACCTCGAGAGCCCCCAAAAGAATATGTAGAGTCTTCACAAAGATGACTGCATCATCTGCGAAATCCTGGTCAGTGATTTTGACATTCCCAAACGATGCACCGCAGCTTGATCTTTCCGTCATCCTCCCCAGAATACAGTCAATACAGAATACGGTCCCCATAATTTTAGTCCCTGAATACAGTCCCCAGAATACAATGAAAAGTGTGAAAGGTAGTACACACCTCTGACAAACTTTTATAACAACTGGAAATAAGTCAGAGATGGAACCACCACCCCTCACAACACGCAGTTCCAGAGAATAGTTCAGAAATCAGATTGATCAGTTTTGGTGGCACCCTACGAAGACCGAGAATCCTCCAGAGAGCATCCTGATTCACTGAATTTAACGCTTTTCAGAGATCAACATTGGCTGTGAGTAGCCCCCGTTGAAAGTCTCACCTGCGTTCAGTGAGGACCCTTTGAGCAAGGATATCGTCAATTATTTACCTCTTTAGTGTGAAGCCGAGCTGCTTTGGCTGCTGGTGCTCAAGCAGATGGTGGGGAACCCCATCAATAATTAATTATATCCGAGCAAAGATCTTGCCCGACACTGAGAGCAGCGTCACCCCTCAGTAGTTGTTGCAGTCCTATAAATTAACTCGCTATTAAAAAATTAACTCAACACCTCTTATCCATGGCAACCACCACCACCGGTATATCAGAACGAGCTGTTTCATCACATGGTCACGGATTGTTTATTCCCAATATGGGGCTGTTCAAAAACTATGTAATGCTATTTCTTTTTTCGTAATTTACATCTCATAATGCTTAATTACTTAACTTAGTGGAACGCTTGATTACATAACTTAATGTAGCACTCGATTACCATGCATTATGATGTATCATGTGTTATGAAATACCATGCATTCTGATGGGCTTGATTAAACCGCGTAACGTGCCTACAACACGTTACTCATAGGTTAGAAATAAGTTTCGGGTACGCTAAACATCACCTCGACGTGTTTCGACTTATGAGTCACTTACAAGTAACGTGTGTCGATGTGTGTCAACGATCGCGTAACGTGCCTACAACATATGGCCAGCATTATGCGGAACGTGTGAGTCATACGCTGGCATACGTCGAAAAATTTCAAGCATTGAAAATTTGTTTAACAGCTCGGCGTACAAAGACGAATGCCAGTGTACTACGACATATGCCAGTGTACTACAACGTATGCCAGCGTGCTCTTAACGTATACAAACTTACCCATACCGTATTCGACATGTGCCAGCATTTTAGCCAAATTTTTCATACATCAGGCATACGCTGCCTAAATCGTCAAGGTGTGACAGGGCCATAACAGATAAAAACATCTCATGCACATCAATGAAACCTCTTTGCCATTTTTCAGTCCAAACCCCTTCACTGTTATGGTACCAAGAACCATATGTTACACGTGAATTACATATCACCCCCGTCTTTGGTCCACAAAAGGACATGGAGAAGAAGCCAGGAAAATTACAATGAAAAGAAGGATAAACCTCCAGTTATGTGCAGGCTGCACAAAGCATGTCCTGCCAATCACAACAGCTTCCTTTAGGTTCGGGACATTTTGCAGCATATGAGACAACAGGGTAACGGGCAACATTATTACATTATCGACCGATTCAGGCCAGCTTGCCTGGGGGAGGCCATCAAGTACAAATGCACGTTTCTTGCTACTAGGCCATCATCATCATTACAGACATGATACCTCCACCGCATGCAGACTGTGGTATTGATAAAACATTGGTAAAAATTGTCGTGCTGCGATACTCGTAAAAGCCGACTTGCCAGGACCTTCTACTCGTGTTTTAACAGTGCTCATCATACATTGATGTAGTTATTAATTTGAAAGACACTTTGCTCGATTAATAATATTTAATCAGAAAAATAGAACTTGTCGGAAGTGAACATTCACAGTGTAATAAGCTATAGATTAGGTACAGCAACCGAGAACCTATCTGAAAATGACAGACGAAGATCATCCTCAAATTTATGTGACAGACAAGGATATGTGGGATTTAAAACACAGGAAGTGGATATTTATCAATCTCTGTATTATATTTACTTAATCTTTTGCAATTCTCAAATTGGAATATGTTTAAAACTTCTCCTCCTTTCACTAATAACCTGTATCCCAATCCCATAGCTTCCATGTAGGATGAGTAAGTATCATGTCCATAACTCATGGCCTATTTTTATAAAATATGCAATGCGACATTTCAGGCCCACAGTTGGGATTTCACTTTCCTGGTTGGGTACTGAGTGCTGAGAACAACTTTTGTCTTGTTCTGGAATATTTCCAGGAACCTGGGTGGACACCTTTTCAGTTTCAAAGGCAATTACTTTGTCTTTAATCCAGTTTGGCATGGTGCTTGCTATGAGGCCTGCCTCTTTAAAGCAATTTTTTGCACTGCGTGAATACCCCTTACTGCATTCAGACCGAATTGCTCAAGATACCATAAGAAGTTAAGGCTAACAAAATAGCAGCTGCTCATTTGTCACACCAGCAGGAACCGACATTGGGAAACAATTGAGTCATCTTTCCTCGGTGTGTATTTTTGATGGAATTGTAAGTGTGAGTCACTCCACCTGTATGGCACCTAAAACGAGTCAGACATCACGATATACGACGCCAAGTCTGAGGCTGGCATTCTGGCAGAAACCTCCATGGTGCAAAACTTTCCCTACACCTCAACCAGCAGATTGTAAGGCAGGCAGCAATCATACTGAGTCATGCGGCAAGGAAATAAGAGGTAAAAAAAAAAAGACAAAGTATCCGAGACAAGACCTACCTGATGAGATGGAATTCCTGTGCCACGCTAATGCTTCTGAAATACTGTGGCTGCCGGTGTCCACAGAGGTTGAATCACCTGCTCTTCCTCTTCCACATGCATTCCATTACAAATCCATCAAATACATTTGTGCCATTCACTTGTCTTTGCCTCGGTCATTTCTTCCCACCACTTATTCTCGCTCGATCGATCATTCTCTGACAAGACCATATGAAAGACATATAAAACTAAGGGACAACCACCCGATCTTTTGTGATAAAGGAGCTGACAGTGGCCTCGGTTGGCATTCATGGGGAGGAGGGAATTCCTCCTTACTAAATGCCCCGCTGAGTGTGGTGAGAAAGGCGGCACCACATCGCTGATACCCAGGTTACCCAGAGTAAGTGACGGCACTTCCCGCAAACTCAGTGGTTGTGTTAAGTGTTTCTCTCGTCAGTATGTCCATGTGAGTTTGAGTGGCAGCTCCATTCTGAGCCTAACACATTGTATAAAAAACAAAAAGAAAATAAAAAAGCCCTGTGCCTCGATGTCAGATATTGCATGAATTTCAAGGTATGCGCAAACAAACCTTAGCCGTTAACCCGGAAGTGAAAGGTGAGATGCTGCAGCCCTTCCCCTAATGGAGGGCAGCATGACATAAAGCAAATAATTAATTTCTCCTTGTATCCAATTTGCCAGCAACAGGAAATGGACTTTATGTCATACAATTCTTAGTGGGTCACCTCACACACAATACTGGTGTCATGTGGATGAAACATTTGTTTTCCAATACGATGTCCATGGAAGCCACTCCAAAGCACATTCTACCACTCTTAGCTGCAATTATTTAATGATGCATTGCAGCTAATAGTGAGAGACATACAGCTCCACTGAAGAAATGCTATAATTGAGTTGTCCATCATTTAGAAATCGAATTTTGAAAACATGCATTTATTTGCTGATGAGACGTCAAATCAATAAAGCTCTCACCATCATTGTATCATTGTATTCTCCAGTAAAGAATCAGAAGCACAAGACCTACTCTTGTCTCTCTCTCTCTCTCTCTCTCTCTCTCTCTCTCTCTCTCTCTCTCTCTCTCTCTCTCTCTCTCTCTCTCTCTCTCTCTCTCTCTCTCTCTCACTCATCATGCACACAGGTTGGTGGCCTCTCAATTTTCTCTGCCTCACATCTCATCGTGTCATCTTCTGCTTTTTCATCCCATTGAGCTTGATCTTCTTGACACATGTTCTTCCAGTAACCCATTCTTGGCAAATTTATGAAACTCCAAGTACATTGTGACCTCGACAATGTTTGTCCTGTTTTTCTTTCATATATTCAATTTGAATCTTTCCTCCATGGCTTCTAGTATGCAAGACACCATAAACGAAGTAATCCTCCATTCAATTCCATCTTTCTTCCCCCCCCACCCCTCCCCCCATTAACTGCACCCTCAGCCAACTCTTACATTCATGTCCCATTTTTCTTCCCTCTCCTCTCGACTCCTCTTTCTGTTCATCCATTCCCTTGTGTGTAGCTTCCACGTGCAGTGTCACTGCCCATCTCTACACCTATGCTCCTCCACAATCTGACACCTCAATCTATTTCGGCCAAGATTTTGTTGACAAAAAATGTGCAAATACTAATTGACCTTTAAGGGGTTAACCTGGAGCATTCCTTTATCATCTGAACCAATGGATCATGAGGGTAGAAACTCATATTCAAATCCCATATGCAATAGGCAACAATAACAAGGAGTAATCAAAAAATTCTAGTATCTGGATTCGGATCCGGATCTTCACCAAAATTGAATGAATTTGTTTTGGTCACACACCCAACTTGTCCACCAAGTTTCGTCTGAATCCGTCCATAACGCTATGAGTTATCCAACTCACAGACAGGCAGACAAACACAGACAGACAAACACAGACAGACAGACAGAATTTTTTCACCAAGTAACAAGGGTGAAAACATAACCTCTGTCCACCTTGGAGGTAACAACCAACAAGGAACTCTGGTGCAGGAGATGGTCACTGGGCCGATCATGCCTGTGCTATACAAACACCAGATACTATCAACCATGCATACGCAAGCGACTTACAAGTTGTGCCAACATCCCTATACCCCTTTGTCTGCAATACATTGGGGTACCTATCAAATTGTAATTTAAATGTATCTACTTTTTCTGCGCCCAACGCCTTTTGAGAAAGAACATTTCATGCATGAACTACTCACTGACTGAAAGACCCCTGCTTTAGTTCTGTCCTCACTCACCTCTTCTTTACCTTCAGGCTATGGCCCATGGTCAGCTACCACTGTCTATTTTACTGAAACTACTTATGCCAATGCAGTTCATGTTAAAGAATGTTGCTGTTAACTGAGTCTTTGTCCTCCCTGTGATTTAAGTACAAACTGCAAGTTCCTCAATTAACGTTTTAAGTTCAATGCAAAAAAAAAATGATGGTGTGGGATATCGTGTAGACCAGAGATTCAGTCTTCCTTTTTAACTGGCCAATCAATTATTTTTAAAACAAGTTGCACGAATGATGTGATTGATAGGTGAGAGTTAGTTAATTGCACCTGGAATCACACGTAAGAGAAGTAATTGGATCTGAAGTTCACACTTATTTTTATATACAAGGTCAAAGCTCGTGGAAGAGTGAGAACACTGAATGTATCAGGACACAGCATAACAACATCAACAGTAGAGAGAGGGTGAGGGGGGAAACCCCAACAGCGGAGTTGAAGGACAAAATAGAGGGAGACTCTACACTTGAATTATCCAAATAATGGGTGTGGGGAGGAATGAGGGGTAGGGGAGGATGCATGTGGTGGACAAAATGGATAGGAAAGCAAACTCTCAAGAAGGAAACACTGGAAATTTGGAAGCTACAGATGAAGGCCTTGTAGGTGGATAGGAGTTCAGGTGTGCCAAGGAAGGACTTTATATGATGGAGGATGCCCAGTCGGTGGCTGGCTTTGGAGACCATTTTTGAAATGTGGTTTATCCAAGAAAGATCATGGCTAATCGTGAGACACAGGAGTTTGAATGAAAAACTTCCCCAAGAGGATTGTAAAGAAAGTAGAGAGTGGGAGGTGGAGGAGATTGCCATATGGTCCTTTTGGAGAGTGAGAGTGTGAGATTTGTCAGGAGGATGTCACAGAAGATGGTGGAGTCATCAGGCAATTGATAAGGGGGATTTTCCAGAAAGTCAGAGAGATCGTTGATGAACATTAGGAATGGGACTGGGCCTAGAACACTGCCCTGGGGTACTCCAGCCTTTACAGGGAGAGGAGATGAAAGGATATTGTTGGCTATGAGAGTGGAGGAAGTCAGTAATCCAAGAGTGGAGTTTGCCTTTGATGGCATCGGCAGAGTGTTTGGAGAGAAATGTGGGGTGCCTTCTGTATCGAAGGCTTGAGACACGTCTAGCAAGAGGACTCTGATCTCATGGCTGACATTGAGGACCACCATTCATTGTTGAGAGAGTAGAAGCAGCATGTACAATCTAAAATGAACTGTTCTGAATCAAAATTGGTGATCGGAGATGAGGCAGTTGGAGAAAAGGAAGGATTTCATATCAACTGAGTCTGCAACAGATAATTCCAAAAAAGCCACAACAAATGTGTATCAAAAAGCCCGCAACTAGTGTTTAGAAGACCAGGCACAAAAATACTGGCATGGAAACAATGCAATCATTTCAATATGCAATGTTTCCACCATGGACTGGGGATACATATGCCTTGTTAATTTGTCAAAGAAGGAGTCTTGGGGAAAGGAAGCACTTGTGTAATTTTGAAACAGTCAACTATTGAACCGATTTAAAGAGTATTGTAAAATATAAGCTTGTTTTGACAATGAGAGCATTGGATATTCGGCTGCAGAAGCATGACTAAGTGAGGAGGAGTGACACACAGCAGGAGAAATAAAATCATGAAGCAAAGTCTGGTCACGCACTTAATCAGGGAGAGGTGTGTTCTAGATAGATGTTCCAGTGGACATCAGAGATTCGTCCTTGAGATACAGGATGCCAAATACAGAAAGGAGACCTTGAGAAAAAGACCTCGGAATAATGAAGGAAACTCATATTTTTGGCATCACATCATGTGCACACGATCTTAGTTTCACATCGAGTCTTAATTGTAGTAGGAGTAAAATTATTCTGGATGACATCACAGTACCTTGACTTCACATGTGTGCATGTCCAATATGAAACGCTGCGACACGTGCAATGTTGTTAAAGACTCAAACTTGTGCAAAATTATTCATTTTAGTCTCCCATCGAGGTTGGGCAATGCCGTGCAATTCACAACTGCGTGACGTGAGGTTTAAGTTAAAATTAATCACTGACAACATATGTATATATATATATATATATATATATATATATATATATATATATATATATATATATATATATATATATATATATTAGTGTGCCAAATGTATAAAGCCAAAACAAAATTTTACAAAGCAAAACTTTCCAAAGCAGGTGAGAGCAAATTAAAGGTCACAACCAGGAAATCCTTAAAGACATAATTAGTTGGGCAGCAGCCACCAGTACTTGTGTACAACATCAGGTCATGCAAATGGGGCACAGCAATGAAGGCAAGAAGTTTGACCTTTCACCGACCTAGCTCGTGCATGATCTCGAAGTTGTTTTGAACAAACTACTATAATTGGGCACTCAACATGGGGGTAGTTTGAAGGTCGTAGATGAAGGACCGGTATTGACCATAAGGTGTTTCCATCCATATTTTCCTTGGGTGATCTTTATTTCTGCTTGTTAATGCATCATGTTCAACAAGTATTGTTTGCAAAATGAGAATACTTAATTAGCACGATTACAAGACAATTTGTTGACATTTATGGACATGTTGAGAGCGGTGTGTGAACATTCTCTCGAGAGTGGTGGAGGCAAGCATTGATAATGCACAATGGATCTTCAAAGTTAATAAGCCTAGGTCATAAAGTGCACGTAAAATGGTTCAATGATTGTAATATAAGTACAATTTAGAGTTCATAGAATATAGTACCCCATGCAGTGTTCAGGTATGCAGTCAAAAATATATATTGTAAAGGCTGTATAAAAAAAATATTCCGGAAGTTTACCACTGTTGACGCAGTGGCTAATACATCACCCTATCGAACATGTCACATTAGTTACGCGTGCCTGCTGTTTGTATCCTTCATGATATCCATAAAAATAGAATTTCCTGTTTAGAATTATTTTCCATTTTGTTTGACTGCCAAATACACAGAAATATGCCAAATACTGCCAAATACATGCCATCATAGAGTACAAGGAGAGGATGAGGGCCAGGTATAAGCAACTTAACAAAGAAGCGGAATGTTTGGAAGAGTAGTGGAAGTATGGAGAGCAATTGATGGGAATTGCAGAAGTTTTGTGGAAAGACGTCAGGAAAAGGTGCATCTTCGAGGGATATAAACAAGCATGGTGGTTGGAAGAGGTAGTGAAGGCAGTTGGTGAAAAAGAGGTTTGGAAGAGGATAGACAAGATAAAGTTGAGGGAGAGGCAGCTGGATGCAGGGTTGATGCACCTGTATGGGCAACATAAGAAAGCAGCAAGGAAAGCTGTGGATAGGTGAGGAATGATATGGAAGAGGAGGTGTACAAGAAGTTGGAGGAGGATTGTGAGAAGAAGATGATATATAAATTGTCTCATGATAGAGATGAGGATAGGAAGAACATGAAAGGAACGGGGGGGGGGGGAGTGTGATTGAACATGGTGGCAGTCGGGTGGCAGTATTGAGGGTGTGGGAAGTTGTGGAGTTGGTGGAGATCACAGAGGAGGAAGTGCAGACAGCATTGAAAAATATGAAGAAGGGAAGAGTGCCAGGCATTGACGAGGTGTGTACAGAAATGATAATTGTAGTGAAAGAAGTCGGAGTCATTTGGACAAAGATGCTGTCGAATGTATGTATGAGAGAGGATTCAATTCTGGAGGATAGGAGGACAGAGTTAATTGTGCCGATATAAAAGGCGATGTTCAAGATCTGGGGAAGTACAGGGGGATGATGCTCCTAGGTTGTGTAATGAAGGTGCCAGAAAGGATTCTGGAAGGGAGGATAAGGAAGAGTGTGGAGATGGAGATCGGAGAAGAGCAGTCGGTGTTTAGAAATGGGAGGATGATGACGGATGGGATTTTCACGCTGCGACAGCTGGTGTAGAAGAGGTTGGACGTGCAAGGTGAAATGGTATTGGGATTTGTGGACCTGGAGAAGGTATATGACTCCATCCCAAAATAGATGGTGATGGCAACACTGAGATGGATGGGAGTGCCAGAAGCAGAAGTTCGGTTGGTGGAAGGGATGTACAAAGGATCGAAGGGAAGAGTTCTGGTTGGTCCTTTGGATGTCTGAGGAATTCAGCATGAGCATTGCTTTGAAACAAGGAAGCACTCTCAGCCTCCTCATGTTTATCATATTGATGGTGCTGGTAAGCAGGAAGTTGAGCTTGAGGGGTATTCTGGGAAGGGTGTTGTACACGGACATTCTGGATGTTGTGGTGGAGAGTAGATGGGAGATGTAGGAAGTACTGGGGGAGTGGAAGGAGGCATTTGGGAAGCATGGGCTGAAGATGAGTATGGAGAAGACTGAGGTGATGTGAGTCAGGCAGCAGAGAAAATAAATGAAAATCAGGTTAGAGGGGAAGGAGATCAGGCAGGGAAATAGGTTTGACTGAACAGTGACCGGAGATGGTAAGTCTGAGACAGATGTGCGGAGGAGGATTCACGTGGGTGTGAATGAAAAGAAGAGGGTGAAGGGATTAAAGGCACACAGAAAGATATGAAGGAAATTGAAAGGGAAGGTTCTGATATCATGTGTAACACCAGCCTTCCTTTATAGTCTGGAAATGGTGGCACTGACAGAGAGACAACAACAGAGGCTGCAGGTTTGCAATATCAAATGGGTCAGGAGGATTGTGGGAGTGAAGAGGGTGGATAGAAGGAGGATGGATGAATTGAGGGAAGAAATTGGTGTGCAGATGAGTTTGATGGGGAGATTGGTGAAATGCCAGCTGAGATGGGCTGGACACTTGGTGTGGATAAGGGAAGAGAGAATGACAAAGAGAGCGAATAGGTTGAGGGAGCAAGGTAGGAGGAAAAACTGTAGACCACGGTTGAGATGGGTGTATTGTTTGAAGGATATCAGTAAAGGGGAGAGGGGGATTGGAGAGTGAGAGTGGAGAGAGTTGGCTGAGGACAGAGGGAAGTGGAAGAGTATTGTTGGCAGTGCAGGGCAAAAGCATGGTGCCATTGGACCTCACCCTAATAAAGGGATGAGAGAAGAGAAGAGAAGAGAAGAGAAGAGAAGAGAAGAGAAGAGAAGAGAAGAGAAGAGAAGAGAAGAGAAGAGAAGAGAAGAGAAAGAGAGAGAGATTTGTGTTCAAAATATATCATTCAATTGAAAGTAAGTTGTTCTCAATCATAAACTGATGTTGTGGATCGAAGGACAGTCACACAGAAGTGAACCAATTGCTTAACCCCACTTTTCACTTTGCATATATGGGATAAAGATAATGACAGCCAGATGCTGGGTTTAAACATGTTTCTTCTTTATCGTCATCCCCCTCCCCCCCACCCTGAATCCTTCTATACAGGTGAGAATATTCAGCAAAAAAAAAAACCTTTCGAGAAAGGTCCTGAGGCATTTGTAGTGACAAATTAGTGAAAAGTTGTGGAATAATTTGAGCAGGCTGAATCCGAATGTGCTTGTTAACAAAATATGTTTTCATGTTAAAATGCAAACAAAATTGCTAATCAAAATGAAACGTCAAAAATCAACAAAGTTTTCATTTATTGTGCTGTTATTGATCAGTGATTGCCCCTACATTGAATCGGGGGTCTCCAGATGCTAATAAACAGGTTGAAGTAATGCTATAAGGATAAAGAGTAATAAAAAAGTGCATTAGCAAAATCATGGTTCGAGCTCATTAATTGATTAAAATTGATTAACTTCGTTCATAATTACCTGAAATCCTTGTTGGGGCAATTTTACGTGTATCAATGTCGGACAGGTTCTAACTTTTCTTTTTGCTTCAAAAATTTCACTTCTAAAAATAATATGGTAAAAAAATTAAAAAAAAAACTAGTCTATATTTTCTTTCTTCGAAAAATATATCGATAAGCTCAAAATTTCCGCTGTTGTAGTCAACTTCTAGCTCGTACTGTTTTACAATTCTGGATGAACAGTAAAAAGTTAAAATCCGTTGTGAGAACACCATCCTCTCCTCTCCTCCCTCAGCTCCCACAACGCCACACCACACACCACACACCACACCACATTTGCTCTTACATGTTTGAACAAACAAACAACAGCTTGACCGATGCTTATGTATTCACTTTCTTTGGCATTTACTAATGCAAGTTTCCATGTTATTTCAGTTTAATTTTGTCTTTGAAAGCTAACAGAACAAAATGGAGTCAGTTGTTAGACGAAAGACAGGCATCCACGGTGGCCTCAGTCTATGTATCTTATATATCAAGCTTCAAGCATTGAAGAGGCTCGTTCAGCAACTGATGTCAGGATGCTCTGTGGACTGTGCTTCCCTGCTGACGGACCTCTGGTAGCTTGTACATGTTGCTGCGTGTTTGAGCCTGGGGAGTAACTGCTGAAAAAAAAAAAAAAATTATATATATATATATATATATATATATATATATATATATATATATATATATATATATATATATATATATATATATATATATATATATATATATATATATATATATATATATATATATATATATATATATATATATATATATATATATATATATATATATATATATATATATATATATATATATATATATATATATATATATATATATATATATATATATATATATATATATATATATCCTGGTGTTTGGCGCAGTGGTTAGGGCAGTGGCTTGGGATCCAAAAGGTCCTGAGTTCAAGCCCCGTTGGTCCACTGAATTAATACACCAGGGGGTTCACTCAGCCTGTCATCCTTCCGAGGTCGGCGAAATGAGTACCAGTATACTGGGCCGGTGTATACCCTGGTTAAAACAGGTATACCATATCCCTGTGTCGTAAGAGGCGACCAGGGTTGCGTCAGGAAGGGCATCCGGCGTAAAACATTTGCCAAATCACTATGCGGATCATACGGATGATCCGCTGTGGCGACCCCTATCGGGAGCAGCCGAAAGAAGAAGAAGAAGATATATATATATATATATATATATATATATATATATATATATATATATATATATATATATATATATATATATATATATATATATAGATATGTCCGGGTTCTTCCCAACATCTTTGTTCTTTGTTCCTTTCACATTGCTTACTGACTTGTTACTTGCAAAATCGAACATTTTGAAAGTGTATTGGTTAGTCGACTTTGTTGTTCTGACTGTCTGTCTGTCTGTTTGCCGCCTACAGGTCGCAATTTTAAACCAATCTTCACGATTCTTCACCACATGGTGGAGTTTGTCATAATCAAGAAGCTTATTGTTTTTGAGGTCCAAAGGTCAAAAGGTCAACATAGGCCAAATGTCAACAACTTAGGTGAGATTTCTAAAATCCTCAATTTTCATCCGATTGACTTGAAATTTGAAGAGGATTTTCAGATCAGGTCACTGAATTCAACTTGGCAATTATTTTTGAGGTCAACATGGACCAAAAGGTAAACATAGGCCAAAGGTCAACAACTAAGGTGATATTTCTAAAATCATCAATTTTCATCCGATTGACTTGAAATTTGAAGAGGATATATGTTTCAGCTCATTGAATTCAACCACCAAATATTTTTTCGGTCAACAAAGAACAAAAGGTCAACATAGGCCAAAGGTCAACAACTAAGGAGGTATTTCTAAAATCTTCAATTTCCGTTTCATTGACTCGAAATTTGAAGAGGATATGCAGATCGGGTCACTGAATTCAACCACCAATTCTTTTTGAGATTGACATCGGCCAAAAGGACAACATAGGCCGAATTTCTAAAATTGTCAATTTTCATCCAACTCACTTGAAATTTGAAGAGGAGTTGCGAGTTTGGTCATTGAATTCAACCACCAATTATTTTTGAGGTCAAATTTGTTTTATGGATTTTGCAAGTATCGTGCTCTGCACAATGACTTATTTTTGTTTGTTTGTTTATTTATTCATTCATTCTTTTTTTTTTAATTCATACCAATTGTTGCTTTTTCTTCTCTTTCATCCTTTTTACTCTCTTTTCTTCTCTTTCATTATCTATCCCTCGCGAGAGAAGGGAATTCTTGCAGGGATTTTTTTCTGTAAGGCTCACTTGGCTGCACCTGGATGAGCTTGAGAGTTGTGGAGTAGTGGCTGATACCCAAATCTTATCCAGGTTCCTCCTGATGACTCCATCTTTAATCTTGACTTAATTGGGTTCCTTTTTTGTCTTCCGTTTGATTAGAAAGAATTTTGGAGGTGTGGCATGTGGGGACCTGTCTTCTTTTGACTGTAATCATGGACGTGACCTGTTTTAGCATCTATATATTACTAAAACCCACATGTTGTATAAATATATATATATATATATATATATATATATATATGTATGTTCCTGAAATACAGCCAAAATGGTACACGATATTACAAATTTTTTAGGGCCACCTTACTCGCCATTCTCCTGTGGTGTGCAGTATCAAGGTTCGTTCAAATCGGGCAACGAAAAACATTATTAAAAAATCAATTCCCGATTCAGTCAAGTTTTGGTACGATGACCCATAAAGCGCAAGGCCAAACCATGGAGAAAGTGTTGATATACCTCGAGAAACCGGTTGGCCGAACGATGACTCCTGAGGTAAATGCTCAAATTTTCTTCAAGTTAAAGTTTGACTACAAATTATATGAAAATTTTGTGTCTTTTGTTTTTTTTTTTCATCAACCGCTGTCACAACGGGAACTCAACGGGTTCATGGCTCATCTAGTTATATATAAAAATAGACTGTTCTGTCTGCAATCCACTACTTATTGGTCAGTTTTGTTACATTGGGGTAAATGCAAAGACATGATTAGTTCTATCAATGTGTTTTTGGCATGGCATAGCAATGGAAACATTTTTAGCCCCCATTAGACTTAGTCTGAAATGGGGGCTGATGGATTCGTTCTCGATTTTCATGTCTATGTGGCATGCGTGCGTGCGTCCGCAACCATATCTCGGACATATATAGACCGATTTTATTCACGCTTGGCACAAAGACAACACACGATGGTGTACATAAGCACGTCCTTTTTTTTCGATATCAGATTCAAGATGGCCGACTGGCGGCCATTTTAGTTATAAAAATTAAATCCAGTGTCAAACATCCTCAACAATTTCTTGGACATGCATTTACTGATCTCGTTCAAACTTGGCACACAGAGAAGGAATAATGGCTTATGTGAACTGGTCATTTTGGTTTTTGAGATTAGATCCAAGATGGCCGACTGGCAAGCATTTTGGTTGTAAAAAAAAAACCTGATGTTGAACATGTCTCAACAATTTCTCGGACATGCATTTACCGGTATTGTTCAAACTTGGCACACATATAAGGAATAATCGCTTACATAAGCACGTCATGTTTTTTTTTGTAATGAGATCAGATCCAATATGGACGACTGGCAGCCATTTTGTTACTTAAATGTGTGCCCAATCATTTCTCTGACAAGCATGGCCCAATTCTGTTCAAACTTAGCATATGTATGGTACACAATGGCATACACTTGTGTCTCACTTTATTTTGCCATCTGATAAAATATGACTAACAGGTAGACTGGGAGCCATTTTCGCTGTACATAAATATAGGCTCACCCTTTAAATCCATACAGCAAAATTACTAAAACAACGGAGGCTATGGCATTTTACATCTATTTTACCTGTTTTTCTGTGAGTCGAAGTCTGTAACTCGTACTATGAAGACATACCTCTAAATTATTAACTATTGTGTTCACATTGCTGATATTAGTTCATGTGCTATCTCTGGCTGTTCTCAAATACAAATGAAAGTTCTTCAGAGATTTAAAAGTTGGTGAAAGTGTATTTCTTTGTTGTTAGTTCACTTGGGACTCTGGTTGGTTGTGCTTTAAAGTGAACAAACAATTAGAACGCGAATACCGCATTCAGCCTGCAGCACATATTTGAGTATCCGTGTTGGTGGTACTTGGTACTTGGAGAACCCTACGACTCGAAGACTTCATTGGCTTGTCCACCAGGACATTCCAACAGTCGGTACGTCTCAAACTCAGCTCGGTGCACCCAGATATCAGGATGCTCATCACTCGGCACACCCAACACCAGCACACTTGGTAATTGGCACACACAGCAATCAGACACAGTAGAGTCGACGTTAGCTGACTACTGAAACGTCAGAGGAGGCAAACATCAATAGAAGATAATTCCAAGATGTAAATAATTTATAGGATTGATAGTTTTTAGGATTCTGTGTATTTTGCCCAAATTGTTTGGCATCGGAACATGTGATGCTCAGTTCACAAACAAAACGTTGTTGACTTCTATAGACAAAGTCACAAAAACCATCCACATCAACTGGAAGCAAATCCAGGCACTGCCTGTTGAAGTATTGAACTGGTTGTTGACCACAATTGATGTCTCTTTAGCCAAACATGACAGCCAAGAATAACAGTCAGATTGGATGCAACATTAAATTGAGGAGCAAGCAGATTCATGGTCTGACCAGCAATTAGGGCCAGGCTTGCTGAGGCAACTGATCTTATAACTGCTGATTGTAGATACCAGATGCCATGCTTAGCGAGATCCAATCACTCAATTGCCCAATTAAACATATTAATATTGCCTTGAGTTGGCTCTGCAATGAGCTGAGATATGCAGTTTAAAACAGTCATGTGCTCGAAATGTAAGAGGTCTGGAACCAAAACCGAGTCCTTGCAGAAGAATCAGGAACCAATATCCAAGCATGATACAGAATCTGCAGGGCATCATCCAAGGAAAAGCTCCAGTCCTATTTCGAAAATGTGGTTGAATTGATTCCATCTCTCCACCATAGTCATGGCGATAGCTGAACCACAGTTTTACACTTAAAGGGCACACACATACCCCTAACTGAATTTCTGGAATCAGGGGGTCCTGACAACATGCTAACTATGCCTACATACAAACCTGAAGATGACATGTCACTTAATGATGTGGCACTGAAGATACACGGGGATATTACCAGCCATGCAGGTCATGCAGGGCTGAGTGTGAGTGAGGATGATGCGGTAGCGTCTATCCCTGACAGCCTGTACATGCTTTTGTGGTTATTATTTGGAGTGTGGAAACTCATAAACCTGAAGATGTCCCTATACCTCCCTGATGATGAAGGAGATGTGTAAACCGAGGTCCTCGGTATTGCACAATAAATGTACTGCCAAGTTGTGCAATTGTACGAAAGCTGGAACCCAGTATGTATCAAACGTGTTTGCTGTGTATTAAATGTATTTTTGATGTAAGATTATCTTATCTTGTTCTTATCCCTATCTTGTCAAATGCTAAGTCGTGGCCTTTCATATTGTATCAGAAATTACATGAATCAGAATACTTGGAATCATCACGGATTTTAACCTGAATCTCCCTTCATCTCTCGCTATCTTTCTATCAGGTGGTGTGACTCCATGGTACTGTCCACACCCTCTGGATATCGATATCTCTGCCGTACCAGAATTTATGTTTCCATGTGAATTTCACTACATTCACTACCTCTGAGCTTCACCTTGCTGGAACTGTTTCATCATTCATCTGCAATTACTCCTCTTGTGCTGTGAGGCATAATGTGTATGTTTTTTCCCCCTTTGTTCCATTTTCTGTCTATTGACACTTTGCCCCTGTTATTCTGCTCTTCTATGCACCTTGACACCTGCCTCAAAAGAGTGGTAAATATGCTGATTATACGAATGATATGAATGGACTTTTTTCTCTGTCTTTGTCTTTTCTTCCTTTGCACTTATGTTGACTATTGCTTCTGTTTGTCCTTGCCATGAAAGGGTTTTCAAATTTTAGAGTATGGGCTGGCAGGGTAGCTTAGAGATCTTGGTTGCACACTCACTTTTGAGCTACGCAGCTCTGTAAATTAGGTTAGAATCTCGATCCACCTATAAAGAGTATCCCTGGTAGATGTCGAGGCGTGTGCCATCCATTGGATGGATATTCTCACAATTGAGAGATGGGGCCAAAATTATATGCAGGTATAGCATGATGTTTCAAAAAGTTCTGGACGGGTTATGACAAGACTTGGTGGATGAGATGAGACAACAACAAGCTGATTTGATTTTGTTTAAAGTCGGGATGCAGATCTGACCTATCAGGTCAGGTCAGGTATTTGAGCATGTGCCGGAGCAGTGCGTCGCTGTGTCCACTTTCTGCCGGTACTCCATCTGGCCACCCCCCAGGCAGTTGCCTGGCCCATCCCAATCTCCTTAAGATGTAGATTAACCTGCTGCAACCACGAGGCACGTGGTCGACCCATTGGCATCCTCCACTCACGAGGCTCCCTCGCTGAGAGAATCTGGTGAGCAGAATCAGCATCAGGAAAATGAGCCACATGCCCATACAGCCCCAGCTGATGCTCATGGACTATGCAGGTAACAAATCACATTTGAGTCGCTCTCAGAAACCGCTCGTTGGACACAAAGTCTGACCAGCAATAGCCAAGGATTCTCCGAAGAGACCTGATACCAAAGGAATTAAGTCTCCCTCTCAGAGCCCTCGTCAGAGTCCAAGTCTCAGTCCTATTCTGGAGACAAAATGTAAATTGTTCAGCCTGGCGGAGGTTTGCGCTTCACCGAGTGCCATTGTAATTCTGTATGCTCTTAGAGGTGAAGAAAAAGCATTTCTAGCTTTAGGTTTGATTCAACTGTTTGACTTAGTGATGGAGAAATAATGATTAAACATCACTGTCTAACCATCCATCCATCCATCCATTGGGACCATACTCTGTGCAGAGTGTTGGTGCTGCCGAAGCAGCCTCCTTAGCTAACGCTGTTGTTTAATCTATCGCAAATCCACATAACTGTATCGGACCATCCTTTGGGCAGTTATCTCTCCGATGAGATGATGACACAACAAGATCATGCTTAATGAGTTAAGCTGAAGATAACTGATAATTGCGGAGCACAATATTTGTAAAAAAAAAACAAAAAAAAAACATGATTAGTGAAATGTGTACGTGATGATGAGAAAGCTGAGGCATGACAAAAATGAAAATATCGTAATAATATTAGTGCTGAAATGACAAGTACAACAACTGACAAGGTGTTCTTAGGTAATAAAGAGAAATGAAATTGACATGCGTAATGAGTTTATAAAATTATATTTTATCACAAAAACACAGATACGTGCCTGAATGATGGACATGTCTTTTAAAACCTTTCACATTACTCTATAATGTGGCGATCTAATCATACACAACGACAGGTTTTATCAACTGAAGGTTGACAAAGGTGTGCTTACATCCATGGGAAGCAAAGCCATCCTGCCGTCCCAGGTATTAGCCCTTCATCATCACAGCTCTCTTTCTCACAAAAAAGAAGAAAATTCTCACAATAGTCCAAGAGATCCCAATTTATAAAAATGATTTTTCAAGCTAAAATACAAATAATTAGTAAGGCAATATTTTGGATTGATAATTATCATCATGCACCATGCTCTCTCTGTATCTCGTCAGTTCAGCCGTGCGCACATGTGTGTGCACACACACACCCAAAAACATACACACACACACACTTCAATTTTCAGGAGCAAATCGTTTCAACGATTGTGTGCTTCTCCTGGGTTGTTCTGTTTTCACAAACTGAAGGTTCCCTGCAGCTCATGTTTCCTATTAAGGCAGCAGACAGTGCAGGGGGTAATCCATGCACCTGTAATCCAACTAATTCTGAGGTTTAAGTCGAGGGATCACCGGAGGAAGGGGCGATGTGAAATGTGCCTGGCACTGTGCCCTTACCGGTGATTGGGAATCTGGATCAAGCTCGGAAATCGACGTGGTGTGAAAGTAAATAGTCTCAGGCCTATTTAATTTCAGACCTCACTCTTAACATTCTCTTCAAGTAAAACAGCCTCAAATTGAAGCTGACGTTCCTCTAAGCAAAACATATTGCGATGCACAGCATGGAATAATGTCGACCTTAAAATCAAACTGATTAGAAAAAAAAAATAGATGAAAAATCTCCCAATGGAGGAAAGTACAAATTTCAAACGTTTTTGACAAACACCATCCAAGGACAAGAAATGTTTTTGTTATAAACAAATCAACTTCTGTTTGTATACAGAAACTAGACGGGCACTCGGTAGAGCACGTACTCTCGCCATGCTGAACAGTTTACATTCTGTATCCCACTGATGGGTTCGGATCTGGATTAGAACCTTCACCAAAATGGAATCGCCTTGTTCCCGTCTCCTACCCAACTCATCCACCACGTTTTGTCACAATGTGTCCATAAATGTTTGAGATATTGTGCTCTATATCGTTTTGGGCCGATATCTCTCAATGGTGAAGAATCACTTGAAAATATTAAACAATTCTCGTATCTGGATCCGGATGTGGATGTACAACAAAATCGAATCAATTTGGCCTCGTCACACACCCAATCTGTCCACCAAGTTCCTGCCGAATCCATCCACAACTCTGAGATATCCTGCTCACATTACAAACAAACAGACAGACAAGCCGGTAGGCGACGATGGGTCGCTGAGCATGGAAACTATAAGATATAGAGCAAAATGGATGTCATATCGTGGATAGGGAATCACCTTAAGATTATGCATATCAAATCTCATCGAGTTCCATCTACTGATAACTACTTGGTATCCATTTGAATGAAAAGTACCGAAAATGCGGTTTGATATCGGAAATCCCCAAAGTTTGAGGGGGTGCTGTGGGTGAACAAAGATCTAAATCGAAAATCCGGCTCGATCGTTTGTGCACAATGTATATCCCAACGATTAGTGTGAATTTTCATGACCATCCGACCATAACCCGAGGAGGAGTAGCATTTGACGCGAAGGCACCTGCAGCTCTCGCATATTATCGATTTTTGCACTAATTGACCTTTGACCCCTGACCTAAGCAAAATCGGTCAATATGTCCTGAGGCAAAGTTGTAGTACTCATTGAGTACCATGAACCTGCAAAGTTTCATTCGTATCGATGCACTCACCTGGTCGCTAGGGGGCCTTCAATTTTCGACAATTTTCGCGCATACCCTAATTGTAGAAGGCGCTGCGGGTAAAGTATTCCATATATCACAAAACCGGAATATATTTGATAGAGCATCACCTGTAGATCATTCGTGCCAAATTTCATAACCCGAAGTGGGATAATGGCTTTCGGAATTGATTTCGCGTGAACGGTACCGATTTTTTAGGTTTTTCGGTTGTTGCTTGGGAACCAAAGCGTCCCTAGCAACCATCACAGTATCCAAAGCACTGGGTCATAAGATGTACCTACTACTCGAGTTTGGTCAAAATCGGCCCACGTTTACTACCAATTATGCTGATGACAAACGAACAAACATCCAAACAAACAGACAGAATTACTGACAATAAGGGTCACCTATTTTGGCGACCCAACAGGGGTGAAAACGACTCCCATCCACCTTCAGTCGCTGGTGGAGGTTATTATGATTTGCACATTCAAAAGGTTGTTTATTAATTCAAGCCCTTACTTCTCCCACCTTGTTCCACCCCCGGTCCCTTCTCGCTCTCTAAATTCCCCCATCTTGATCCCTTTTGTCCCTTTGTTCTTCCACTTTAAATCTTTCCATTATTCTTTTTTTCTCAATTTCACACTCATCTTTCCTCCACAATGCACGGCATATATAATATGGGTGGCTGACTTAGGACCCCAATGTCCTGACTTCAAGCCCCATTTGTTCATTGAATTAACACCAGGTGGGGTTAACTCGGCCTGTCATCCTGAGGTCGGCAAAATGAGTACCAGTGTACTGGTAACAGGGGTGTTGCATCAACGGCGCAGTTGCGCCCCCAGCCAATGATGCCACTTTCTGCCGGGGGAGAGAAGTAAGACAGCTTGAGGTATGCATTCTCACCTTTGAGCTTTCTCGCTTGGCTTTAAATCCTAATTCAGCTATAAATTCTCACTCTGGTGTTTTGCAGTGTCCATCGGATGGGATGTTATACTGGAGGACCCGTCTGTCAGCACTGTTCGTGGGTGGATGTTAAAAGATCCCAACGTATCTCTCAATAAGTGCAGGCAAGTTATCTCCGGCACCCTTAAATTATAAATTGCTGCCCTGACTAACTGCTGGAAGGCAATGGCGATGGTCTGTCAAGAGCATTGCACATTTCATTGATTGATATAATGTATATGTCATCCACCAACATATCTCACTTGTTTTGAGAATCAGTTTCCCATAATACTGCACACATGCACAGTTTAAACGGGACAATCACAAAAAGAGAATGTGAGAACATCAAAGCAGAGAATGGTGATGAGAATGGTTGCTTGGGTTTTGTGGTTATTGCCGGCCTGTGTAGCTCTGCCGCTCTGGGAGGGCATTTGAAGTGAGGTGGTCCGAGCACCTCAAAACCTGCTTCTGGAGTTTTGGATGACGACCTCGGCCAAGGTTATATGCTCAGTATCCTGAACATCCACATCAGAGGTCTCTGACTGACGGTATAATGGGCAGTTTCAAATGAAAGATTCTCGGTTTTCTGAACATAAGGACTGAGGACGATGTATACATACAAAGGGAGGCATCTTTCTCTATGTGATTCCTCGAAGATCTGAAGGCACATGGCCGGTGATAGCTCATGATTCTGTGGCTCAAACGATGGACTTTCTGAACCATTGTCTTCCCTTGATTAAACCTGCAGTTGGTGTTGCTTTTGAGATCTTTGCTCTGCACTTCTCATAATTATGGAGATTATCGATTATCTCAGCTACAAACTGATGTTAAACAATTTAAACAATATTCATCAGAACTGTTAGTTAATTACCTGATATTAAACAAAGGTGGAAGCATTCTTGGAGGAACTTCTTGGATAAAAAAAAGTGTTTTACTTAGTGACTTGTGCTGTGCAATGAACCATTACCATTTTATAATTGTCTAATTATATAAAGGAGTGACTTAAGTGGTTTGCCAAAATCCACCCCACATGTAGCTCTCATGTATAATGACAAGATTTTAGCAAACAAGAGTATGAACTCATCTATCACCACTCTCGCCTCATGCATTTGGGAACTAACAGTACAAGGTTAACGAGCTGATGGATGGAATGCAATCAAAAAACTATTTTTTTCATAGAACTATAATATTATAAATACGAACAAAGGGAACACACAGCACAATGACGAGGCTCTCGGAAAAAAAGTATCTTCGTACTGAGTCACTGGACCAAAATATCAAGAAATAAATATAAATAAAAATAAATAATAAATAAAAGTGCCTTTTTTTTCTTTGCAGGAATAAGTTTCATGAAAGAGCAAGGTCAAACTGACAGTGGGACAAGCTTCAAGGAAATGAGTGAATAGGAGAAGAGGAGAGAGAGAAGGGGGAGGAAACTGAAACTAGCAAGTAATACAGTTGGGGTAGGAAGGGCTATTGGGGGTAATAAAGATCATGGGTCAGAATTGGGGATGACAAGAGATAGCGGTGCATTGCTTGCTTGAAATCCTGGAGGGAAGAGTGAGCTTCACAAGGGGTGTGATAGTGGGAGGCCGTGCAGCTCTCAGTGAAAGTGAAATGACTAAGCTGATGAGCATGTCAATCAAGATAGTCTCAAGATGTTCAAAATTCACATTTATACTATAAGAGAGAATGTCTGGCTATGTGTCGCCATTTATCTCAGAGATGGCTAAACCGATCTCCGTCAAACTTTCAAAGGTTCATCAGTGAGTGATGCGAGTGCTTTCGGTACAAAAAAAAAAAAAAAAAAACCTTTTTGAAAAAAACGAGTTGGATTTTCATTTTAAAATCTCACTTTAGTGCCTCAGCCTTGGTAGCTTTGTGAAAGGGAATATTAAATGATCTACGACCCCATTTCTTAGTGGGTGTAGGGAAGTGTTTTAAGCCCCCACAATTTTTTTTAGAAAACCTAGAATGTCACACTAAGACATCACCATGTCGCCAGTATACCACTATCCATATTATTACATCAATATAATACTTGTACCGAGTTTGATTGAAATCCCTGAACCCAGATTCAAAATACTAAATAATAATGGTTGCCAGACCATGCATCCAATCAGGTTGAAATTTAAAACATATATTTCCCATGACTACTAAATCATAACTGTGATGTTTCATGTCAATTGATGAAGCGGTTCAAAAGAAAGGAAATTTTAAAGATTTCCGTTCAAGGAATATGGCTGCCAGACCATGTGACCTGTAAATTATTCATGAACATCCTGGTTTCCACTAGGCTTGGGGAACATGGGGTGAAGTTTCCCATCGATCTGTCAAGCCATTCTAGAGAAGAAGATTTTAAAAAGTTTAATCTTCAAAAAATCATAGTTGCCAATCAATGTGATCAATGATGTCATAGGTGGAGAACGTTTTGTTCCTCATGGATAGGCGATCATACATGTAAAGTTTCACCTCAATATGTTCAGCCATTTTGGAGAAGAAGATTTTTGAAGGTTTTCATGGGAAAACAATCAGGCTGCCAAACCATGTGATGGATGACGTCATCAAATTCCCCCCATACAATTTACCCCAAGATGACCCACACAAATTTTCATACTTATCGGATAAAACTTTTGATGAATGCAATTATGATGTCAAAACGAAGCTACCTATGACATCATCAAAAAAATATCACACTTGTTTCCCATGGGGGTGTACAAGTTGCAATTTTTTCCATGGGGCGGTTTCAGAGAGAGAGAGAGAGATCCAATTTTTTTCCTTTTTTTCCAACATGGCTGCCACACCACATGACCTATGACATCATAATTATCATTAAAACATTCTACATGAGTCGTCGCACCGAGAGCGAAAATTTTGTGTCAATCGGATAAGCGGGTGTAGAGAAAACAGAGAAAATTACCATGTACGGATGTACGGACGGACGGACAACCCAAAAACATAATGCCACCAACGACTTCATCAGTGGAGGCATAAAAAGTTTTTTCTTCAAAAAATTTGTTTTCTTCAAAGTTCCAACAGGATTACAACAGCACCAGGTAATGCCGGCTACCCCTGCAAGAATATCGTGAAATAAAATATTTAGCTGTCGATAAGACCACAAGAGATCCACAAGAACTGGATCAGGACAGAGTTGTTCCATTTCACGAGAAGTGCCAGTGGGGATTGGAACAAAAAATGGACAATGATAATTTGGTTCAGTGGTGGCTTCTTGTTGAGGACAATGGACTGGAGTCCCAACAGTTGCAAGTTCAAATCCAGCTGAAGGCAGCAGTATTAAGGATTTGGATTGTAAGCTTCAGAGAGCCTGATTTGTTTCGGGAGAACTGCCACACCATGACTGGATTATTGGAAAAACACAGCTGGCTCATCAAAACCTTCAGGGTTGTAAATTTGCCTGCTCCAACTGGCCTGATTGACAGATGATACAAGTTCACTCCCTTTGGTCGACTCTTATTCCCTTCCCTTGTCGACAAAAATAAAAACAGTTGTATACATGACTCTTACCAATTCAAATACCCACCAATAACAATTCGGTAAGCAAGTCGAATACAACTCGAGAGTTTGTAGAACACGATACCCCATGTGTTTAAATGTATCCTTCAGTTTCAATAAATAATAATTTTTAAAATCGTTTAAAAAATCCAGAAGTTTAGCACTACTGAAGCAGTCTTATACATCACCAATATCCACTGTAATAAGACAAACATTGAGTCACAGATTAGAATATGGAGGCTTCATTGATCACCATAGAATGCAGCGTCAACCAGTACATAATCATATCGACAGCCTCTTCTTCATCCTGATATTTCACTACTTCACCCTCTCACATGCCACGCCTTGTCATGATATATACATATTTACACACACATATATATATATATATATATATATATATATATATATATATATATATATATATATATATATATATATATATATATATATATATATATATATATATATATATATATATATATATATATATATATATATATATATATATATATATATATATATATATACACCTGGTGTTGGCTTAATGGTTAGGGTGGTGGGCTTAGGATCTGAGTATCCTGAGTTCAAATCCCACTTGGCTGTTGAATTAATACCAGGTGGGGTTGACTCTGCCTGTCATCCTTCCGAGGTCGGCAAAATGAGTGCCAGCATACTGGTATCCTGTGTCGGAGTGGTGACCCGTCCAGGATTGTACCCAATAGCCAAGGAGACTGCTTAGGCAGCACCAACGCTCTGCACAGAGTATGGTCCCAGTGGATGGATATATATATATATATATATATATATATATATATATATATATATATATATTTCAGCTGATCGGATGCATGCTCTGGCAGCCATTATTATTTCGTATTTTGAAACTGGATTCAGGGATTTTAATTAAACTTGGTACAAGTGTTATAATGATGTAATAATATGGGCAGAGGCATTCTGGCGACGTGGCTATGCCTTAATGTGACATTCTAGTTTTTCTAGTTTTTTGTGGGGGCCAGAAACACTTCCCTGCACCCACTAAGAAATGGGGTCCGTAGATCATTTAATATTCCCTTTCACAAAGCTACCAAGGCTGAGGCACTAAAGAGATTAAAAAAAAAATCCAACTTGTTTATTTCCAAAAAGGTTTATTCTTTTTTCATTCAGCACTCACTGACGAACCTCTGAAAGTTTGACGGAGATCGGTTTGGCCATCTCTGAGATAAATGGCGACACATAGACAGACATTCTCTCTTATAGTATAAATGTGAATTTTGAACATCTTGAGACTATCTTGATTGACATGCTCATCAGCTTAGTCATTTCACTGAGAGATAACCGAGCTGCACGGCCTCCCACTATCACATCCCTTGTGAAGTTCACTCTTCCTTACAGGATTTCAAGCAAGCAATGCACCGCTATCTCTTGTAATCCCCAATTCTGACCTATGATCTTTATTACCCCCAATAGCCCTTCCTACCCCAACCATATTACTTGCTAGTTTTGATGTTTCCTCCCCTTCTCTCTCCTCTCTTCTCCTGTTCACTCATTTCCTTAAACTTTGTCCCACTGTCAGCTCGACCTTGCTCTTCGATGAACCTCATTAATGCAAAGAAAAAAAGGCAATTTTATATATTTAAAATTTTTATTTATATTTATTTCTTGTTATTTTGGTCCAGTGACTCAGTACGAAGATACTTTTTTCTGAGAGTCTCCTCATTATGCTGTGTCCTTTGTTCGTATTTCTAATATTATAGTTATATATATATATATATATATATATATATATATATATATATATATATATATATATATATATGCATATATATATATATAATATATAGTATAAGATTGGGGCAGTTGCGATTACACCTGTGTTGGAGTGGCGACCTGTCCAGGATTGTGACCAATTGCCAAGGAGACTGCTTAAGCAGCACCAACGCTCTGCATAGTCTGGTCCAAATGGATGGATGGATGGATGGATGGGATTACACATTTGGAAAGAAGAAGAAGGTGCTTCCAAGCAAAAGTAAAAAAACTAGATCGACTCCACTAATGTTTGCAAAAAGCAAGAGCAGACCCTGTCTCAGGCAACGTTTCACCCGCTTTGCAGTCGGCTTTATCGGGCACAATAGACAGTCTATTGTGCCTGACGCAAATACAATACAAATACAATATATGTTGATTTGGGGAATATTAAGCGGGCAGGGGAGAGAAAGAGTGAGAGCACGGAGAGCGAAGGGAGGGGAGATCAAGGAGTATGGGGGAGAGAGGAGGTAGTGCGGAGGGGAAGGGGGGTGTTCTGGACATGCATTTGATTGGGGAGCTTGAGGGAAAGCCAGGGGGGGGGGGTAAAAATACTGTGGGAATAAAAACCTTTCCTTTGTTCAATTCACACATTCTTTGACACCCCTTCCTCTCCTTGACCTCCAGAGAGCTGGATGGTGGAGGAGGGGGTTTCGGAGGAGGATAGCATGAGGAGAAGGAAGGGAAGGCAGCGTGAGGGGAGGGGGGAAGGCAGCATGAGGGGGTAGAGGCAGCATGAGGGCGGGGACGTCGCAGGAGGGTGGGGAGGTCGCATGAGGGTGGGGAGGTCGCGTGATGGTGGGGAGGGAGTGTGGAAGAGGAGGCAGCTTGGAGGTGGAGGGAGGCAGCGTACGGGAAAGGGGGAAGGATTGAGAAGGTAGCGTGAGGGGAGGTAAATGGGTCGGCAGTGTGAGGGGAGGGAGGCAGCACGAGGTAGGTGGGAAAGCAGCATGAGGGGTGGAGGTAGCATGAGGGGAAGGGGAGCCGGGAGGGTTGAGGAAGGTAGCATGAGGTGAGGGGAGGGGAAAGCAGCACAAAGGGATGGAAGGCAACTCGAAGGGATGGGAAGGCAGGATGAGGGGATGGGAAGGCAGGGTGAGGGGATGGGAAGGCAGGGTGAGGGGATGGGAAGGCAGCGTGAGGGAGAGCGGGAGACAGCATTGGGGGGGGCAGCGTGAGGGATAGGGGAGAGAATGGAAATGTGGCATGAGGGGAGGGGATGGGAAGGCAGAGTGAGTGAAGGGCAGGGGAGGGAAAGGTAAGACAGTGTGAGCGGAACGCAAGGTACGACAGTATGAGGGGAGTACAAGGTAAGGCAGCGTGAGGGGGGTGCAAGGTAAGGCTGCGTGAGGGGAGTGCAAGGTAAGGCAGCGTGAGGGGAGTGCAAGGTAAAGCAGTGTGAGGGGAGTGCAAGGTACGACAGTATGAGGGGAGTACAAGGTAAGGCAGCGTGAGGGGAGTGCAAGGTAAGGCAGCATGAGGGGAGTGCAAGGTAAGGCAGTGTGAGGGGAGGTTCCATGTTGACATAACCACCATGTGGACACGTCCAGAAATAACCATCTGGACATTTCCGGAGATAACCACCGACCAGACATAACTACCATCCAGATACATCAAGGGGAAGGCAGTGTGAGAGGTGGGTCCGTCCGGACATAACCACAGTCCGGACATATCCATGGATAACTTCTGTCCAGATGATGAGTATGCTAAGGGGAGGGAGAGAAAAAGAGTGGAGGAGTGAGGAGGGAAGGGAGACTGAGGAGGGTTGAGAGAGCGAGTAAGCAGAGGAGGGCGAGAGAAAAAGAGAGAAAAAGAGAGAGAAAGAGAGAGAAAGAGAGAGAAAGAGAGAGAAAGAGAGAGAAAGAGAGAGAAAGAGAGAGAAAGAGAGAGAAAGAGAGAGAAAGAGAGAGAAAGAGAGAGAAAGAGAGAGAAAGAGAGAGAAAGAGAGAGAAAGAGAGAGAAAGAGAGAGAAAGAGAGAGAAAGAGAGAGAAAGAGAGAGAAAGAGAGAGAAAGAGAGAGAAAGAGAGAGAAAGAGAGAAAGAGAGAGAAAGAGAGAAAGAGAGAGAGAGAGAGAGAGAGAGAGAGAGAGAGAGAGAGAGAGAGAGAGAGAGAGAGAGAGAGAGAGAGAGAGAGAGAGAGAGAGAGAGAGAGAGAGAGAGAGAGAGAGAGAGAGAGAGATATATATATATATATATATATATATATATATATATATATATATATATATATATGGGGGTAGTGGTTGTAGGGGAGTTATCAAAGAACATTATGCTGTATGAACACAACACACACACACACACACACACACACACACACACACACACACACACACACACACACACACACACACACACACACACACACACACACACACACACGCACACACACACACACACACACAATCATTGTGTGACAGGTGGAAAAAAATTTGGCTCTATAATTGATAAAATACAGTGAACGGCTCGGAAATCGGGTGTTATCAATTGTATTTTGCTTTGAAACTCACAAAGAGAAACCAAATAACCTTTGTAAAACACTGCACCAATGCAGGAGTTGTTTGTCCATCTGTCCCCAAAATTCTACTACTTCAGTTTTTGGGCTAACCCCGCCAAACCTTCTGAACCTTTTGGGGTCCCAGCCGGTGTCCTACGGTGGGTGGGATGTTTCAAACACCTCACTGAAATTACGATTTTGAGTTTTGATCCATGCGATGCTGCTCCCGATCCGGATATAACATCAGAATGGTGTTTCTCTTTGTTTACCTCACGGGTGTTTGTAATATTGTATTTTGTTGCATTCATGGTTTCATATTAATTTGTGATTAGAAAGATGCTGTTTGGAATGAAAATATAGAGAGGTTGAGTCTAAAGCAGAATGAGGAAATAATGTCATTGGTTCTACCGAATTTCATCACTCGCAGATTCGACATTTGTAGTTTTCACCATTTTTGACCAAAGACCTTCACGAATCGGCTGTTCAGCAGCTGTCCAGACCCACCTGTGAATAGTACAGGTACCTCACTCGTATAAAATAACCAAATGCTTGAGAAACAGTCACGAGAACAAAAGAAAACATGATCGCTCATACGCTGCCAAGGCTTAACTTTAAAACCTCCAATATACGGGATGAAACCTTGTCACCACGGCACCCGTAATTAAGCATGCAGGCATACTCACTCACACACCCGTTGAGAGCCCCCAAATTACAGATCCAAATATACCCATATGTGTAACTCTACCTTGTAGCAACTGCTGACTGGACATCCCGATTGGGACACAAACTGTACCGCCATCCACTGTAGGGTGCTCAGCAAGCGGCTGAAGCATTCAAGCTAGCACTACAATGAAATGGTTGGCAAGTGATAATGATGTTCGAATGTCCAAACAATGTCTGAAATAGTCAAATGAATGTTTTTTTTTAGGTGTCAAAACTGCTGATAATTTCAAATCTGAAGCTTGAATTTTGCAATTCGGCTTAGTTTAAGAGATTTTCGAGGTTATTCATATGCGGAAATGAAATAGCAACAGACGCTGGTGTCTCTAGGCATTTATAAGTATCGTATTGTACCCAGTGATTCATAGCTATGATGAACAGGCATTCGATAATATGTACGAGTGAGGAAAGTGAAAAAAAAACTTTATCGTGAAGAAATCGTTACAGCCTGTTCCAAATCAAGGCATGCTTGAGCAGGCCAAAACACATGGTGGCTTCAGACCCCAGCGAGGTTAACAAGGAAATGCCTGAAGACCCCAGAGAGCGAGGTTGCTGAGGATCGCCTGATAAAGGATACAATTAAATAAGGCCGTTAATCATCTTTAAAAGTGTTTTTTTTAAGCAACCCAAACATCAAATTTTCACACATACACTTCCTTGGAGTCCCCTGAGTATGCATGCAAAGTTTCAGGCTACTAGGTTTCATGGTTTTGGAGTTATGGAGGAGACACACATTTTTAGTTTATTTGAAAAGAAAAATCGCATCAGTGTCCGAAGGAAGTGGTTCAGTTTGGCATTTTAATATGAAATAGGTAAAGCCAAGAAATTAAACAAACCCATTAAAATTACCTTTAGAACCATTTGGAATTACCCTTTAGAACCCTCCACAATTACTCTTCAGAGCGCTTTAGAATTACCCTTCAGAACCACACTTTAGAATTACCCGAAACTAACTGTACCTTAGGTGGTAGAGGTTACAAGTTTTAAAATTAACTATTGATATTGAAATTACTTCTGAAGATCTCAGAAGAAAGGTTTCGAAAATATTCAGTTATTTGGAAACAAAAAAGGGCTGAAATCCAACAGATGTCAGATGGCTGCCACATCTGATTAATTAGACCATTCTGTGATTTTTTTTATTTATTCAAGGTGATTGAATGTCATTAACACTCGCTCAGATGTAAAAGAAAAAAAAATTCTGCGACTCCAAGTTTGAAACATTTCTGTGTATTCAAAGGTATCTTGTGAATAAAGGAGAGTATATATCAGCAAGATCATGTCAAAAACCCAACTGTGTTACTTTTAGAAACTCAAATACATGGAAGAATAATGAGCAAGAAAACAGTTTCTCCCAAAAACAGGGATGCAGAATTCAAGCGTGGCCTTGCAGTGCCCTGCGGAAGGTGTGGGTGAGGCTTTCAATGGCATTTCGGCCTTCTCACCCTCAGTCATGCAAAAATAATGGTCTTCTTTTTGTAGCTGAAGAGAGCCATTCACAGATTACATGTGAATACCTCACAATCTGAATTTGTTTATACTGTGGGAGTTTTAGCCCACGTAGCAACAGCAACCACACTCAAAAATAGAAAGCAAGGTCACTTGGTGTCAAGGAATATCTGAGAAGACCAGACCGCTTGCTAACTCCCGTTTAGACAGGAAGTTGCAATTTGTTTAGGGTACCGATGATAATTCACCTATTCTTCAGGAAAGACAACGAGAAATCTTTAAGTTCGACCCTCGACGAATGCTAGATGACGGGTACTCCGGGTTAATGTCCTTCCGATGGCACTCACACACCTTGATGACTTTTTGTAGTTTGCAAGAGGCTGTGTAAGCTCAACCAGAACAAAACAAGTGCTTTTTGTGTGCTGTTTTGCATATTTGTTATCGTGATTTGTTTCAGGGGCTGTGGGACTGTATATATAAAGCTGTGGTTTGTTTTTAACATTTTTAGCAGGTATTTGTGTTCATTTATTGAAAGAGGCAGGAGGAGGCCTCGTGGTAATTTTAGCATTTAAGTCAGTTGGGGCCTTGGGAGTATGTGGAGGGAAAAAAGGGTAGAAACAAGTTGTGGTACATTCAAAGTACACTACCCCCATCTAGACTAATAAATGTCAGTGTGTGTGTGTGTGTGTGTGTGTGTGTGTGTGTGTGTGTGTGTGTGTGTGTGTGTGTGTGTGTGTGTGTGTGTGTCAGTGTGTCTCCTCCATAACTGCAAAACGATAAAACCTAGCAGCCTGAAACTTTCATGCATACAAAGAAAACTCAAAGGGAAGTGTAGGAGTGAACCTCGCTGTCTGGGGTCTTAGACGTTTCCTGGGTAACCTTGCATGGGTCTGAAGCCGCCATGTTTTTTGGCCTGCTCAACCATGCCTTGACTTGGAACAGACTGCAATGATTTCTTCACGATAAAGTTTTTTTTTCACTTTCTTCACTCATAGTATCGAATGCCTGTTCATCATAGCAATGAATCGCTGTGCACATCACTTTTGTGAGGACTAGAGTTTTCAAATTAGTAGCTTGGAGTGATTTCATGTATTATATGATCCGATTTTCCACGATCCACTCTCATGGACTAATTAAAGCATATCATCTAAATATTATTTCGGTTTTAAGGATCAGATATCGTCTGGACCAAATAAGTGTTGAAATCTGTTGTGAATTCTGATAATTTAAAGAAATATTGAGTCTTCGAACTAATCTGCTATACCAATTTACTTTAAGCAAGCTCGGCTATGTTCCCTCCTTCCCCATTGACATGCAAGAAAATGTGAAATTTGCAAGGCATTAAGCTTACCTTTTTCTACTGTTTGGAAAATTATATTGGGTAAACCAAAAATTTAGGAACACGCCAAATTTAATGAGCCTCATTGAGCTATATGATTTCATGCATTCACTGCTGGACCTTGTGCCCTGTCCTCCAGAGGAAATGCCTATCCATAGCATCTGCCAGATCTGTGTCTATATTTGCAGATGTTTTGCAAGGTGCTCCACAGGGAATCAAAGCAAATCTGATAAAAAACACAGACGTTTAAAAAAAAAAGTTAAAATGTTTGCATGGACCCCAAACTGATGTACCAAGGTGAGGGATTCACAGACGAGCAGGCAATATGGCGGATTATCTACAATGTCTATATCACGGGTGACAAGGCTATGTTCCCTCCTGCTCCATAGATACACAAGAAAATGTTAAATTTCTAAAACATTCAACTTATCTTTTTGTACTGTTTGGAGAATTATATCGAGTGAATATAAAATTTTGCAACGTGCCAAAATTAAACAGCTTCATTGAGCTATATGATTTCATGCATTCACTGCGAGACCTCGCTCCCTGTCCCCCAGAGGGACTGCTGATCCATAGCATCTGCCAGATCCATGACGATATTTTCGGAGGTTTCATGAGGTGCTCGAAAGCGAATCAAAGCGAATCAAAGCAAATCTAGTAAAAAAACGGACATTAAAAAAAAGTTATAATGTTTGCGCACACCCTGAACCGATGTACCACGAGACTCTTGCATGGATGAGCAGGCAAGATGGTGGATTATCTGCAATGTTTATTTCACAGGCGATTTAACGTTGGGATGTAGCCAGGGTTGTTCTGCATTAAGCTGCAACTCTTTTGTGGATAAAGTCATTATTTGAACGAATTCATTTTATTTAATTAACTGCTACATGCGTGGTGAAGACCGGCTTTAAAGTTAAAGGGATCCAATATGATATGCAGCGACAGCCTGGCCAACCATTCTTTATCAGCCATTTAATTGGAGTACTTGCATGAGTGCTTAAGCCACTTGCCGAACGCCTTACAGTTGATTGCGGTACCCCGTACCACCCTAGTCTTTCTGAGCGAATTGTTCACTCACTGTGGACGCTTTTGCCCGCCACATCATTCAGAGTGAGTAGTTCGAGCTCCGTCAATCTGAGCGCGTGGTTCGTGCTCCATCACCCTGAGCAAGTTGTTGTGAAATAACACCCGATTTCCGAGCCGTTAGCCATGTTAACCTGTTTTCTAAATTATCGAGCCAAATTTTTTTTCCATCTGTCATACACAGCTGTTTATAAAGATTAATGTTTGCAAACATATGCCTGAAACGTCAATATAAATGTGATGTTTTCCAATGAAAGCTACTCATGATTTTTGGGTTGTTGCCAATATCAGCCAAAGTGTGTGTGTGTGTGTGTGTGTGTGTGTGTGTGTGTGTGTGTGTGTGTGTGTGTGTGTGTGTGTGTGTGTGTGTGTGTGTGTGTGTGTGTTGTTCAAAAAGCATAACTCTCCCTCTCTCTCTGTCTCTTTCCCTGTCCCATCCTTGCTCAACCCCCTTGCAATACATTGCAGCACCCTCCTCCCCCAAATCTCTCTCTCTCTCTCTCTCTCTCTTTCTCTCTCTCTCTCTCTCTCTCTCTCTCTCTCTCTCTCTCTCTCTCTCTCTCTCTCTGGACATGTCTGGACAGTGTTTGTCTCCAAACGTTTCCGGAAAGGGTTTTTCTCCGGACATGTCCGAGCAGTGTTTATGTTCGGACAGGAAGTGGTTTTGTCTCCAACCAGCTTGGCTCCAGACGCTTCCAGGTGGTGTTTTTCTCTGGACACGTCCAGGTGGTAATTATCGCACCACTACACGTCTGCCTTTGCTTCCTCTCACCTCACACTGTCTTCCCCTCCCCACTCCTCCTCAATCCCCCACCCCTCCTCACTCTCCCTCCTCTCTCTTCGCTCTCTCTCCCCCACCCCTTTTTTCTCCCTTCCCCCTTTAGTATTCCCGTCAGCGAAGCGACGGGTGGTATTTGCTTGTGCCAAATAAATAAATAACAAATCCTCCAGCATACGACATCGCCGGGGCACCTTCAGCGCCCGGCACATGCCCTGACAGCACATGGAGTCGGAATTGGGAGGTAACGGTGTACAATTATTGAATGATTAAATGATTAATTCAATCATTAAAATAAATAAATAATAATCGTAAAATAATTAATTTCTTAATCAATTAGCTCATAGAATACCTAAACCACTACTGTTTCATCCAAATCTGTAACTTTTTGAAAATTAAGTAATCAAAAAAAAATTGGATTAATCAATATATCAAGAATACTCCTAATAGACAAATCAAAATCATTTGTTCACTATCGTGTACAAATATCAGCTTCATAGCTCAAAAGGTGCCAGAGACAATGCCAGGATGAGAAATAAAATAAGTAATTGATAAATCCATAATAATTAAGTTATCAATCAATCAATTGATTCATCAAAAAATAAGAACATCTTCACTTTTGTCCCCAAATTTCAGCTTCCCAGCTCAAAGGATGGCTGATATATTGCCCGGACAAACAACCAAGAAAACAAACGGAGTAAAAACTGAGTACTCCCTTCCTTTGTTGCCGGCGATGACATCACGCATCACCTGAATATGGAATTGGGAAGGAGTGGTGTACAATAGAGACTGAAGGAAAAGGAAGAGGAGTTCATAGAATGTGATAGATGATCTATGTGGGCAAAATCAACAATAGGGGAAGCAGAGGGAAGCACTGTTGTAGGAAGTGTGACGAAGTAGCCCACTTGAGGATGGTTATTACGAGGTTGAAGGAACGGATAGATAATTTGCAGCAAGTAGCAGAATCTGAGAAATTTGTCGATAATAGTTGGTTATGGTTGTGGAGTGAGGTTGCTGAGGATATTGGAAGTGGTGATGGTGCAGCGGAAGCAAGCAGCGCTGACGGTGCAATGGGAGCAGGCAATGATGACGGTGCAGTAGAAGCAGGCAGTGCTGATGATGCAGCGGGATCAGTAATTGATGGCGGTGAAGCGGGTGCAGGCAGTGGTGGAAGTGCAGCAGAAGTTAGGGACGTTGAAGGAAGGGTAAACGATATTGTATAGGGTCATGGCAGGAAGAAGTTGGTTGTGGTACACCGAGGTGCGAAAGATGTAGGAAAAATTTACTCAGAGGTTTTGAAAAATAGATACAGGATATTGGGTAAGTGGTTGAAAGCAAAGGGTTGTGAAGAAATGTTTTCTGGGATTCTCCCAAGATTAGGAAATGGTACAGAAATTATGTGCAGAGTGATAGATGTCAACCAATGGCTGGAAGAATGGTGTAGGGAGGAAGGTTTTACATTTAAAATTTCGGAATAATTTCGGGGACAAAGGGAGTGTTTCCATAATGATGGCCATATGATAAATAGAAAGGGGGCAGCAAGGTTTGCAGTGGAAATTGAGGAAGGAATTCAGGTTATTAAAGAAGGAACTGATGATGTAATTGTGGTTAGTAAGGCTTGGCAATATAATAGAATTTCACAAAGGGAAAAGTGAAATATATTCTACACCAATGCCAGGAGTTTAAACAATAAGATGGAAGAGGTTGAAGCCAAAGTAGATCGTGAGGAGTATGAAATAGTTGCAGTGAGTGAGACATGGTTTAAGGAGGGAGTAACTGGAGTACAGGATTAGAAGGCTACGAGGTGTATCAGTGTGATGGGAAGGAGAGAATAGGAGGAGTCGCAATCTTGATAAAGTACAGCATTGTATCAAGAGAAAGGGGTGACATCAAGAAAGTAATTAATGTTGAGGATTCTGTGTGGGTCGAGATGAGAGATTGTAAAAATAGTAAGATACTGGTAGGATGCTTTTATAGTACTCCGGGTTGGAAGGAAGAGGAGGAAGGAGGAGTACATGAAGAGTTCAAAAGGGCATGTGGTAAGGGAAGAGTATTGATTATGGGGTATTTTAACTTGCCAGGGATAGATTGTGTCCAGAGACAGGGAAAGGGCAGAGCAGATGAAGATTTCCTGGTTTTATTCCAAGATTGTTTTTAACCCAGTTTTTAGATAAGCCCACGAGGGGGAGTGCATTGTTAGACATCCTTTTTAGTAATAATCCCAATATTATGGAGGAGGTGGAGGTAGGGGAGCATTTCGGAGCAAGTGACAATAACATTGGGTGTGCAAAGATTCTGTTAAGGGTTAGAGTTCAGGAAAGTAGGGTAAGGTGATTAGATTTCAGGAAGGTAAACCTTGAGGGTATAAGGAGAGAATTGGGTGATGGAGATTGGGAGACTCGAACAACAGGACAATCAGCATCAGAGAAATGGGAAACCTTTAAAGACCAAATGTGTTGAGTGAAGAGTAAGTACATTCCAATGAGGTGTAAAACTATAAACAGAAAGAGACCAGGGTGGTTGAGTAGTGAAATAAGGAACGCTATTAAGGAGAGGCAAAAGGCATTTATTAGGTTTAAAATAATAGGACTGAGTTAGATTCATATCACTATCGAAGTAAACCGAGGCAAGTTAAGAAAAAACTCGGCAAGCCAAAAGAGAGGATGAGAAGGACATGGCTAAGAATATTAAACATAACAGCAAGGCTTTCTTTAAATATATCAGGCGAAAAGAACAGGTCAGGACCAGTGTGAGCCCATTGAGGAATAACACCGGGAGAGTAGTTAGTGATGAAAGCGAGATGGCAGGCTTATTAATCAGGTATTTTGCTTCAACTTTTACACAAGAAGAGTCAAGAAAATTTCCAATAGCTGAGAGTATCTATCGAGGAGGTGAGGAAGGGCTTTTACAGAAGATCCAGGTTGGAGTGGAGGAAGTAAAGGAACAGCTCAGTAATCTAAGAGTAGCTAAGGTTCTGGGGCCAGATAATATGCACCCGAGAGGATTGAGGGAAGTGGCTGAGCAGGTAAGCGAGATGTTAACGGATATTTTCAATAGCTCACTGGAGTTAGGACAGGTACCAGAGGATTGGAGAGTAGCAAATGTAACACCATTATTTAAGAAAGGATCCAGAGAATAATTGGGAAACTATAGACCTGTTAGTTTGACTTCAGTTGTGGGGAAGGTGTTGGAGACATTAATTAGAGAACAGATGAGGAACCATTAAAACAAATACAAACTAATTAAAGGTATTCAGCATGGGTTTACCAAAGGTAGTTCCTGTCTCACAAAACTTTTAGAGTTCTATGAAGCAGTGTCTGATTGGGAGGATGAGGAAAAGGCAGTGGACAGAGTACATCTGGACTTTAAAAAGGCATTTGATAAGGGATCACATCAGAGGTTGTTAGCCAAAGTGAGGGTTTGTGGAGTGGCTGGTCAGGTGGCTAATTGGATTGCAAACTGGCTTAGTGATAGGAAGCCAAGAGTGACTGTGAGTGGGAAGAAGTCTTGCTGGGAGGATATAAGTAGTGGGGTACCTTAGGGATCAGTACTCAGACCATTACTATTCATTATTTGCATCAACGATTTGGATAATGGGGTGAAGAGTAGGCTTTCCAAATTTGCAGATGACACAAAGCTTGGAGGTGAGGTGGATAGCAGAGGGGGAGGTGATCAGATTCAGGAAAGTATTGATACTGGTATAGATTGGGCAAAATATTGGCAGATGTAATTTAACCTGAGCAAGTGTAAGGTGTTGGGGATGGGGAAGAACAATGAAAACAGAGATTACAGGATGCAAGGGGTAATTTTGGAGCGTGTCACACAGGAGAAGGATCTGGGGGTGGTAATAGATCTGGCAGTAAGCAAGGCAGCACAGCGTCAGGCAGCTATCGGTAAAGCAAATATGGTTTTAGGTTGTATTCATCGGGGGATCATTTATAAATCAAGAGGTGGTGGTAACATTGTACAGGAATTTATTGAGGGCCACATGAAGAACATTGTGTGCAGTTTTGGTCACCACAACTCAGGAAGGACATAGATGTCATGGAGAGGGTTCAGTGAAGGGCTACTCGATTGATTCTGGGCCGAGCTAGACTCTGGACAGTTTATGCAATAACGTATTTGGGGATGCACAAGCCTTCGGAGCAGCGTCAATATATTTTGTTCTCCAGTCCATGAGTTAATACATGACAATATCCCCAAAACTATTTAGCAATACTGCCTGAATATTGTGCAGAGTCGACCGTGACAAAGCCTGTTTCTTATGGGAAGGTGAAACTCATTCCACGGCCCCTCGGTAGTTGTTGAGGTTCTGGGATCGTGGCAGAATGGTGATAGAAGTCTGAATCATGCTCAATAATTTCAGTGATAAGAGCAAGATGAATGGTTACATTTTACTTGGAAATGTACTTTGTGCTGTTGGGATGTTAAATGTTTATTCACATATCATGTATGCAAAATGCCATTGTTCATTGACCCCACTCCCCCCCCCCCCACTTCCGTTTCTCCATGACCCCCTGCATCTTAAAAGTCCCATCATTCCCTTCCCCTTACTCCTTTGTCCAATTCCACTACTTTCTCCCATTCTCTCTCAGTCTTCACCTAATTTTCTTTTTGTCAATTTCGCTGTACTGCTGGTCTTTGTACCTAATAAATAGACAACCCCTTTCTACACATTTGGTGGACAACGATGGTTTTAAATCCGACTGTATTAAATAAGGGAATTTTCTTTATGTATGAATTTTTGTACATCTGAACATCATTAAAAAATATACGGCTGGCCCGATCTCCAAATTTTGCACACATGTTGGTAGTAACCAGGGTCAGATTGTAAGCCCAAATACCCTCCCCCCTCCAAACTGTGAGTGGGGGTGGGGGAAGGGCAAATTACAATTTTCACCCGATCTCCACTAAATTTTTATATGCGTTGGTAGTACCCAGGCAACCACCTCTGTAAAGGGGGTACGGGGTGGAGTGGGTGGGAAAGATGGCTTCCAAATGTCCCTGAACAGAGTAAGTGTTTCTCTTGTTTAAAATATGTGACCCTTCACACAGACCAGACCTGAGAACACCACTGCACGATTAAAAGCTTGAAGAGAAAAAAAAAATAAAGGGAAGATAATTGCCTCGTGGATTTGTGAATTTTTAATCTCTTTAGCTGTTTAAAGAACCATGTGTGGGAATGAAAATGCACAAGTCTGTTTGAAAAAGAAATAAGTGGTTTGTGGATCAGAGAATGGCGACCACATCTCATGCCTTGCAAATCACTCAGAATGGAGCATGTTTAACTCCAAATTTATTATATAACTAGCAGGGGTACCTGGCATTGCCTGGTGCTGTTCTCATCCTGATGGCATTTTGAAGAAATCAAATTTTGTTTTTTTTTCTATTTTTTTTTGTGAGGGTCTAAAACACTTCCCTACACACAATAAGGAATGGGGTCAGAGATCATTTAATATCACCTTTCACAGAGTTATAAAGGCGTAGGCACCATAGAGCAATTAAAAAAATCAAAAAAAAATCAGAAAGTAGAGTCAGATGAGCGCTGATGGCTTGGAGGCCTATCAAGCTTCGGAGGAAAGATTTGGTTTTTCATTCCTCGGAGGAATATGGGAGCGATGCCCCAAGCTCAATTCACCTTGGCAGGATTATGAGAGTTGTCCAACTATCGTCTTATAATCAATTTAAGTTCCAAATGTTCTTTTGACAGTTTCACTTAGATCGCTTAAATCTGAGCTGTACAGATGCCATCTTTCCTGTAAGATGCTATTTGCACTTGGAAGCGATAAAAAAAAAATTTCCAAAAAATTCAACTTCTTTTTTCTTATAAATTTTCTCCTTTCTTTGCTTCAAACAATCTCCGGCACTCACTGATGAACCTCTGAAACTTTGACGAAGATCGCTTTGGCCATCTCTGAGAAAAATGGCGACACACAGACACAGCCAGACAGACAGACAGACAGACAGACATCTCTTATCGAATAGATCAACACCTTTCCCTTCTGAATTTCAAGCAGCAAATGAGGGTTTTTAAATGTTCTGTTAGTAATTATGCTTTTCCAATGCTCACCCGTGTTTCTTTGAGAATAGTATGCCTTGACAAGGCATTAAAGAACCCTTTTTAAATGTTAATGGGGCCATCGAGCATTGGTCAATATACACCGACAATGGCGAAAGCATCGTCTCTTTTTGTATTTGTAAGATCCGTTTATAACAGAGTTAGCATCCAAGCCGACCCAACCAGAATAGCAAGTGAGGCCAGCCACCTGAGACAGCAGCAAAGTGTTTATTCATTAAACTTCCAGCCGACTTAGTTTCAAGGAATTACGTCGCACTTAAATTACGCACTTTTACTCACATATTGACTATCGACGTAATGTCACGAGATTTGAGCGGCACGTGAAACAGAACGTATTGTATATATATATATATATATATATATATATATATATATATATATATATATATATATATATATATATATATATATATATATATATATATATATATGTTCGTGTGTATTTTGTATAAAGTGCTTTCGGTAAAAAACAGCAGTGTGAAAAAAGGAGATGGCATGGATTTTCAAAAATAGATCATCCAAACACATTTGAAGGCAAGATGAACACACTTCCAGCATTTCGGTTTTGCAATTGCGAACATTCACCCCTTGGCAATGTGTGATAAAATTTGGAAAAGTGATAATGACATTTGCTCTCGTCGTCCTGGCTGAGAGGTCGACTCTACTCTTCTCTCGGTGGGCTGGGAGGAAACTTGAACGGCCAAGTAGGTAATGTATAAACACTCCATTTCAGGACTGTTTGTATGCTGAAGTGCAGTATCAATGTGCCTGTATGGGCATCAATTATGATCTAAATTGAGAAATAAGTCGACATCCTTGCATTTCCTTTTGAGCAGAGACCTCATGATGATGGGATCAAATTTTAATGTCGAATATTGTCGTTTGTATATTTTCTCTTGAGGTCCTCGTCCAATATGTGATGCATTGCTTGAGCTTTTCCTTGAGCTTTAGCTGACGTAAAAAAAATTTTTTTTAAAGCACCTTAGAAGTAATACAAGGGAATTAAATAAGGCCATTGATTATCTTCAAAAGGGGTGTTTAAATTAACCCAAACACCCAATTTTCACTCTTGCATTTCCTTGGAGTTTTCTACGTATGCATGAAAAGTTTGAGGCTGCAAGGTTTCAGGGTTTTGGAGTTATGGAAGAGAAACACACACAGACTGACACACACACACACACACACACACACACACACACACACACACACACACACACACACACACACACACACACACACACACACACACACACACACACACACATATACATTAATTATAGAGGGATAGGGACCTCATGTAGAGGGCTGTATTCCTTATTTGCATTCAATAGTATGGACCCTTTGGGCTACTCTTTCTAAAGCATCTGAGGATTTTTGAAGTCCACACTAACTGATAGCAAAGGAGAAAGGAGGATGACTTTGATGGAGTGATGGAGGAGTTGATACTTCATCCAGATTGCACTTCATTTCAATATAGCACAACAGCAAACAAAGGTTCAACACACTTTTTCACCATCTTGTCTGACCCATTGTGATTGCTAAAGGCTTTTCACTCGGCTTTTTAAAATTGCCATTGAAAAGGCAATGCTTATGATGTCACGTGCAACCAATTTTTTAAGAACACTTCTGGTTATGTGCAATAAAATACTGGCACTTTATGATACAGAAACGACTCAAAAACTCATGTCTGTCAACCCAGAATCAAATTTATATATTTAAGGAGATTACATGCGATGTCGTATCTGCTGAAATAACACCTTAATGGTATCTGCTGAAATTCCAAAAAGTTCTTATACAAATCTGACTCTAACCATAACCCTAACCCTAACAAACCCTAACCCGAACTCTAACAGCTAACCCTAATCCTAACAAACCCTAACCCTAACCTTAACCCTAACAAACCCTAACAACTAACCCTAACCCTAACCCTAACCCGATTTGTTAGGGTCTATCTTCTTCCTGTCGATCTTATACAAATACCCGACTTCCTGTCTATCTTATACAAATAGACAGGAAGTAAGTTTGATACAGACATCTATCTTGGAAATTCCCTGTGGAGATAGTTTTGGCCATTACCATCTTCTATAATGGCTTGTTCTCCATCCACATTCAGCACAAGGCATAACTTTTGCAGTGGAAACTATTTTTCTTTATATTGTGTTCAGTATTGTGTCACAAAATGTCCAATGCTTTCATGAGTTCTTATAAGCTCTGACTGAATCCTGATGTACAGTTAACTAGTAGAAGTGAATGGATGCATTCTTTCAGTTCTGTACAGCGAATTTATGGAGTACCAGAGAGGTACCTGTGCTATGCACAGGATAGAGCCCAAAAGCAAATGCACAATGCGAAAATGGAGAATGCCAAACCATGAACCAATAAATTCCACATTCCTGTGACACTTTCAGTTGAACGACAGGCCTGTACAGTCGGTTCGTGAAGGACTTGGGCAAAAAAACTTACTGCACCTGACTCCAACAGAAGTGAGGTGGGTAATATTTATATGATGTCAATGGCGAAACTGAAAAATGCCGAATCCACGAATGTCATGAGTGGAAACATTCAAATAATTTCCTTCCTCTTTAAACTCAATCACTATATTTTCATTCCAAAGAGCATATTTCCAATCACAGATTAATCCTATCCCATTAATATTGTTGTGAATTCGCGCCCGCCGGCGTGCGATCGGCCGCTCGACTCGAATGGCGGCCGCCTCGCCCACCGGACGGACAATTCAGTCGTGACCCTCCGGGAACTATCGCCAGAGCCAGTCACGGGTGGGCCTTTCGACCTCACCACGATCGTGCCAATTGACCACCCGCGTAGGATAGGGTTGTTCGCCTAACTCGACCTACCTAAGTACCCACGCGGATGGTAAACCGGGCGATCGTACTTCGCCGCAGGCCTACTCCGGACACGAACCGCCTAAGCGGTCCATTCCATGCTATCGGGATAACCGAGCGGTGTTATCGTCGGCCTCGACGGTTCCGATTAATTATCGGGCGTATTAAGCCCACTACGAACCCTTTACCTGGAGCAAGATGGAGATTCAAATGAAGGAAAGGACGCAGCGAAACGGGGAACAATTCAACATAATGCACATTTATTACCCAGCCCACGAAAAGCACACATATACAGTCAAACAGTCAGGATGCACATATATCAATTTAAAACAAAAACAACAATGCAGAGCTACGACCGAATACGCGAACACACGGCAACACTTATACAGTTTTACGTCACAGACGGCGCCGACACACATTTACTCAAAAGCAAAGGAAAGAAGCCACCCTCATAGGCAAGGGGGCAGACGGGCCCGTAGGCCAATGTGTGCGCGGGACCTGAAGGAGCGGTCAGGTCCGCGAGACCGGGTGGGTCCTACCCGCGTCCTCGTGACGAGCCGCAAATGTGGCTGCCCGGCGGTTCCCCGACTTCGTGCTCCTTCGCGGGTTTCGTTGGCACCGCTTGGAGTGGGGTGGGAACGGGGCCCCGTTTTTGCACTATCTCAGCGCGGGGGAAAGGGGGAAATTGTTGATGCCCTGGGGGAGGAGAATGGCTGGCTTGGGTCCCGCGACGAGCGATCCCACTGCGACCTCGTCGCCGACTTCCCTGCCTCGGACCCGAGCTCCTTGGCCTCATCCCACAATTCTCCTCAGCCGACTGCAGAAACCGCCTTGACACCTTCGCCTCCCGACTCCACTCTGCTCTCCAACCCGACTTGACTGCCAAAACTCTCTGCTTCTGCCAAAACTTCCTGCCCTTCCAAAACTTTTTTCTTCTCTGCTGTGCGCTCAGCGTTTTATAGGCCGGCAGGAGAACCCATATGCAAATTTCCGGATCAGGATGAGCTCGGGGGCGGAGCCACGCTCGCAGATTGGACGGAGGAAAAGGGGCGTGGATCTCCCCTGATCCTAGAATTTGCATATTTCGATTTCACACGGAAGCGCCTGGAGGCGGGGCCAAGCCGCTCCGCGCTTGCTGATTGGACGGATCAGAAGTAGGTGTGTAGCATTCTTGATCCGAATTTTCCCTCGGAAAGGCTGCTATTTGCACTCGAGACTCGGTGCGTATCGCTTGAACGAGCCCAAGACAGCCCGACGCTCAGTGTTCACACGTGATGCGGGAATGGCCGTAGAAGGAGAGAGGTGAGGGTGGTGGAGGGTTTTTGGTGGTGGTTTTGATGGTTATGGCGGTTGATTCAAAATAAAGGTAGAACAGAAAAACGCCTAACTCAAAGCGTCGCAGCCCGAATGAATCACATAAATTCCCTCTAAACAACGGCTTTGGGGCTAACTTCACATCTACTTAGAGTTATCTCACCTACGGGACCTGAATGGTGGTTTGCGAATTTCCACAGCCGTAACAATATAACAAAATACAATGGTACAAACACTTGTAAGGTAAACAAACATAAACGCCATTTTGACGTTACATCTGGAGAGGGACTCGCTTCATACGGATCAAAACTCAAAATCATAATTGTATTGAGGTCTTTATGAAACCTCCCACCCACCTTAGGACACTGGTTGGGACACGAAAAGGTTCTACAGAAGTTTTACCGGAGCTAGCCCCAAAACTGAGATAGTAGTTTGTGGACAGACAGACCGACAGGCACTCCAACTTTATAATATTGATCCAGTACCACTCAGTATCATTGTGGTTTGAGCATCCACTCTAAGTCTGGAAGGTCGACATTTTGATTCTGACCATGGCCAAATCATACCAATGACCATGGTCATACCAATGACTTAAAAAATCATGTGCTGCTTCCTTGCTTGATGCTCATCATTTTGGCGGATACAACATGGACTTGGCGTCCCTCATGGAGGAATATTTCTTCCTGAAAGTGTCCCAATCATGACGGAAAGGAAAGCACCACTTCCAGACGGCACTTGTCAGCACCCAGTGTGTTCCGGAAGGTAACTTCCCCGAAGGTCAATGGCAGTCGTGTTTATGTGATGTCAACTGCTGTGTTTTCTCTGTTTACATGCGAGTGTGTGATGGATCATCCATGAGCCTTACAAATTTTAGGAAAAAGAAAATGAGTAAATGCCATGCTCTGAAGAACAAACAATAGCTATAACTTAAAAATAATTAAAATAATAATAATAATAATAATAACAATAATTTAAACTGCATTTATTCAAATTGGTGGCATTCAAATCAGTGAGAATGATCTATTTCAAGCCCCAGGTGAATATCTGCATTCAAATTGGCAGATATTCAAATTCGTGATAGTTGACCAGATATTATTCCTACACAAGGCTTTTTTTATGACGGTAAACTAAAATTGAATTCACAGAGAATAAAGAAAAAGGAAATTTAGACACCACACAAAGAAAGAGTCACAGATGTGCCATGCAAATTAGAGACATTTGCTCAACCCAAAAAGGTCAAGATAATTAGATCATGATTGGTCAACTTTGCATACATTTTACAGAAAATGACTTCACGGCTGGTCCACAAGAGCTTCGCTGAGATCCTTGTATTGCAAATTGTAAATCATGGCTGCATTTTATGTCTTTTCAATCCCAGTTTGTCATAAGCCTTGTCCATGAAAATGCATACTATGAAAAACAGACGTTCAACATAGTATATCTCTGATCTTGTACATGCTACACAGACAAATGGGTCAGTCTTTTATGTTTCTCTGTGTCATGGAAGTCTATACTACGATGGCTTGGTTCAGAGAATAATATAGGTCTTGGATCTCGAAAGTGGAAGTCCCTTATGAATTAATTGCTTTGTTGGTGCAGCAAGTGTCTGTATGATTTAGTACAGTCCGTAGTACAAAACCACCATGGGACAATCAGAGCTCCTGCTTATCCCTCTGGACAAGATCATATCTTATAATACTTGAGATGGTTCAGAGTGGCCCAACTTCCAGCAGCGGTAGATTCCCAGATTCTATCCTCCCCTCTCGCCCCACCAGTATATTCCAGCATAACAATACGTGTGTTCGTGTCATGGCGCTGTGACCTCAGGTACAAATCCCATATAAAAATATTATTTGTCCCTTGCGTCCTATAAACGATCTTGCCCTTCAAACAATCTCAGTACAAGTTCCGACATGAGTCATTAACATGGCAAGGGATAAAAATAAATAAATAAAACCTGCCACTTGTACACCACCCACCAAGGTGATCGGAATACAGACGCAAGTTACGCATGCAAGCAAGCTTGTGATGACCATATTTTCCGAGATATAGTGCTAATTAGGAAAGAAGAGCATGACCAAATTAACCTGATTTTCAATATGTTATGTCGTTAACAAAATACCTCTGCAAATATCATTTAACATCTATCACCCTGTTATGACGTTGGTTCAAAGCAGGCGATGTCACATCGAAGTACAACATTAGTGTCGGTGTGATATTTCCAATTTCCACTGCAATTTACATCCTACATCATTCCAACTCCTTGACACATGGTTATTGAAACAAACTCATCGTGAAACGTGTTTACAAACCTGACATATTTTGATTTCATCACACATTGGTTATACAATCCCTCTTGACAACATTACGAGGAATTAGCACTTTGGACGTGTTGACATCCCCACAAGGGAACATCTATTTATTATATATGCAAAATGGTTTATGTATATTATTGACAACCCCACCTCCTTCCCTGCTCGACTGTACCGATCATGCATGCCTCTATTATTCCGATATATATATATATATATATATATATATATATATATATATATATATATATATATATATATATATATATATGTACTAACGTGTGTGTGTGTGTGTGTGTGTGTGTGTGTGTGTGTGTGTGTGTGTGTGTCTTATCCATAACTCCAAAACTATAAAAACCGAGTAGCCTGAAACTTTGCATGCTTACTAAGAAAACTACAAAGAAGAGAAAGAGTGAAAATTTGATGTTTAGGTTAATTAAAACACCACTTTATTGGTGTATTATATTGAGTGAACAAAAAAAATTTAGGAATGTGCAAAAATTAACTACCTTCAATCAGCAATATGATTTAATGCATTCACTGCTCGACCTCGCTTACTGTTCCCCAGAGGGACTGCCTATCCACAGCATATGCCAGATGTGTAGCTATTTTCAGAGGTTTCGCAAGGTGCTCCACAGGGAATCAAAGCAAATCTGGTGAAAAACGGACATTTTACAAAAAAGTTATAATATTTGCGCAGACCGTGAACGAAAAACGGACATTCATGTTATTTCATTAACTGCTGCGTGCGTGGTGAAGACGGGCTTTAAAGTTAAAGGCATCCTATGTGGTATGCAGTGAAAGCCTGGACCACCGTTCTTTATCAACAAATTAATTGGAGCGCTTCAATGAGTGCTTAAGCCACTTGCCAAGCGCCTTTTGTCAATAGCAGTACCATGCTACGTCATTCTGAGGGAGTGTTTCGTGCTACATCACCCTGAGAGAGTGGTTCGTGCTCCATCACCCTGAGAGAGTGGTTTGTGCTCCATCACCCTGAACGATTGTTTCGTGCTGCGGTACCCTGAGTGAGTGTTTCGTGCTCTGGCACACTGAGTGAGTGTTTCGCACTCTGTCACCCTGAGCGAGTGGTTCATGCTCCGTCACCATGAGTGAGTGGTTCATGCTCCATCACGAGTGATTTGTGCTCCGTCATTCTGAGCGAGTTGTGAAATAACCTTCAATTTCCGAGACATTTGCCGTATTAACCTGTTTTCTAAAATACCGAGCCAATTTTTGGCTCTCACAGCTATTTTGGCTCATACGATTCCACCCATCACACAGCTGTTTATAAAGATTAATGTTTGTGAACTTATCCCTGAAACGTCTACATTAATGCAACGTTGTTTTTCGGTAAAAGGTGCTCAAGGTTATTGGGTTGCCGACAGTAAGTACTGCAGTTGGTAATCATACTGAATTGGAAATCATAAACCTTCCGATTCCTGAAAAATTTCCGATTTGGCCAAGCATTAATGTGTGTGTGTGTGTGTGTGTGTGTGTGTG
>NC_140961.1:18351955-18366955 GCF_056783735.1 Eptatretus burgeri | reverse complement strand
TACCTTGGAGACTCACAAATTTTGAAAAATCAGTAAATGAGTTCTGCCTTGATGGTTTAAATAACTACCTTGGAGACTCAGGAAAAGGGTTCTGCCAAGATGGTTCTAAATATGGGGCCTACCTTGGAGACTCACAAATTTTGAAAAATCAGTAAATGAGTTCTGCCTTGATGGTTTAAATAACTACCTTGGAGACTCAGGAAAAGGGTTCTGCCAAGATGGTTCTAAATATGGGGCCTACCTTGGAGACTCACAAATTTTGAAAAAATCAGTAAATGAGTTCTGCCTTGATGGTTTAAATAACTACCTTGGAGACTCAGGAAAAGGGTTCTGCCAAGATGGTTCTAAATATGGGTCCTACCTTGGAGACTCACAAATTTTGAAAAAAATCAGTAAATGAGTTATCCTTAAGAGACTTTGTAAGTTGGTTTTACTTTGAATACTTGAAATGTGGGTTCTGGATTGATAACTCACAATGTGATACATATCTTGGAAACTCAACGGGAATGTGGTTATACCTTGAAGACTTGGAAAGTTGGGTTTATGTTGGACACTTGAAACTTTTTTGGGGGCTTTTATTTATTTATTTATTTATTTATTATTATTATTATTTTATTTATTTATATTTTGGAGACTTTTGGAGTTGCTATCACTCTTTGGGATCTAAACCTATCGATGTAGTTCTTTGTCGGATGGTGCTTGATGGGAGCAAGATCAAGAAAGTTCTGGGAAGAAAGTGCAGGCTTACTCCCCCTTTCTACGTCATCAAACCTGAAAGCCTTAAAAGACAGAATTGGAAGAAGAAAAAAAACGTAAAAATATATATATATATATAGGTGGAAATCTCATTTTGAAAAAGACATTGTGTTGGGCGAGGATTGAGTTGGGGTTGAGATTTTGAATGTGAGGGTTGGGGTTGAGATTTTGAATGTGAGGGTTGGGACACACACACATACACATCAACAAACAAAAGTTAAGCCTTGACTATTCAGTTGAGGATTCTGTGTTTGGGGTTCACAGATGTAAGAACGTCCACCCCTTGACACACATTATATACTGTTATACACCTCGGACTTGGCCCTCGAGTGTCCACAACGGTGTATAGTAGGAGGGAGTGAAGCGCCAACCTATTGCTCCCATTGCACACACACACACACACACAAACAAAAGTTAAGCCTTGACTATTCAGTTGAGGATTCTGTGTTTGGGGTTCACAGATGTAAGAACGTCCACCCCTTGACACACATTATATACTGTTATACACCTCGGACTTGGCCCTCGAGTGTCCACAAAGGTGTATTATCTGCTTAGTTTTGTCTTTTGTAATTGCTGTGAATAAAATGAACCTAAAATCTCTTCCGCTTCCAAATCATATATTTTATAAGTCCAAGGAACTGTATCTATTACATCAACAATTTTAAAAAGTTCTTTCGTCCATCGTTCAGTAAAACCCTTTTCAAAATGAGATTTCCACCTATATATTCTTACGATATCACCAACTTTGAACTTAGGTTTTCTGACATTAATCTCTTTTTTCATATTTTAATTTTGTAAATGTTTCTGATGGCTTCATATTCGTTGACGTGTGAATCGTGTCATTATACTTATCCACAATATCCTGAATAAAAGATGACCATTGTTGTGAACCGAGTTGTGTGAATTTTTTATATAGTCTCTCTTTTAAGGTACGATTAAAACGTTCAACAACAACTGCCTTCCCTTCATTAAAGGTACTGTATAATGTAATACTGTTATTTTTTAGAAAATTCATAAATGTCTTGTTATAAAACTCTCTACCCTCATCAGTCCACATTTTTTAGTTTTTCTCTTACTTTTATTAAATATCTGTTGAAAAGCTAACATAAGAGTATTACCTGTTTTGTTTTTTAAAGGGACAACCCACGCATATCTACTCCTCAAATCAATAACGGTTAAAGCATACTTGTACCCCTTATCATTATTGAGTTCAATCAAATCAGCAGACCAGATATAATCAACTTCCTTGGAATAAACTTTCCTTCTCTGAAACTTTGTGAATATTGGTTTATGTAATTCATCAGCTAATTGCTCTTCAGTCTTAATGGCATCATTAGAGCCTATGAGTTTTTGAATTTCCAAGTCCAAGTTTCAATTTAGCACTAATCATCTTCTTCACGATGAACCTATCAACTTTTTCTCTCAAGGTTGGATTTTGTATCAGAGACAAATTATACAACATTTCTCTATCGGCTTCATGCTTTTCTTCCAACGTTGTGGTATTCCTATAATCAATATCGTGTCTCATGCACACTTCATCAACTCTATTGATTGGTTTACTCCAGGATTTAGGATTGTCTGCCTCATCTAATCTTTTATCCAAGTTTGTGCCTGGACCACAGAAAGAATACCCTGGAAGATGTAATTCTGGTATTCCAGTAGTTGTAACTTTGCTTCCTGATAAAAACTTTTGTATTTCTCCTACGAGTGTGTGTTTGGAGATAAATTGATTTTTTTTTGAACCACACACCGAACATATACCTTTTGTATAACCCTGTTATTTTTACTTTTAATATATGAAATATTTTTAGTATTAGTTTTCTTTTTACATTTGAGACAATAACTCATTTATTTATGAGAAAAATTCCTGCAGAGTGCAAAAACCTTTTTAGTTTCCAACATGCACATTTGAATCTTAATTTTTAAAACATAAAGAATCCTAAGAAATGCCTTCACTCTCTCCTCCATTTATTTAAGAAAAAACTTGAATTAAAATGAATAGCTTGACGATGCCAATAGTTTTGTCGAAAGTATTGCAAATAGACTTGTTAATTCTTTGTATTCCTCCTCGGTGGGTTGAGTTATTTTCTGTAATACCTCTATTCTTTTTTGAATCTCACTGGTTTCCATACTATAATATTTATTTATTCTTTCTTCTCCCTCTCCTCCTTCTCCTTTTCCTCCTCTTCCCTCTCTTCTTCAACTCCTTCCTCATCCCTTACTATCCTTGAATCGTTTACACCCCATAGAATATTATACATATATTCATCAGGATTTCTTGTTATTCCTGTATCCAAAATAATTTTTTTTACAACAGGAAACCAATAAAATTTCTTTTGAATTTCTAAAAGAGCCTTACCTTTTCTTAACCTTATAATTTTTTCATTATTTAACATTCTAATTAAATCTAAAGTTGTCGGTTTATCAACATCAGCATAATGCCAATCTTTTATTGAAAATACCTCATTCTTATGTTGTAGAACATATTTATTAAAATACCGAATACCCTTTTCTTGAAGGTATGCTTGGACACAGAAATGATAATTTTCTTGAAGCCTTCTTGCTGTCATTTATGTATTAGAAATATATGTTAGAATAATATTATGGCACGAAACACCTCCCCATCTTCCCATAGTTAAATCATTTTGTATTTCCTTACTTATTATATATAATCCTGTTTTTTCTGTTTTCATGAGATAAACAAGGGCAAAACCATTATTATATTTACCCTTATTAAATTCTTTTATTTGTTGTTTACTAATCGTGGCTCCACAAAACTCATTCTCGATACCAAGTGGATAATATTCTTCCTTACGAGACTGATTTAATTGTTCCAGGTCTTCGAGGTTAATTTTAAATGACCAATTATACCCTAAATCATTCATATCATACCCCCATTGTTCTATTCTCATACAAACGATACGCCCTTCTTTATAAAAATTTATTTTAATTCGAACTGTGAATTCTGTATGACCTGAGATAATATCAACACTTCTGTATCTTTAGAATACACAGCCGTTTTATTTAAGTATATATATTGTGATAAATCGCTTAATCTCACCAAGTCATTCGCGTCAGTCGGGCTTGGATAATTTTTTAATTTATAAGCATTTTTCATGTTAATATTTTTGTTTATATTATATTTATGTCGTTCAGCCTGTGCCTTTGTGTAATAATTTGATAAATCAATATCCAGTTCTTGAGATACACCAAAGATAGAACCATCTTTACCAACATAAGTCATTTATATTAGATTAAAAAATAATATCATAAAATTTTTTATTTTTGTTGAGTTGAAATAACACATATAGACATAATTGACCACAACACTTGGAATTTAATTCTTGGACTTGAAATGTTTGATAAACACCATTCTGTAAGAATTTTATGACTTCAACAGGTGGTGGAAGACCAAAACTATCAAAATAATATTTGTCTTGACTATTAAAAATACAAACCCAATGAGAACCGTTCCCATCATTATCTTCTAAGTTCATAATAATATTCTTTGTATGTTTCGACACATTTGTTAATTCATCTCTCATACAAATAACCACATTATGAATTTTTTATTTCTTACAATATTTGGCAAGTTGTAAATTTGATGTTGTATTCTTTCCAAATTCTTTCAACCACTCATCAATGCTCATTTATTTATTAGAAAGATATAATCCATTACCTCTTTTCGTTAATTTTACACCTGCTTGTGCTATAGAAGAAAGCATATCTCCAACTAACAATCTCGCTTTATCAGGCAGACCTTCAAGTTTTTCAGCAAAATCTACAATTACACCACTTCCACTAATTTGTTTCTCCAACTCTTTGTTATGTCTTTCCAATTCTTTTTGAGCCTGGAGTTGAGCCTTCCTTTCGTTGGCAGTTTTGACCGCTGTTGAAATACCACCCGTCAATGCTCCAACCGCACTTAAACCAGCAAATAAAGGAATTAGAAATGGGAGAAATCCTCCACTCGTCTCTCTTATTGAATATTTTTTCAACATTGGTTTTGTCATTTCAATTTTAAGTGAGCCAGTGTCATTCAAGATTTTAACCTGTTCTCTTGTGAGCAAAACATCAATTCTTACTGCTCCTTTTCTCTGAATTGTATTAACGTTAATCGTACAAGGCTTTTGATTTTGAACACAAGATGATAGTTTATGAAGATTGATTTGATTAACATATACCCCAGTTGGTACTTTGCCACTCATTTATTTAACAAAAAATTATGTGAGACTAATCATCACACCATTATCTGTATTAATCTGCAATTCTGTTTCTTCCAAAAGCAAACAATATGTATCAACTTCTTCACTCTCTCCTCTTTCAATGTATAGGGAAGTATCCACTCGATTAGACTTTATAGTTTCTTTTTGAGCGCTCAGGTCAAACGTATAGATTGTATACAAACTTTTAAATGCTGTCATATCCAAAATAGGTTCTTTATTTCCATTACTTTCACACACCTTTTGGTAAGACTTGTATGCTTCAGCAAAATCATTTTTTTCCCAATTAATTTCCAATCTATCTCGTGGATAAAATGTTCCATCTAGAGAAACGCGAAGTTGTTTCACCTTAGCATTATCACTCAATGCATTATTCTTATCAGTCGCAGTATCACCATCTGGCTTTTTAAAAATCATCCACAGATATCGTGGCTTTCCTTCCAGAACACCCAAATTCCACGTGTAAGTAGTTTGATTGAGTTTAACGTGTTGACATCTTCTTTTGAGGTATGATACACTGAGTGGTTTCTTTGAGTTAAGTCTTCGATTCAACATCTCTTCTGTTTTAAGATTAGGAGTATATTCACTGATATACCAACTCATCTCCTCAATTACAAATTTATTCTGATCACCAAAAGCATTACCAACACCAAAAAGCAATCTATTTTCATTATCATTCCTTTGTAGTTGAAATCTAATTTTAAGACCATACAGAACTTTATCATAATCACAAAATCCAAATATACCTTTAAGAGGAACTGCCACAGTAAAACTATTTTCTGCTTTTGTATCATCATTATACATTCCTTTCCTTTGAATATATCCAGGGTCTGTGTTTGTTCCCGTTGACATATCAGGAATAAAACCTTCGACAGACCCCTTTCCCATTCTATCACTGAATGTATAGAGTGTAAATTTCATCATTTCAGATACAGCAGAGACATAATCAACCGCTTCAACTTCTTGTGTTCCAATATACAATCGCACACTATCAAACATTTTCCAGAAGAAATCATTTACAAGTGTAGCGTTTGTGTTATTCCCAGCCTTAGTGAATTTAAATTTACACAACAAGAAACTTTCGGAGAGATTCAAATAGGTTTGTTGATTATTTATTTCAAAACTTTTTGTACCATTTGTATTCCAGTCTGTTCCAGTTATTGCATTTACCTTGAAGTAATCTTCTTTTTTAGTGGAGTTTGAGATAATAATAGTATCATCCAAATCATAGATACTATCAATTGCTTCCATACTTGTATTTATTTAGGAAAAAGATGTTAAAACTTTTGAAACCCTGATCCAAGTATTTGAATTATTTTCTGTCGTTCTTGGGGGACAACTGAGTTTTACCTTTCTTAATTTCTTTTATTGCTTGTAATTTATGAGATTCTTTCTGAGCATCTTTTATACTCTTTACAGCACCTGCTACATTTCCCACAGCAGAAGCAGTTGAACCAATTAGGTCTTTATGTTTAAGAATAGTTGAACCAATACCCATGAGAGTATCAATTATCCCATCTCCTCTAAATTGATGTCCAACACCCCTTTGTCTCTTAGGTTTATAGTATCCTCTACCAAGATACATACCTTCACCCTTGTAGTACGGGGAAAGGAACATCCCATCCCCTGTAATTATTTTATATTTTCCCAACTCGTGCTTCCTCACAATAACCATCGTATTTATTTATTGAAAAACTTCACGTAGGTGAATTCTGATGGATATAACTTCTCCATTAAAAGAAATCACACGATTATCTTGGTCGGTTATCCTAAAATTTACTCTGTGTATGGTTTTTCCTGACACAGGTAGATAAACCAAATTTTTAGGTTCCATATTGAATTTATAACCAATTGGGGTTGAGTATGCGCTGAATGAAAATATTGTATTTGTTTTTAATCCATCATTATAAGCACCATCAATCAAATCACAGTGAATTAACACCGAATTTATTCCTGAGGATATTTGAATGACATTATCACTGTAAAACGTCCCATTAGTTTCAATCTTTTTTGAGGAGAAACCTAATAACTCTCTAAATGAATTATCAATTGTGAAATCAACCTTGTAGTTATTTTTAACTTTAATCGTTGATTTTGAAGTATGTTTTTGAATGTTTATAACAATATTTTTTGGTTCATCACCCTGTTCTTTCATAAGACGAGCAATTTCGGAAGATATTTGAGAAATCTCGTATGCTCCGGGTGAGACTGTTATCGTTTTGTATCCACTTCCCGGATTATAACTAAACTTGTCATTTTTCTCGGTTATATTAAATAAGGTATTATAAGTCTCCATGGACAATAAAGATGCCTCATATTCTTTTGTTGTGTCAAGTTGTAGTGGGTATGGGAATGAAGATGTGTGGTCGCTTGTTGTGAAATTAAAACTCAGGATTGTGCTTCTCATCTTATTTAATATGAGATAAAATGTCTTTATATTGAGATTTATTAATTATTTTCATGTTCATCAACTGGTCTAAAATGGCTGATGCTTCATTAAAACAATTGTTATTTCCAGCCTTCTTACTGCCGAACAACAATAACAGTCTATTAACTAATTGCGATGGGTCATTTGGAAGAAAACTAATACCTGAACCAAGGATACTTAAAGCCTGAATAATGTGTTTCTCCTTCTCATTCTTCCTACTTTTACCAGAAAGAATAACCTTATAATTTAGAGTGTTCAGCAAATCAATATATACTCTATCATCATTATTTTCCATATCCAATGGTTTATCAATATACTTTGATTCATCCCTCACAGTTGAACCTTGTCTTCCATCTTTTGTGAGAAGAAACATTAATCTCGGAGTTAGTTTAACAGGGGGTTGAGCAGAACTTAAGAACCTTAATTCATCATTAAATATCAATACCTTTTCTTGAACAAGATGAAATATTGCTGGTTGTTCTGTTGGAATGAGTCCTGCTTTATATCCGCTGAATATTCATTGTTTTGAACAGCATTCACAATATAATCAGGGGGTTGATTAATCTCTTCCAGTTGTTGAAATAAACCTTCATCATCATATTCTAATTCTCCTAAATGCTCTAATTCTTCCTCCGTCATTTGACTGAAATCTTTTAACATTTGAAGCTTTCTAGGAGTATATTCTACTGTGGGAACTGTGGAAACATCTTTCATTTTTTCTTGGGAAGTTTTTAAAAGTGGTTTAAAAAATTTCTCTTGTTTTTTTTCAAATGCTTCTTCGCCCGTTAGTTTCTGTCTGCGTTTCTTCTTTATGTCTTCCTGTTGTTTTACAACTTTTGAAACCAACTCTTGATGTTCCTTAAATCTTCTTGCTCTTTCTTTTGTATCCATTTATTTATTGTAAAATATCATTTAATGAATTGTAAAGATCAACAGGGAAATTTTCCTTTTCTTCATCATTCAAGTAGATGTGTTCAAATAAATCCTTTTCTTTAAATATTTCATCAAATTCTTTATTAACATTAATGCGAGTTGTAATTTCTTCTTCACTAATCCTTGCATCTCTGCTTTTCATACGTTTGCGTTGAGTTTCTTCATCAACATCAAAACCGAATGATAAAATCTTCACTCCGCTCAGATATTTAATAATTTGTCTCGTTCCTTCTGGATTAGTTTCTAATATCCCAACACCACCAGATTTTAGTTTCTTTAACTCACTCTTACAATGTGAATATTTTGTTGTACCAAGAGAAACCTCCTCAAATATTTGTCCTTCATTCCTCAATCGCATATGTTCCTCCACTGAAATATAGTGATAATCTTCACCTTTTACTTCTCCAGGTCTTATTGCTCTAGTTGTTGTTGATACAATGCGTATCACGGGGTGTTTTTTAAGTAAATTTACAATATTCTCATTTGTACTACACAAGAACCTTGATTTATGAAAGTTTTTTCCAGAAGCAGATTTACCCACAAGATTTATAATAATAGTTGTCATTTATATATGTAATTGTTTATAAAACAAAAAATATATCTCTTAATATCTCATCTTGTTTCACAACAATATATTTATATTTTTCAGTCGTGTGCTTCATATAATCCTCAAATTTCTTTTTACTACATAATGTAGAACAATTATCTCTCCAAAAATTATTGATATCTATTGAATTTAACTTGAATAAAATAAAAGTATTAGCATTGTTTCTGATGGAACGACGAGGAAGTTGAAAGTACGATTGACTAAGATAAATACAATTACAAGAAGAATGTCTCCCTCTTGTGTAGTAGCTGTCCATTACCGTTTGGTTTCTCTCATTAACACAATCATCAAAGATAACGAGGTTCTTTTTTGATTTATCCAAATCTTGGGGAGACGGTATATCATCCGTATTATCACTAAGAATACAAGTTATAAGATTTGATTTCTTTTTACATCTCTGTGTATCACAAAATAGTTGAATTATATCTTCAATGTTATAATCATTTAGGTTTTTTGACGTTTAAATAAACCTATTATATCTTCTTTTGAAGACCAGCATTAAAACCTTGTGAGAGTAGTTGATACTCTGGTTGAAAACTCGACTTTGTGAAAATTATTAAATTATCATAATCTAAAAAGTTGGGAGTGAGGAGCATTTTTAAAAGTAAGCAGGTTTTTCCACATCCACTTGAACCAACTATGAGACATCTTAATGAATTTGGGAGATTTTTATGGTTGTTAAATTTTATCTTATTTTCCCAAATAGGTAAAAAATCATTCATTTATATATTTGAAAAACAGGTTATTTAATTTATTATTGGCTTTTTAGAAACTCTATATTTTATCCTAAGTTCAGGTTTAATTTCAAGATAATCCATTATTTTATTTATACAATATCTTGTGTTGATATTTCCCTGAAAATTACATCCATGAATAATATACAACAACAATCCTTTGAACATTTCTCTTATACGTTCAGTTTCTTCCCTTGTAAGGAAAGGTGTGTTATCATCCTCATACTTTACATTCATTTCTCTAATCAATCTTGTAAAGTAATTCATTTTTGGTGTAAATCTAAAAGAATTATTTTCCTTTTTATATTTTTTATTATCATTAATTAGAAGATAATCACAGAATATACATTGTTTATAGGCTTTTGACTCTGTGTTTAATCCCCGTCTTTCACACGCAGGACAATTCTCAAATTTGTCATATGGAGAATCAGGAAAGTCTAGCATATTTATAAAGTAAAACTTTACTTAAACTGAAATTCATCTATACTTTCAGTTGTATATTACCATCGATATCGATATACTTTTTTCATTATCAGATTCAACGACAACATTTTTTATATTAAAGGTAATTTTAAAATTATCGTTAACTACTATTGAACGAAATGTCATTTCACCTGATATATTAACATCCTTTATTTCATCAGGATTTACATCTTTAAGGTTGTTGAAAAAAATACAAATTTCTCCTTGCATATTACAGATGGTCTTATCTTTTCTTTCTAAAGCTTCATCCATAAGGTTTTTGTTCTTTGATACTTTTTCTTGTTTCATTGCTTTTTCTAGTTTTGAATATATTACTAGAAGGAGAGGAGAAACTTTTGTTAGAGATACTTTAATTGATGTTCTACCAGGTATACTAAAAGCCCTTCCACTGAAGGAAATTGAAGAACTCATATTATTTACCATAATAGTTTTTATCCAATAGTTGTTATATTTATCTTTGTTCAATTTTACATCCTTGACATATTTCTCAGTATCTTTAACAGATGAAGAGATTGATTGAAACTTGTCTTTTGTGTCTTGAAACATTGTATTTATTAAGTGAAAAAGTTGGAGGATAAAATGTTTTTAAGCACAGATTCACCTATAAATTAAACGAAATTTTCATCAAGAAAATTTTAGTTTAAGCAAAGTTTTATTCTATAAATATGGTGAATACAACGTACTGCGATGTTTGTAATCACGAATATAAACATTATAGAAAACACCTCCGAACCAACAAACACACATTTAATCTATTTCATCAAATATCTCCTCTTGAGTTGGAAAGAAAACATTGTGATATCTGTTCAAAGGATGTTTTGAAGAGTAGTTATAATCAACATCTTCAATCACAAAAACACAAGAAAAATGAGTTTAAAGTAAAGGGAGACTATTATATTGAAAACACTGATGGGGCATTTAAAGGGCATATAAAAATAAGGATTTTTCAATTTGGAGAACCCGGTCCATCATCAATAGCTGAATCAATTGAAATAGTGAAACCCGATGTTGAAAAATTTATTAAAAAGACATTAAAAGAAATGAAAACTTTAAAGTTTTATATGGGAGTGAAAATGAATATGAAAAAGACAAGATGAAGAACATACTCCTTATATGAGAACAGGTCTTCATTTTATAACATCATTTCAAGATTTTTTGAATAGTGGGGTTTATGAAGAACTATCAAGACAAGAGGAGGATGTTGATAATACAGTGGTAGGAAGTGGATTCAATATTAAAAAAATCATCTTTTTAGATATACACATTCTAAAATCAAACCCTCTTAAAGCTTCTTCTTATATTGAATTACCAAAAGAAATAAAACTAAAGAAGGCAGTTGTTAATATTAAGAACAATGATAATAAATGTTTTCTCTGGTCTGTTCTTGCTCACTTTCATCCACCAAAATGTAATTCAGAAAGAGTAAAACAATATATGAAATATGAGAATACCTTGGACATTAAAGATTTTAAATTCCCAATGCCACTAACAGATATTCCTAAATTTGAGAAAAAGAATAATCTTTCTATTAATGTATATGGATTAACGGATACAAACAAAGTTCAAATATTAAAAATTTCAAACAACTATAAAAATGAAGAAACACACATTGATCTTTTATATTTTAGTGTTGGAAAGAATTCACATTACACATACATCAATAATTTATCAAGATTAATCTCTTCTCAGGTATTCAGAACAGCAAACAAAATATATCCTTGTAAGCGATGTCTTAATTCATTTCATACAAAAGTACGATTAGAACAACATTCAAAATATTGTAGTAATCATAAATCAGCTGTAATTACAATGCCTAAACCTGGTGAAAAGATTTATTTTGAAGATTATAATAAATCTATCATGCACCCATTTGTGATATACGCTGATTTTGAATGTATCCTTAAAAAGATAAATACTGCTTCTCCTAATCCAAAAGAACCATATACAAATAAATATCAAAAACATATTCCTTGTGGTTTCTGTTATTATATCAAATCATCTGTTGGAGAAAAGTATAACAAACTTGAACATTATCGTGGAAAAAATGCTTCACAAGAGTTTGTAAAACGATTAGAAAAGGATTGTATAAGACTCACTAAATTAATGAAAGAAACAAATGAACCGATGAAATTAACCAAAGAAGAAAAATTAGAATTTAGAATGAACAATATCTGTCATATTTGTGAGGGGGAAATTAAGGAGTCTAAAGTTAGAGACCATTGTCATCTTACTGGTAAATATAGAGGTCCCGCTCATTCCTGTTGTAATCTTAATTATAAATTACCTTCTTTTATTCCAGTCTTTCTTCACAACAGCGCCAACTATGATACACATCTATTTATAAATGAACTTTCAAAAACACCAGGGAATATTTCTGCCATAACAAACACAAGTCAAAAGTATATTTCATTTTCAAAAATGATATTCACAAAACCTTTAACTCGTATTAGGTTTCTAGATTCTTACAAGTTTATGGGAACACCACTAGCCTACCTCGCATCAAATCTAAGCTCCACGGACTCTTTTCCAAATCTTAATTCATTCTTTCCAAAAGAGGAAATTCTCACTAAAGAGGAAATTCAGATTAAAGAGAGAATTCAAAGTAAAGAGGAAACTCTAATTAATGAAGAAATTCTAACTGAAGATGAAATTCTAATTATAAAGAAAATTCGAACTAAAGAGGAAATTCAGATTAAAGATGAAATTCTGATTAAAGAAGGAATTCTTACGAGAGAGGAAATTCAAACAAGGAATGAAATTCAAAGTAAAGAGAAAATTCTTACAAGTAAGGGAATTTATCCTTATGATTATATGGATTCATTTATGAGATTTAAAGAAACACAACTTCCTTCAAAAGAAAGTTTCTATAATAACCTTTATGAAGAAGAGATAAGTGATAAGGAATATAAACACGCACAAGAAATATGGAAAATATTTAAGATAAAGAACCTTGGAGAATATCACGATTTATATCTAAAAACAGATGTTTTATTGTTAGCTGATGTGTTTGAAGCTTTTAGATCACTCTGTCATAATAAAAATTGTTATGGATTAGATCCTGCCCACTATTTCACAGCTCCTGGTTTAGCTTGGAGTGCAATGTTGAAAATGACAAAACAAGATATAGATTTAATCAGTGATGTGGATATGCTTTTGATGATTGAGAAGTCCAAGAGAGGTGGAATATCACAAGTATGTTCAAAAAGATATGCTAAAGCAAATAATAAATATCTTCCAAATTATGATAGTGAAAAAGATAGTAATTATTTGATGTATTTTGATGCTAATAATTTGTATGGATGGGCAATGTCTCAATCTCTGCCTTATGGTAAATTAGAGTGGGTGGAAGAAAAGGATTATGAAAAGGCTTTGATGAATATTGTTATTTCTTCTCAAGAGGAATTGAATGACGAAGAAGAAGGTTATTATTTTGAAGTTGATTTGAGGTACCCGAGTGATCTTCATAATAAGCATAAAGATCTTCCTTTTGCATGTGAGAAAGAAACTCCAAAGAAAGAATGGTTAAGTGATTATCATAAAAGTTTTAATATTAAAGGTAAATCAACAGAAAAGTTATTAACAACATTCTATGATAAAGAGGGATATGTTTTGCATCAGAGAAGCTTAAAACAGTTTTTGAGAGAAGGATTGAGAGTAGCTAAAATTCATAGAGTTTTAAAATTTAAACAAAGTCCTTGGGTGAAAAAGTATATTCAATTCAATACAGATATGAGAGCAAATACAAAAGTAAAATTTGAAGGGGACTTTTATAAATTAATGAATAATGCTGTATTTGGAAAGACTATGGAAAATGTTAGAAACAGGCAAAACATTAGATTCGCAACATCTTGGAAAGAAGCTTCGAGATTGATAAATAAACCAAGTTTTGAGAGAGAAGAGGTTTTTTCAGAGAACTTTTCTGCAATTCATATGAAAAAGGAAAGTATTGTAATGGATAAACCAATTTATATTGGAACAGCAGTTCTTGATTTATCAAAGATATTGATGTATGATTATTTGTATAATGACTTAAAGAAAGAGTATGGTGAAAATGTTTCATTGTTGTATATGGATACTGATAGTTTTATCCTAGATATAAAAACTGATGATGTTTATGAAGATATGAAGAAAAATATTGGAGTATATGATACAAGTAATTTCAGCAAGAAGAGTGAGTTATTTTCCAAAAAGAATGAAAAGGTTATTGGTAAGTTTAAGGATGAGTTGGGTGGAAAAGTAATGAGTGAGTTTATTGGATTGAGAGCAAAGGCATATGCTTATAAGTATGGTGAACAGATTGATAAGAGGTTAAAGGGAATAAAGAAATATGTAATAAAGAAATCAATAACTTTTAGAAATTATTATAATTGTTTGATGAATAAGAAAGAAGAATATAGGAAAATGAATACAATAAGAAGTTATAAACATAACATATATAGTGAAGAAGTAAATAAAAAGGCATTAGGAGCCTTTGATGATAAGAGATTTATTTTAGATAATGGAATAGATTGTGTTCCATATGGATATTGTATGATAGAGTGTATAAAATAGATTATGTTTTAACGATGGGAAGATGGGTTAGGGTTTTTAAGGGCTACACTTGCGTTTTTCACAATATATAAATGGTTAAACCAAGTATTAATCAAACTAAAGAGTGGAGAAAATCTCAGTCTTGGTATATAAATGGAAAACATAATGAATGTGAAAAATATCAAATAAGTCTTATTGAAAAAATAACTAAAACAAAGGTAAATAAAACAAATAAGCGAATTAATTTAAAAACTAGTAAGTTAGAGGATGTGAAGAAAAAATGAATATCCTTGAATGGACTGAAAA
>NC_140961.1:18316955-18346955 GCF_056783735.1 Eptatretus burgeri | reverse complement strand
CTCGTTGGGCACAAAGACCAACAAGCGAGAACCAAGGATGCTCCGAAGAGAACTGGTACCAAGGGAAGTAAGTCGTCATCTCAGATCCCTGGTCAGAGTCCAAGTCTCACATCGAAAGAGCAAGACTGGAAGCACCAAGGACCTGAAGATTCAGACGTTAGTCCTCCTGCATAGGCACCGGCAGTGCCACATCCCATGATCCAGTGAATCCATGACTCCCCAGGCCAGACAATATGTCTATTGACCTCTGACTCACAGCCAGCAGAGACATGAATATCACTGCCAAGGTAAGTGAATCTCTCTGTGACCTCAACATTCTCGCCACAAACAGGTAAAGACAGGATCCAAGATGTCATTGAAAGCCTGGTTCTTAGTTTTGACCCAGGAAACCTATAATACCAGTGTCTCCGACTCATCCTTCAGTACCTCGAGGGCCCCCAAAAGGATATCTGGTGTTTCTGCAAAGATGACTGCATCATCTGCAAAATCAAGGTCAGAGATCTTGACATTCCCAAACGATGCACCGTAGCTTGATCTCTCCGATATCCTCCCCAGAATCCAGTGCATAAAGGGGTTAAAAAAGTTGGGGCCAGTATGCACCCTGCACAAACTCCAGTAATAACTGAAAATAAGTAAAAGATGGTATCACCACATCTCACAGCACTCTCAGTACCAGAGTAGAGTTCAGACATCAGATTGATCAGTTTTGTTGGCACCACACGAAGACCAAGAATCGTCCAGAGGGCATCCCAATTCACTAAATCGAATGCTTTACGAATGCTGCAAGCAGCCCCTGCCGAAACTCTCATCTAAATTCGTTGAGGATCCCCAGAGCAAGGATACGGTTAATCATTGATCTCATTGGTGTTAAGCCTGACTGCTCTGGATGCTGGTGCTCAAGCAGATGGTGGCAAACCCTATCCATAATTATCCGAGCAAAGACTTTCCTGGCACTGAGAGCAGTGTCACCCCTCGGTAGTTGATGCAATCCTGGTGATCACCCTTCCCTTTCAAGAGTGGGACAACAAGGCCCCTCTTCCAGTTCGTTGAGATGATGCCTGTGTTCCAGGCAGAGCACAGAACTGCATGCGACATGAGTACAACATTTCCACCAGCCTTGAGAAGTTCAGCAAGGATGCTACAGATCCCAGGAGTTTTACCACATTTCAATCGGTTCACCGCAATCTTTGTTTCCATAAATGAAGGTGGACCACAGTTGATTGGAGGGTCAGCAAAAGGGATAGTAACACCCTCGACATCCAACTCGACAGCTGGTGGACGAGCCTGGTACAGCCGCTCAAAGTAACCAGCACAGTGGGGCTTCACTTCTGACTCCTCTGTCAGGAGCCCAAAACCCTCCGCTGTTAGTGCAGTACACAGAGGGGTGGGCATTGAGGAACGCAATGTGCAAATTCCCATGTAAGCAGGACAAGAATCAGTTGCAACAGGTGATGTTCTACCCCCTCACAGATTCATCGCACGTCGGCCTACTTGTCAAACTTTAGCGCACGTACAGTTTTATGCTTCAGCTCCCTGAACAGCTCAGCTCTGCTATTCAGCCTTGGCCTTGCGACTCTGGTCAATGGTATCCAGTGTCACCTGAGAGACAAAATTCTTCTTCACCATGAGTTGAGTTCCAAGACATCAACCGGCAATATCAAGGATGGTGGTCCTGAAGGCACTCCACAACTCTTCAGATTCACTCCTCAGCTACCCTCTCATCCTTGAGCTTCCCAACATCCAGCTTAGGCTGGGATGGTACCACTCTCCTGGATTTAAGCTGCAGCATCAGAGTTGCTACAACAAGCCTGTGATCGGTATTGAGGAACTCAACACTCCAGTCGACCATGCAGTTCTGGATCATCCTCCAGCGACCATCAACGAGCACATGGTCAATCTCCTTTGCCACACCGCCAGCATTGGAACACCAAGTCCAGCGATGAGCCTGTGGGTGCTGAAACCACGAACCAGCCAACCCACAGTCCATGACTTCCTGCAAAGCCAAGGAACTTAGTGATATTCTGGTTCATGGTTCCAGACCCATGGGGAGCAACACATGTCTCTTAACCATCCCTATAAGTTCAAATTGATGCTTTGAAATCCCCCAAGATGAGAAGAGTATCTCACTTGGGGCACTGATCAACCACAGGTTCGAGCGTGGCATATAATGCATCCTTCACGGTGAGATCACTCGCCTCAATCGGAGCATACACAGAGACCAGGGAAATGACACCCAAGGAGTGATGAATCCTTTGCTCCTAATATGCTCATTGACCGGAGCTCCCTCAATTATCATTGGAGTCAGCTTATTGAAAACAGCTACAACAACTCCTTGGGCATGGTAACCATCAGAGCGAGCAGTCCAATAGTAGGTGTAACCACCCGTCATGATCTCACTGCAATCTGGTCTCTGAACCTCTGAAGGTACTCTGAAGGGAGTACTGCAATACCGATGTCCAAACACTTGAGCTCAGATGATAACAGAGACAGGTGATCATCCTCTCTTCGGGATGTGACATTTCAGGCACCCACCCGAAGGGATCCCCTCAGGTTAACCCAAGGAGAACACCGTCTGGTGAATGACACCTCAGCACCACCCTGACACATACTCCCACAATCTGACCCGTGAAGGTTACCCTGTGGTTTTCCTCCTGTCATCAAAGAGTGGGGGTCCCGAAGGCTTTGCTCCAATCCCGTCATCCGGTAAGCTACCATTCGAAGGGTGGTTGCACACAAGGTACTCCCACAAAATGGGTTTTCAGATTTCTGTGCTTTCAGTACATTTTGCGGATTGAAGGGTTTTACGGTGGCCGGAGTGCAAATCATACCACCAGCCTGCTAATAAATAGTAACCCAACTGCAGGAGGACATCCGCAGACATAGTTGGGCACGAGATATGTATGGCCATTGTCTCAAAAGGAGCTCCTCCGCTCTTTGACAGGTTTTGTTTTTTCATCCTGCTGGGTGTCCATATCATACACCCTCCTCACCAAGAAACTTGGTGGGGGAGACAGTTTAGTCGCCGACAACCCAACCATGAAACAGGTTAGTGCAGGTTTACATGATACCTGAAGCAAGTCACAGATCTAATCTGACCTGACCTGACAATAGTCACAGAGCCTGCCTCAAGTTGCCTTAATGCTTACAGTCAAGATGGTGGATAAATTGTAAATGCTCAAGTGAAACAACAAAAATGGCCATGTTTTTGACAGGGGGAAGGGGTTAAACTTATTCAACTTCGAGCCTTCGCTCGTTATTTCAATTTATTTCTTGCATCCACTGTACCCCGACTACCCAATGTCAGATTATTGCCCACGCTCTTTCCCTCTCTCGCCTCCACGGTCCTCGATCGAAAAAATAAAAATGCATTGCTGAGACAGCACAGATAATAATGGGAGAAACTTGTATACCAGGTATTAAAGTGGTTAAAATCAAGTCATTACTGTGTGAACGATAACAACATTGTGGCACCAGGTTAAGGGTCAAATCTGAAAACTGAATAGAATGAATGCTGAAATTCCATGTGACTGCCATCTCACTTGTAAAATTGTCCCTTTAGCATTGCTAATAATGAAATAACATCCTCCCAGCAATCAGGCTTCTCTAAAGTATGTTGAAGAGAGAACTTTCGTTTGAATCACCACCCTCTTATCTGTATAAAGTCAAGGCTTGAGGAAGAGCGAGAACACAGAATGTAGCAGGACAAAACAAAACAAAAGGAATGAGAAATATATATATATATATATATATATATATATGTTGCTCAGAGTTAAAGGACATATTCGAAGTGTTTGATCACTTTGTGATTTTTTTCAAATTCTGAAGAGTGGAAAGAAGCTGCCACCTGCCTAACTGAAGGATGAGGGATGTAATGGCAGAGGGTTGAATAATCAGCAAATCGATAAAGAGGATTTTTCAGAGTCATCGAGATCACTGATGAAGATCAGGAATAGGTTGGGGCCCAAAGCACTGCCTTGCGGCATGTCAGCCTGTTTGGTTTCCGAAATAAAAAGAAGAAATCAACATGGTTAGATTCCTTTTGCATTGTGGCAACTGAGTGAATGGATCTCGCTCGGCATGGCAGCTGGTATCTGCCATCAACAGCGAAAAGATCAGTTGCTCCCATCAAGCCTGGCCCTAAGTTACTGGTTATACTGTGCACCTTCCTTCCAGAATCTGGCTCCTCAAATTGAATGTTGCAACAATTTAGAATTTTAATATACTTCACAACAAGGAGGATCAATCCTCATTTTTAGCTCACCTGGACATCAGTCAGGTGAGCTTAAGTGATCGAGCAGTGTTCGTAGGTGAGTGAGTGAGTGAGTGAGTGAGTGAGTCAGTCAGTCCGTAAACTTCAGTCATTATCGCTTGAACCAAACAAACCATTTTGATTAAACTTGGCCACAAGCTTCATATCTGATGCCTTATGAAGGTGTGTTGACCGCATCAAAATGTGCACTCATTAAGGGGTTCTTCGGGGAATTTTTTTGACACCCCCCCCCCCAAACAAAAAATCGGTATTTGCTCTCTTCTCAGAAACTCCATGCACAATTTTGATGAAACTTGACCACAACCTTCATCACCTATCATGTACCAAAGTATATTGACTGCATCAAAATCTGCACTCAATAAAAGGGTCTACAGGGGGTTTTGACCCCCCCCCCCCCAAAAGTTATTTGTTCTCTTATCCGAAACAACACACACAATTTCGATGAAATTTGACCACATCGTTCATCACCTGTGATGTACTAAAGTTTGTTTAAGGCATTAAAAAAATCAGGGTCTTGGGGGGGTTTGAGCGACTGTTGCTTCAGATCCAGGTGATCTTCAGATGCACAGTCATATTTTTCTCAACTTCGAAGGGGCTGTGTTAATCAAACTGTTTATTGGTCAATGATGACATCTGCAGGTGGTACTTATAAAACACACAATAATTGAATTAAACTTAGTGAAGAACCCGACCTTTAGAGACCGGTTAATTCTCGCAGAATTGGTTTGTATTTGTATGACTTGGGATAACCCTCAAACCCAGAGAGGCGCTAAGCCATACGTATTTATAAAGAGAGAATTGGGGTCCTCACCCTCTCTCCATCCCACCCCCTCCCCGCCTCCTACTCCCACCCTGAATCTCCGGGACTATGTCTATTTTCTTAACGCTTAAAACCTTTCCAGGAACTGCTCGAGTACAAAATAGTGGCGTTCAAACTCATTTGATCCAGTGGTTCATCAGTGGATTGGAAATCAAACAAACAAACCAACACATCTCAAACTAGAATGGCACCTGGTAGAGCTTACACCTCTGCCAGGCTGAACAGTTCACGTTTTGTATGCCACTGGCAGGCTGGATATAGATCCGAACCTGAACCAAAAAAGAATTGGCTTGTTCTTGTCACCTACCCAACTCATCCACATAGTTTTGTCACTTGTGCATAACTCTTTTAGAAATCTTGCTATATATAATTTTGGCCTCATCTCTCAATGGTAAAAAAATCACTCGGAAAATTTATAAAAGTCTCGAATTCGGATTCAGATTTTGATCTTCACCAAAATCTCATCATTCGTTCTTGTCAAACACCCAACCTGTCCACCAAATTTTTTTCCGAATCTGTCCATAACTTTTTGAGATATCTTGCTCAAAGACAAACAAGCAAACAAACAGACAGGGGGGGTACATATCCTCCCTCCACGTTTCATAATAGAGGTAATTATAGTATGATGTCAGAAAAAAAAATGATGTTAAATTATTTTTTTACAACGACAAATAAAATGTCGATATGTTCAGCATTAAGTAAAATAAGACACCAAAACATGGATAAATTGACGGCTGAAAAAAAATAAAAATTCTCATTGTTATATGAATATTAAATTATTGTCTGTGCACAAATGGGTTTGATTGCCTGAAATTTGGAAAATATTTCGATGTCTAAAGTCTTTTTCTTTCCCTTGTTGTTTCCTGACAGTATAAGTGTTGCTGAGACAATGTCAGAAATACTAGTCTCAAATGTCATACCAATTTTGCCAAATTGCTGTGTTGCATATGGGATTGGGTGTTCAGTCAAAGTGAAAGATGAAATGGGGATTTAATATTTTTGATAAGCCTGGCTCAAACACCTATTGTATATATATATATATATATATATATATATATATATATATATATATATATATATATATATATATATATATATATATATATATATATTTGTATATATCTTCTTCTTCTTCTCGTTCCGGCTGCTCCCGTTAGGGGTTGCCACAGCAGATCGTCCGTATGATCCGCATAGTGATTTGACACAGGTTTTATGCCCTTCCTGACACAACCCTGGTCGCCTCTTACGACACAGGGATATATATATATATATATATATATATATATATATATATATATATATATATATATATATATATATATATATATATACATATATACAGTATATACTAGTAGTAATGCCCGGCGTTGCTCGGGCTTGCAATAAAACATGGCGTTGCCCGGGCTTTCTTGCAAATTTCCTGAATAGCTGTTAGCGGTTAGCGGTTAGGGGTTAGCGGTTAGGGTTAGCGTTAGCGGTTAGGGTTAGCGGTTAGGGTTAGGGTAGCTAACCCTAACCCTAACAGCTTGGCATAGCGGAGGTAAACAGCGCCCGGGGCAAAGTGGAAATTTGCGTCCCCCATAGGCCTTAAACTTGAGTGGATTTGAATGGAAAATCCCATAAGGGATATCGATTTATCGATTTTTTCGAATATCGGAAGTGTTATGGAAAAAATTTATAGTCAATGACCTAAGTTGGACCAAAAGCCATAATCGTACCGAATTTGAATGGAATCCGTTGGAGTTTGTGAAAATGCATCAAAACGAATTTTGAGGGGCCTCTTAAGGAAGACAATAATATCATTAGTATATGTGCCAAATCTTGTTTCATTTCATGCAATAACAAAAATCTGATGGTGGAATAAAGAAAGGGGCATGGAACAAAGAAACATGGTGGTGGAAATCCAAAATTTTAATCAATTAAAAAAATAAATCAATTTATCGATTGATGGTGGAACAAAGAAAGTCAAAATATGGAAATGTATACATTTCCATATACATATACACAGCATCTTTTTATAATGCAACATAAACTCTGCATATTTTCTGTCCAAATCCAAAATTATACTAATATATATGTGTATGTATGTATGTTCCCGAAATACAGCTAAAACGGTACACGCTAACGTAAATATTTTAGGGCCACTTTACTCACCATTCGCCTGCAGTATCCAGTATCAAGTTTCGTTTAAATTGGGCAACAAAAAAATTATTAAAAAATCGATTTCCGATTCAGTCGAGTACTCTTCGGGAGTATTTGATCAATGCAAACAACCTCATGGTATAGTTAGCTGGAGCTAAAAAAATTTCTTGAAATGTTTTTTTTTCATCAACCGCTGTCACCACAGGAACGAGGTGTTCACGGGTCGTCTCGTGTGTGTATATATATATATATATATATATATATATATATATATATATATATATATATATATATATATATATATATATATATATATATATATATATAAAATGTGCATATATATAATGTGCATACATACGTACTGTTGTGGAAATGGCTTCTCGGGGTTAATTTTGCCTATTGTAGAGCAGATATATCCTTAATTTTATATTTAGAATAAGAGTAAAGTGTTGCTTATCTGTATAGTTAGACGAGATCCTCCCATCCAAAAGTCTGTATGTAATTTTTTTTTTTAATGTTTTAACCACTGGAATAAGTCTTAAGTGTTCTTTTTAGCATTTTTATAGGCCGTGGCACAATTTTTTTGTGGGATAAATCGCCAAACTGTCACGACCGGGCAGTGCCACCTTAGGACACTGAGGTGAGAGGTCACCGAGGGGTCGCTCCGCTCACCAGCCCAAGCCCAATGGTGAATGAAAGGGGAGGGGCATGGTGCATCTTTGGTGATATATGTGCATGAGGCCATAAAGGCGGAGCAATGGCAGAAGTAGGAGGAGATCGACAATGACCAGCGCATGAAAGGCAGTGCCAAAGTGCTTGTGTAAAGCGCCAGAGTTATGCCCTGTTGAGCTAGGAACCATGCATCTGACTATCGCTGTCCTCAACGCGGAAGGGGGAACTCGCCTGCTTGAACTGCAGGGACAGTGCGGGACCCATACTGCCAGACTGTTGGGTTTGTCCCGACAACTCTTATGTCTTGTCCTTCCCACTTTATCTATCTCACATGGTGTGTCTGTCTGTGCCCTTTGGCATAAATAATTGAGGCTCCTATTCATCATTTGGTCCATGGGCACATATGATCAGCAGTGGGTAAGAGGTTTATTTATTTATTACATGCTTGCTTCTCACATTGGCTGTTATCTCCATTTGCGGGTTTCAGAAGGTGGGAGGGAGTTTTCCCAGAACTCAAAATTTCCACCTCCTATTTTTTGGTAAAGGATCATGATTCATGAATGAAACTGTGAATTTTGGTTCTCACAGCCTCGTTTCAAGGGCGGACTCTTTTCAGAATCTTCACTGAACCTCTGACAGCCTCGACTTGTAGCTCATTTGGAGTGATATTCCCGGGAATGGTTTTTAAGTACTCGTTCAGGGTTTTCTTCATCATTCCTGAAGCTCCAACTATCACTGGTACAATTTCAGCTTTCTTCAATTTCCACATCCTCATGACTGAATTTTTCAGATCCTGGTATTTGGCCAATTTTCTAATTTCTATGCATTTAGTCCAAAGTCATTGGGAACCGAGACCTCAATCAACGATGCTATTTTTTTTTCCTTTTTGTGTTTAAGCACCATGTCAGGGCACAATGCTTTGTTTGCAATGTTCACACTTGATGGGATCATCTCATCACATGTAAGCATTATTTGTTCATTTTGGAAGATTGGATCTGGTTTGTGTTTCTATGATTGTTCTGGTACCGGGATGTTGAAATGTTTACAGATGTCAGTGGATTATTCCACAGACGCTGTCATGTTTTTCTGTGTACAGGTGTTCCGACATGAATTTTTTACACCCTGAAAGGAGGTGCCTGGTACTTTTCTGTTTCTTCCCCACAAAACCTGCATTTCTCTGATTGGCTCAATCCTGCCATTTTCTTAAAAGGATTAGTGTAATTTCCTTGGTCTTGGGCAATGATGACTCGTTCTCCTAACTAACTAAACCTCTTCTTAAGCAGTCCAAAGAGCCTTCCTTGTCAATCCCTGTCCTGTCAAGCTCTTTTTTATAATCTTCCTGCTCTTTTGTCATTCTCCAATTTGTCAATATATCTGGTGATACTTCTTTTTGTAGTTTTCCTTTTTTTATTTGCAATCATTGGGGCTCTGTTTGTTTCTGTTTGTTTTCCTGTGTAGTATCCATAATAATTTGCACCTGTTGTTGGAAATTTATTGCTAAATGGATTAAGGATCCCTTTTCTGGTTTATTGCTTTCTTGCTCATGCATAAATCTCATCTGATAGTCTGTTGAGCTCTTCACATACGCCGCTAGTCTGACACACGATGTTCTGTTCACTTGGTTCAGCTCCATCAAACCACCTCCTCCCTCTCACCTCGTTAAGTACAACCTCGGTATACATTGGTTTTTGAGGAACATCTTGTGAATAATTTGAAGTTTCCTTGTTTTGGTGTCTAAATTGTTGATCTCCAATTGTGGCCAGTTTATAGTTCCACAGCTATATTGGAATACCGGCACTGCAAGTTGCTTTATAGCTTTGGTTTTGTTTCTTGGAGAGAGGGATGACTTCAGAATTGGTCTTATTCTGCACAAGTACTCTTTGCCGATTATTTTACGCATTGGTTTGTGTTGAACCTGGGGTCCTTCTATTCCTAAGTATTTGTAGAATGTTTCGTTTTCTAGTTCCTGTATAGTCGTGCTTTCATCAATAAAGATGTTGTCTGTTCTTTTTGTTTTTCCTTGTACAAATGCGCACTTGGCAAATTTTCAGATGTCCTCTGAGTGTTTAGTTCTCTACTTGCTAGTCCTCTACTTGAAACTACTTGCTTTAGTAGTTTCAATTGATCTGCCAATTTCTTATTTGGGGTGAAGAGTTTTTGATTGTCCATGTACAGTGGGTGTGGCAGCTTTCTTGTTTCTTGTCATGTTTCCATTGCATATCAGATTGTATCTGTGTCCTTGTTCATTCAAGAGGTTACTCAGTGGGTCCAGAGCCAGACAAAATAGGAGGGGGGAAGACTGTCACCTTGTAACATACCACGTCTTGTCTTTCTTACTGGGATTTCAATCGTTCCTTCCAGATAAGGTAGTATCAAAGTTGTGTTCCAGAGCATCATTGCAAACTCAATCAGTGTGACTATCTGGGGTTCAATTTTGTATACTTGCATGCACTTTATAATCCATGAATGTGACACGATCAAAGGCTTTTTGTAATCTATCCAGGCTGTGGACAAGATGGTTTGTCGGAGCTTGCAGTTTTCGAGGATGGTTTTATTTAACAATAAATGGTCTATTGTTCCATAACATCCCCTTATATATCCTTTCTGCTCTGCCTCTGAAGCTATATTTGTTGGAAGGCATGTTATTGATCTATATTTGTTGGGTAGATGGGTTTCTTCAGTCTTGGGAATGAGAAGAGTGTTGCCTTCTGTGAGCCATTTGGCCAATGACTGTTTCACTTGGATGAACTCATTAAATGCTCGAGCATAGTGAGGTTGGAGAGCATGTAATTGCTTTCGCCAAAAGTTCGGAATCCCATCCGGGACTGGGCATTTGAAGTTTGGTGCTTTAGCGAGATGTTTTCTAATTTTCTCCTCGTCAATTATAATCAGTGGGTGCATTTTCTGTAGATGTTGCTTTTTAGTTTCTAAGTGTCATATCCACTCTGCTTCCTTGTTGTGTTCTTTTTCGTCTTCAAATATACCTTTCCAAAATTTTTCTCGGTCCTCTTTTTTTTAGGGGGAGTTGTCTCATTTTGTTTCTGATTCCCACGCTCTCGGAATAACTTTTTCGGGTTGTTTTCAATCTCTTGATTTTCATTTCTTCTATTGTTGGCCTCATCATAGGTTTTTTATTTTCCTTGCTATCTGTTGTACTTAGAGCTTATTACAGGAATCTAACGGGTCGAGTCCTTTATTTTTTAAACTATAACTTTTTTTATCTGATTCTTTTCATGAACTTTGGCCTTCTATTTCCCTTTTTAAATTGTTCTATTTGTGTTCCCTCCTTGATAAGCATTGTTTTTTTTTTCAATATATATATATATATATATATATATATATATATATATATATATATATATATATATATATATATATATATATATATATATATATATATATATATATATACCTGGTCTCAGGGGTAAATTATGACTGCCATGGTTACCCTTAGTCATTATAAAAGGACCGTTGAGGGACTAATTGTATGCGGCAAATAATGCCGTCTCGCCGTGTGCGTCTCGGCAATAATGCCGTGTGCGTCTCGGCATCGCTCGGCCTAAATTGGGAACAAGATGTACAGCACCAATTAGCATAACGTTTGGCTGTTTCGATGGTCCCAAGGGTATGGTATTGGAAGTGGAAAGCCCGGAATCCGACGGGCACTGCCGACTCAGCTGACCGTTACTATATCATTGAGGAAACTCGCTGGATTTGAACCTGGCAATCAGATGAACCACAGAACTACAACAATGCATTTAACTTCATAAATACACCTACTTATCTGCACACACACACACACACACACACACACACACACACACACACACACACACACACACACACACACACACACACACACACACACACACACACACACACACACACACACACCTGAAAGTTACTTTACCCCTGATAAATTTCTCGCACTTCCCTCTGTCTTCACCCCTTCGGTATGCGGAAACACTGACTCAGAAGACTGATGGAGCACATACAGACACAATGACAAATTAATTATTGTAAGTATTGTTCAATAAAACCTGTATATTAAAAGAATTCAAGAACAATGCTTCACTGGGAAGGGTAAAGTGACTTTAAGGCCACCCTATATATACATACATACATACATAACACACATCTCTACTCCATATAATGATTTTGCTGTGTGCATCACATAGTAAATTCAGAAACCATGGATAATTTTTTTTTTCAAAGAAAAGGAATGGTGCATCCAAACTAAACTTCATCACATGACCTAACCACCTAATTGAGTAATACACAGGTGAGAGCAAACCTAGTTTTGGGTGACATCTTATCTGCTTCTGATGTCAGAACTGAAGTAGCAGGAGCAAGACAGGAGGATAAGTGGTAAAAAAGAAAGGGACCACCGACCTGCCTGTGATGTTAGAACTTCAGTCCTTGTGTTTCAGCTTCATCACGGGAGATTCCAATAATTTTGAGAGCTTTGGATTCCACAAAATGCAGCAGAGGCAGATGTGATGCTGTGGTGCTAGCGCACAGCAGAGAGCAGTACTCCATTGAACTAAAAACAGAAGCGTTGTAGGCTGAGAGTTGCCCTGAATTTTTCATAAATGACTTGACATGACAGAAGGTGCTCATTCTGCGGCTGGCCTTGCAGGCCATCTTTGTGATTTGGTCGGCTTGCTCAATGCAAATGTCGTCTCTCAACCATGATCATATTTTCCTTATCAATGGCATATTTTATACAGAAAAAAAGACTATTCATTGTTTGAACCAATTGTGCAAAACCCCAAATGATCAATATTAGTTACAACTTATCCAATTTACAGACAAAATACATTGTTTCCATCTTTTCATTAAAATTTAACTCGACATTGACAAACCAAAAAAAAAAAAAAATTAATTACTTTGGCACATTAAAGTCAATAAAATATTCTTCAACATGTTTCTGATTCTTCAGCTTTTTGAGAAAATTTTAGGTCATCAAGTATATTGAGCTGTTTCTCGAAATAAAATCATTATTTTAAGGCCAATGCTTTGGCTTAATTAAAGAATGTAATTTTCAGCTTTCAAAAATCCCAATCAATATCTTCTATGTCCATCTCAAAGTGGACAAAACACGATTCAAAAGCACTGATGTCTGAAACGTTCGCAGCTTAACTATATTCCTACAACGTTGCATTAAAAAAAAAAGTTCTCTTCTACACATATTCCTTGTCCAATCAGCATGGTGATAAGTTCCCAGCTTTGAAAGGGTGTGCAAAACTGCACTATTGACTTTACCTTGGGGATGCTCGAGTCATTGTAAAATCATTTATCATGATTATATTTTCCTTCAGGGAGATCAGCAAGGCCATGTTGTACGCTGCTCCTTCCAGGCACTGATGAGTTGCAGTTCCAGGACATGGACTACTCATTGGACATTGTCTCCCTGGCGCATTGAATTGATTTGGAGGAGAAATTCCCTTTCCTATTTACAAGACAGGCAGCGGACCTCACTTCTCACCCATTTCCATTCCACCTTTTTTTCTTTTGGCCACAATCGTGCAGTATTCATCGCACCATTGCACCTGCTGAATCTGCATTGTGGTTAGAACCCTCTTGTGCTGAAAAAAAAATCTGAAAATAAAGCATGAAGGTGATATGATTTAAAAACCCTTTGGAGGCTGTAAGCTTTGCAAACATAATTTCTCAACTTGAGCAAGATGAACATTGGATGGTTTTAGATGTACCAAAACTTAAAGGGAATTTTTTTTAATTGCCATATTTTGCAATTTCATGCAGGTGGCACTTCAAACCTCTTTAACTTCCAAGTAACCATTTTTTCTGCTCCAGCTGGCCACAAATCTTACTCATGTCCTGAAAATCTATGTGTTTGAAGGCAAAGGGGGCAGAATAGGGTCACGGTGAATGCTGAGCTCAGACTTGTATTCCCGCAAAAAATGGTTACGCAGTTCTTTTCAACATCCCCTCCTTTATACTTTGAGCAAGTCTCATTCCATTTTTAGCCTGGATCCATTCAACACCATCCCATGCTCAAACTAGAGGGTAGATCGATTGACAAAGAGTTCCATTTTTTTACCCTGGGTCCCAATTTTCTTTTGCAATGCACATGCCATCTTCAAGTAGATTTCATGGATATGAAATTATCAAAGGCAAAAACTTGCTTTCGTGTGTAATAAGATTTAAGGAAATAATCCATTGCTGCTTCCGTGCTTTAGCTGGAAGGAAATGAAAAATAAAACATGATTGCTTAAGAATTGAAAGCAATACTGCACTCAGCGAAGCTAAAAATAATCCACCCTTCCTGAATTTATTACGGAAGAAAATCTTGATTCAAGACAGTCTTACGAGGTTATTAACTGAAAAGGCAGTTGTTGGTTTTAGATTCCCCAGGGAATATTTTCTGAGACGTTGCAGACTGAAAGCAACTGTCCCTTTTCACAAACATCAACGTTTCCAGTGGCAGATTGCAAGTGGTCATTGACGTTCCTGTGCAGAAAAATCAGCCAAAAGGATTTTTGGCATCCAGTTGAAGATGGGACTCGACCATGCCTTACAATTTATATCTGTTAATATGCTGTATACATTTGGAATCAAAAGCAAACAAAGGCATATGGGAATCTTTTATGCAGCTGTTTTACAGGTCAAAGGTAGCATGGTCAATGGGAAGATAGTAAATGTCACCATTGGGTCAATATGACTTTCATTTGGGGCCCAGCTGGTTAATTTGATTTTTGTCCAGGGCACTTTCTCAACATGACACTCGACATAATGCATCTATTATACAGACAAACCATGACGATGCCAAATGTCAATATGGGTGAAAATGTTTCAAGTATGAGTGTTATGATATTGAATGCAAATTACATCAAATGCAAAAAGATCTGACATCTTGCATGGGAATAAATTCCAGACCACTAAACTCAAAGAACCTTTTTTTCTATTTGAAGCCCAAATAAGCAAAAGAGAGCTTGAAACCAATCCTTGACGCAGTCTGCCGTCGTGCTCTGCTTGCCAAGCTAACTGCCTGCGGCATTCAAGACCACCTTCATACCTGGCTTTCTGACTTCCTCAACTCATGCAGTCAACACATTGCTATCAACAAAATCCTTTCCTCTTCTCTCCCAGTGGAGGCCAGAGTGCTACGAGGCAGTGTTGTGGATAGTTTTTTTCCTCATGTCAATAATAGACCCACTGGGATGCTCTAGAAAACCCTCTTATTTTTTGTAGATGACTTTACATTATGTCATGCAGTACTCTCATGGCAGGGACAGGCAGAAAGCAGCTGAATCATGCTCTGTTGACATGGAATTGGTTTGATGTTTGTCTGACAAATGCAATATGTCGAAGTGTGCACGGAAAGGAGTGATATCCCACCTATGTATTCATGTTGTTGTTTTTTTTTGTTTCTTTCGTATACAAAGAGAGAACATAGAATGGATCTGGACACAACAGAACAAAAGGAACATTGGAAATAGAGAGGGAGGTGACACCAATAGTAGGGTTGAGAGCCAAAATAGAGGGAAATGGACAAATGAGAGATGTGTGGGAAGAATGATGGGTAGGTGAGGATGCATAAATTGGAAAAGATAGAGACAGAATCAAACTCTTAGGAAGGAAAAAATTGGAAATTTGGAAATAATGTAACTGTTGCCATGTTTGTGTACATACTTTTATGATGGGACATACGTGAGCCAGATATAAAGGAGATAGAGTACCAAGGCACAAATTCCACGGATCTTGTTTGTTATTTTCCCCACTACCCGTTGATTATCATTTCAATTGTTTACTCTCTGTGGATCCATTTCGCCATGGGAGTGAAGTTACTGTCCAAGGGGAAAGAGAGTGCACAACTGGCAGAGGAACATTAGGCTGGGTGAGGCATGCTTTGGCTTGACCCTTAATGGGAGAAACAGACAAGACAGAGGGAAAGATGAGAGAAGCATTGGAGTCTGGCCTTTTTATAGGGAGTTCGCTCATCACTCGCAAGGCCAAGAGGCTACTCAAAGGAGGAGGCCACAAAAAAGAAATTGTGGGAAGGAGAATCACTGGGAAATGAGATATCTATTCACATCTCTCTTAAACTGGGAAATGTTGTATGTTGCTGGGTAACAGGATGCAGGAAGGGAAACATGTAGAGTGCTTGAAAGTATGTAAAACAGGGAAAAGTAGTGAAAGGCCTTTTAAGCCTCTTCCATTATAATACCTGTAGAAGAGACACAGAGATGCCACAGAGCATCAAACCAAGAGAGGTTCCAGAGATGATGCCAGATCATAATATACCAGGTTAACAGCTCGTCGTTGAATTCTGTCAAGAAGGCACAGAAAATGAGTTGGAGCACCTGCCCAGATGTCACGGTAGTATACCATGACAAAGTATGGTGGTCTTGTGCAGGTTGAGTGAGGCCTCGGGAGGGATGTATTGGTGAGCCCAATTCAAGCAGCAATTCACTGAGAGGCTCTTTTGGCAATGCCTAAAATGTACTAATCCCAAACAAGGTGAGAAGTGATGTCCAGACCAAGAAGACAGATGCCATCGAGTTACTGTGATGGTGTTTGGTCCATAACCAGGCTATGAAAAGAGGGGGATCTTGACATGGACATGGACAGAAGGTGGGTCTTCTTTTGTTTAATGCTGATAAACCAGTCTTTTCACCGGTTACTGATATTCTCAAGGTCCCAATTTAGATCGACTCTGGCTACAATGCGGAGTGATGCAGGGAGGGAGACAGGATAAGTAGTGTACAGGGTTGAGTCATCAGCATAAATGGCGAGCCGAGATGAAATGTTGTCAGGCAGGTCATTTATGTAAAGCAGAAACAAAAAAGGCTCCAACACAGAGCCCTAGGGAACACCTGCATCAATGTTATGGGCTGCAGAAGTTGGATCCTCTTGCCATCCAATTCGGCGATCTGTGAGAAAATCTGATATTATTGCAAGCAAAGGCTCAGAGATACCATACGACTTTAACTTACGATTGAGACTCTTGCCAAACTTCATCGAAAGCTTAAAAGATATGAAGGGCTTTAAATCTGGTGTCACCATGCCAACTTAGGGCCTTGTTCACGTGTTCAGTTATGAAGGAAAGAACATCACCAGAACAGAGGTAATGATGAAATCCATACTGAGCGTCAGTGAAGAGATTGTAGTCTTCCAGGCAAGTCATAAACTGCTGGTTGATAAAGCATTCAAATGCTTTGCTCATAAAGGGAAGAAGGCTGATCGGCCAATATATGGATCAGATTTCTCCCCAGAGCCTTTAAATGCAGGCACAACTGAAGCCAACTTCCAGCAAGGTGGGAAAACCGACTTTGATATTCTTGGTGGTGTAGTTTTACGAGAATAAGGGACAATTCTAGCAAGTACATCTTCAGGACAATTGCAGGGATGCAATCTGGTCCAGGAGCTTTTGAAATCAGGGCCGTCTCTCTGGGCATATTACGTGCTTTTGATACAGTCTGGCATTCTGCTTTACTCTTCAAACTTTGCCGATGGCCAACTCCACACGTGGCTAGCTGAGTTGCTGTACACTCAGTCAACGTGTGGCACTCAATGGAATCCTTTCATCTCCTCTCCCTGTCAAGGCTGAAGTGCCCCAAGGCAGTATTCTGGGCCCAGTCCTACTATTCCTAATCTTCATCAGTGATCGCTCTGAATCTCGGGAAAATCTTCTTTATCTATATGCTGATAACTTCACACTCTGCTGTACAGTTTAAATCTACTTGCTGGTTGGTTGTGCATTTTCGACTGAATAATGAATATTCGCAATTGTAGTAATCTAATGTCAAATATATATGTAAAAAAAAGAAGATATTTCTCACTATACTCATATACACTGATACATTGATAAATTGAAAATAAAAAACAACACTTTGGGGTGTCTTGGATTATTGTTGGTGAATCTCATTCCTAAAATGCTTTGAACACACATTGCAGATTCATATCAGAAAATTAGGTCTCGGTGCCCATTAAAATAAATTATCAGGTCCTCTTAAATTAGAAGATAAATCATCATGTTTTGCCTTGTTGTCAAAGACTGGGTTTGGTCAAGGAGGGTTTGAGTTCCAATTTGTTATGTTGCATGATACCTGGGCCATACATTGGGCATTGAAAATATCCTAAACTAAATTTCCACATGTTCAGATAATAATTAATAAAGAAAGATGAATAATGTCCATTGCAAATACAATCTATAGACTCATTACCACAATAAAGATTCAGACTTTGTATTCGGCAAATTTAATTCTTTTTCACTTTCTCATTTACAAATAAAATGCGCATTTGGACAAAATGGACAAAAAAATGTTGTCAATAAAAAATATCAAGTGCTTTGGTTAAGTTGTTAAAAGTAATCATCAGCTGCAATGTTTCTGTATCGGCTTGCACATGTAGAGTGTCTAGTTGACACCCATCATAATAGTTCACAAACATAACAAGTGGAAGTGCATCACTTACTTCAAGTCATCACAACAGCAGAAGCCTATTTCAGAGTCTGAACCCAGGTGTAAAGAACAGGTCATTATAAAACTTCATCAGCGTGATGCCATTCTGATTCCACACTGGGAATTCAGGCATGGGTACGACTCAATTGAACATGACCTTCGGTGAGGTCGTCTATCAGACGTCATCACTTTCGAAGCAATTTCCCAAGTCGAGGCAACGGCTATGAAAGACCGGCAAGCGAAGGCTTAGGAGATTGCCACGGAATGTGGAATGTGATCTGGAAGCAAGTATTTGATCATCCAAGGCAAACTTATGATGTCCAAGGTTGTAGATTGATGGTTCTTTCAAAACTCCAATTCACACAATCATTACCAACAGGTGTAGGTTATTTGAGAGCTGAGGGTGCATTTTGGCATGCGAAGAACTAGATATCATGCAAGTCTAGCATCAGAAGATAAACATGTGTATATCCATACACACACATATATATATAGATATATATATATATATATATATATATATATATATATATATATATATATATATATATATATATATATATATATCTTACCTCCAGCGATCCAGAAATCAAATCACAGCCATCTTTTTCTCTCCACATAGTTCAGATTGGTTTAAAGACCTCATGTACATTTGAAGACTGAACAACGCATCTTCTATCATCACATGAAGATACCGTTTTGAGGAAAAAAAGTAACATTTTGATATCAACTCAAACGAGGTAATGCATGGTTTGTCTGCAGTGATAGTGGCAGCTGTCTAATATACACCACCCAATGAAGGTACGTTAATTATCATGTAATGCAGAGGAAAGATAATAATGATATTTCAATAAAAAGATATATATATATATATATATATATATATATATATATATATATATATATATATATATATATATATATATATATATATATATATATATATATATATATATATATATATATATATATATATATATATTTGTGGGACATCAAATGCAGTTACTTTCTGTCTGCGAGACAGTGACGTGTCGCTTATAACTCAATGTTTGCTTACCAGAATTTCATCCCGTGTTTGCTTCTGTGTGAAGGATGAAAAAGAGATGTCCCAACACATGACGTTATCATGCAGTGATGTCTACAATAGCAGGAATGCACTAATAATTGGAGCCTTCTTTTATAACATATTAAAACTCATGGAAAAATGATATGATAGAGGACAGAGGATAGAAAGTTTATTTGCTGATTACTATGAGAGGGAGAAGAATAAGAAGAAAAATAAGAAGAAGAAGAGAAGGAAATACCATACAAACAAACATGGCAGTTTCGTGTGAGGTGTCTCACTGTCAACTAATCTAATATATAAAGCTGAGTTTGTGTCTGTGGGTGGGATGTGTGGGTCTGAACAAGGTTTGTTTTCATGACAACGAATTGTATGTATGTATGGATGTTGAGATGTGTTCTGTTACCAAGCAGCGAGCTAGCGATTGCAAAGCCAGCTGTTCCTTATCAACAGTTTCTCATGGAGTGCTTGCTTGAGTGCTTAAGCCACTTGGTGAGCACTCTTCAAGAAACTTGGTAACTGAACACACCCCAGATTCATAGTGTGGCGAAGAGGATAAACATCTGTAGCATCATTATTTCAGCCATATCGATGAATTTGTCCCTCAAAGGGTGGGGTGGGAGGAGGCAAGGGAAGGGTTGGGGTCAGAAGAGTAACCCGACATTGCCGGCAATGCCAGGTACCCACACTCGTACTATATAAAGCTCTTTCTAATCACTAACTCACTGACTGATATTAAAGTTCGGTGCCTTCGGGGTGACGTAGAAAGATGAAATTTTGCGTGACGATGGACAACAAAGCTGATACACCGGGAGAGAAAAAAAAATCACAGAACCGGTGAAAAGCATCCGTAAATGAAAATATAAATATATGAAAATAAATAAATGAAAAATAAAATGCAGGTGAGTGACCCGAGACAATGGGGAAGCACGGCAATTTTGCATGCCGATGGAAATCAAAACAAAAATACCAGGAAAATCACAGAACCATCGGAAAGCATCCGCAAATGAAAATAAAATAAATGAAAATAAATAAATGGAAAAATCAAATGCAGGTGAGCGACCCGAGACAATGGGGAAGCACGGTTGGCGTAAGCACACCACGATATTTCTAGATATATTCTGGCAAGGTAACCAGTTGTGATACACGGGAGGAAGCCAAAATCTCAAAAAAACTGGTTGCACAAATAAATTCCACATTCTTGTGACACCTTCAGTCAAACATCAGGCATGGATATCTGGTTCGTGAAGGACTTGGGCAAAAAAAACTTCCTGGAGCTGACCTCAACAGAAGTAAGATGGATGTTAATGGTGAATCAGCAAATACCGAATCCACAAATGCCTAAGGTGGAAACACTCACAAAACTCCATCATTCTGCTTTAAAATCAATTTCTCTACATCTTCATTCCAAAGAGCATCATTCCAATCACAAATCAATACAATACCATTAATATAACAAAATACAAACACTTGTGAGGTAAACAAGTATAGACGCTTTGTACAAACACTCATGAGGTAAACAAATACAGACGCTTTATACAAACACGCTTGAGGTAAACAAATACAGATGCTTTATACAAACACTCATGAGGTAAACAAATACAGATGCTTTATACAAACACTCATGAGGTAAACAAATACAGATGCTTTATACATACACTCATGAGGTAAACAAATACAGACGCTTTATCCAAACACTCATGAGGTAAACAAATACAGATGCTTTATCCAAACACTCATGAGGTAAACAAATACAAATGCTTTATACAAACACTCATGAGGTAAACAAATACAGACACTTTGTACAAACACTCATGAGGGAAACAAATGCAGACACTTTGTACAAACACTCATGAGGTAAACAAATACAGATGCTATATACACACACTCATGAGGTAAACAAACACAGAAGCTTTATACAAACACTCATGAGGTAAACAAATGCAGACACTTTACAAATACACTCATGAGGTAAACAAATACAGATGCTTTATACAAATACACATGAGGTAAACAAATACAGATGCTTTGTACAAACACTCATGAGGTAAACAAATACAGATGCTTTATACAAACACTCGTGAGGTAAACAAATATAGATGATTTATACAAACACTCATGAGGTAAACAAATACAGATGATTTATACAAACACTCATGAGGTAAACAAATATAGATGCTTTTTTACGAACACTCATGAGGAAAACAAATACAGATGCTTAATACAAACACTCGTGAGGTAAACAAATATAGATGCTTTATACAAACACTGATGAGGTAAACAAATATAGCTGCTTTCTACAAACACTCATGAGGTCAACAAATACAGATGCTTTATACAAACACTCGCGAGGTAAACAAATACAGATGCTTAATACAAACACTCATGAGGTAAACAAATATAGATGCTTAATACAAACACTGATGAGGTAAACAAATATAAATGCTTTCTACAAACACTCGTGAGGCAAACAAATACAGATGATTTAAACAAACACTCATGAGGTAAACAAATATAGATGCTTTATACAAACACTCATGAGGTGAACAAATACAGATGCTTAATACAAACACTCGTGAGGTAAACAAATATAGATGCTTTATACAAACACTCGTGAGGTAAATGAATATAGACACTCTTTACAAAGACTCACAGGTACACAAATACATATGCTTTATAAAAACACTCATGAGGTGAATGCATATAGATGCTTTATACAAACACTGATGCGGTAAACAAATACAAATGCTTTATACAAACACTCATGAGGTAAACAAATACAGATGGTTTACACAAACACTCATGAGGTTAACAAATACAGATGCTTTATACAAACACTCTTGAGGTAAACAAATCTAGATGCTTTATACAAACACTCATGAGGTAAAGAAATACAGATGCTTTATACAAACACTCATGAGGTAAAGAAATACAGATGCTTTCTACAAACACTCGTGAGGCAAACAAATACAGATGATTTATACAAACACTCATGAGGTAAACAAATATTGATGCTTTATACAAACACTCATGAGGTAAACAAATACAGATGCTTTATACAAACACTCATGAGGTAAACAAATATTGATGCTTTATACAAACACTCATGAGGTAAACAAATACAGATGCTTTATACAAACACTCATGAGGTAAATGAATATTGATGCTTTATCCAAACACTCGTGAGGTAAACAAATACAGATGCTTTATACAAACACTCGTGAGGTAAACAAATACAGATGCTTTATACAAACACTCGTGAGGTAAATGAATATTGATGCTTTATACAAACACTCGTGAGGTAAACAAATACAGATGCTTTATATAAACACTCGTGAGGTAAATGAATATAGACGCTTTATACAAATACTCATGAGGTAAACAAATGCAGACACTTTGAACAAATACTCATGAGGTAAATGAATATTGACACTCGATACAAACACTCATGAGGTAAACAAATGCAGACACTTTGAACAAATACTCATGAGGTAAATGAATATAGACACTTTATACAAATACTCATGAGGTAAATGAATATAGACACTTTATACAAATACTCATGAGGTAAACAAATATTGACACTTTATACAAATACTCATGAGGTAAATGAATATAGACACTCTTTACAAAGACTCACAAGGGACACAAATACAGACGCTTTATACAAAGACTCACAAGGTAAACAAATACAGATTCTTTATACAAACACTCATGAGGTGAATGCATATAGACGCTTTATACAAATACTCATGAGGTAAATGAATATAGACACTTCAGACAAATACTCATGAGGTAAATGAATATAGACACTTTATACAAACACTCGGGAGGTAAATGAATATAGACACTTTATACAAACACTTATGAGGTAAATGCAAATAGACACTTTATACAAATACTCATGAGGTGAATGCATATAGACGCTTTATACAAATACTCATGAGTTAAATGAATATAGACACTCTTTACAAAGACTCACAAGGTAAACAAATACAGATTCTTTATACAAATACTCATGAGGTGAACGCATATAGATGCTTTATACAAATACTTATGAGGTAAATGAATGTAGACACTTTAAACAAACACTCATGAGGTAAATGAATATAGACGATTTATACAAATACTTATGAGGTAAATGAATGTAGACACTTTAAACAAACACTCATGAAGTAAATGAATATAGATGCTTCATACAAACACTCATGAGGTAAATGAATGTAGACACTTTAAACAATCACTCATGAGGTAAATGAATATAGACACTTTATACAAATACTCATGAGGTAAATGAATATAGACGCTTTATACAAATACTCATGAGGTGAATGAAGATAGACACTTTATACAAATACTCATGAGGTAAATGAAGATAGACACTTTATACAAATACTCATGAGGTAAATGAAGATAGACACTTTATACAAATACTCATGAGGTAAATGAAGATGGACACTTTATACAAATACTCATGAGGTAAATGAAGATAGACACTTTATACAAATACTCATGAGGTAAATGAATATAGACATTTAATACAAACACTCTTGAGGTAAATGAATATAGACACTTTATTCAAATACTCATGAGGTAAATGAATATAGACACTTTATACAAATACTCATGAGGTAAATGAATATAGACGCTTTATACAAATACTCATGAGGTAAATGAATATAGACACTTAATACAAACACTCTTGAGGTAAACGAATATAGACACTTTATACAAATACTCATGAGGTAAATGAATATAGACGCTTTATACAAATACTCATGATGTAAATGAAGATAGACACTTTATACAAATACTCATGAGCTAAATCAATATAGACGCTTTATACAAATACTCATGATGTAAATGAATATAGACACTTTACACAAACACTCATGACGTAAACAAATACAGATGCTTAATACAAACACTCGTGAGGTAAACAAATATAGATGCTTTATACAAACACTCGTGAGGTAAATGAATATAGACACTCTTTACAAAGACTCACAGGTACACAAATACATATGCTTTATAAAAACACTCATGAGGTGAATGCATATAGATGCTTTATACAAACACTGATGTGGTAAACAAATACAAATGCTTTATACAAACACTCATGAGGTAAACAAATACAGATGGTTTACACAAACACTCATGAGGTAAACAAATACAGATGCTTTAAACAAACACTCTTGAGGTAAACAAATATAGATGCTTTATACAAACACTCATGAGGTAAACAAATACAGATGCTTTATACAAACACTCATGAGGTAAAGAAATACAGATGCTTTATACAAACACTCATGAGGTAAATGAATATAGACACTCTTTACAAAGACTCACAAGGTACACAAATACATATGCTTTATAAAAACACTCATGAGGTGAATGCATTTAGATGCTTTATACAAACACTGATGCGGTAAACAAATATAAATGCTTTATACAAACACTCATGAGGTAAACAAATACAGATGCTTTATGCAAACACTCATGAGGTAAAGAAATACAGATGCTTCATACAAACACTCAAGAGGTAAATGAATATTGATGCTTTATACAAACACTCATGAGGTAAACAAATACAAATGCTTTATACAAACACTCGTGAGGTAAACAAATACAGATGCTTTATACAAACACTCGTGAGGTAAACAAATACAGATGCTTTATATAAACACTCGTGAGGTAAATGAATATAGAAGATTTATACAAACACTCGTGAGGTAAATGAATATTGACGCTTTATACAAATACTCATGAGGTAAACAAATGCAGACACTTTGAACAAATACTCATGAGGTAAATGAATATAGACACTCGATACAAACACTCATGAGGTAAACAAATGCAGACACTTTGAACAAATACTCATGAGGTAAATGAATATAGACGCTTTATACAAATATTCATGAGGTAAATGAATATAGACACTCTTTACAAAGACTCACAAGGGACACAAATACAGACGCTTTATACAAAGACTCACAAGGTAAACAAATACAGATTCTTTATACAAACACTCATGAGGTGAATGCATATAGACGCTTTATACAAATACTCATGAGGTAAATGAATATTGACACTTCAGACAAATACTCATGAGGTAAATGAATATAGACACTTTATATAAACACTCTGGAGGTAAATGAATATAGACACTTTATACAAACACTCATGAGGTAAATTAATATAGACACTTTATACAAATACTCATGAGGTGAATGCATATAGACGCTTTATACAAATACTCATGAGGTAAACAAATGCAGACACTTTGAACAAATACTCATGAGGTAAATGAATATCGACACTCAATACAAACACTCATGAGGTAAACAAATGCAGACACTTTGAACAAATACTCATGAGGTAAATGAATATAGACACTTTATACAAATACTCATGAGGTAAACAAATATTGACACTTTATACAAATACTCATGAGGTAAATGAATATAGACACTCTTTACAAAGACTCACAAGGGACACAAATACAGACGCTTTATACAAAGACTCACAAGGTAAACAAATACAGATTCTTTATACAAACACTCATGAGGTGAATGCATATAGACGCTTTATACAAATACTCATGAGGTAAATGAATATAGACACTTCAGACAAATACTCATGAGGTAAATGAATATAGACACGTTATACAAACACTCAGGAGGTAAATGAATATAGACACTTTATACAAACACTCATGAGGTAAATGAAAATAGACACTTTATACAAATACTCATGAGGTGAATGCATATAGACGCTTTATACAAATACTCATGAGTTAAATGAATATAGACACTCTTTACAAAGACTCACAAGGTAAACAAATACAGATTCTTTATACAAATACTCATGAGGTGAACGCATATAGATGCTTTATGCAAATACTTATGAGGTAAATGAATGTGGACACTTTAAACAAACACTCATGAGGTAAATGAATATAGACGATTTATACAAATACTTATGAGGTAAATGAATGTAGACACTTTAAACAAACACTCATGAGGTAAATGAATATAGATGCTTCATACAAACACTCATGAGGTAAATTAATGTAGACACTTTAAACAATCACTCATGAGGTAAATGAATATAGACACTTTATACAAATACTCATGAGGTAGATGAATATAGACGCTTTATACAAATACTCATGAGGTGAATGAAGATAGACACTTTATACAAATACTCATGAGGTAAATGAAGATAGACACTTTATACAAATACTCATGAGGTAAATGAAGATAGACACTTTATACAAATACTCATGAGGTAAATGAAGATGGACACTTTATACAAATACTCATGAGGTAAATGAAGATAGACACTTTATACAAATACTCATGAGGTAAATGAATATAGACGCTTTATACAAATACTCATGAGGTAAATGAATATAGACACTTAATACAAACACTCTTGAGGTAAACGAATATAGACACTTTATACAAATACTCATGAGGTAAATGAATATAGATGCTTTATACAAATACTCATGATGTAAATGAAGATAGACACTTTATCCAAATACTCATGAGGTAAATGAATATAGACGCTTTATAGAAATACTCATGATGTAAATGAATATAGACACTTTATACAAATACTCATGAGGTAAATGAATATTGACGCTTGAAACGAACACTCATGAGGTAAACAAATAGAGATGCTTTCTACATACACTCATGAGGTAAATTAATATAAATGCTTTATAAAAACACACCCTTGAGGTAAATGAATGTTAATAATTTATACAAACACTCATGAGGTAAGTGAATATAAATGCTTTAGAAAAACACTCATGAGGTAAACAAATATTGATGCCATTCTCACGTGACTCCCAATACAGACGAATCTGCCAGTGAGAAAGGATCTATACAAAACACTTTCTCTGAATCGAAAATGAAAATAATAATTGTATTGAGAAATTTATGAAACCTCCCACCCCCATTAGAATGGATAAAAGCAGGGTCCTTCGGGTGGAAACTAAAATCACAATTGTATTGAGATATGATCAAGCCAGCAAATATTTCTGCCAAACCCGTGATTGTGTTTGCTTCTGGATCGGAAGCAACATTGTATGGATTGAAAGTCAAAATAATTATTGTATTTAGATATTTCTGAAACGTCCCACCCACTTTCCAACATCTGCTGGAACCGCAAAACGTTCCACGGAAGGATTGACAGGGCTTGCCCCAAAACTGCGGGAGTAGTACAGGGACAGACAGACAGATTGACAGATGGACACTCCTGCTTTAAAGGCCCTGTCATACCTTGACGATTTAGCCAACGTATGCCTGACGTATGCAAAATTTGGCTGAAACGCTGGCACACGTCGAATATGTTATGGGTAAGTTTTTATACGTTAAGAGCACGCTGGCATACGTCGTAGTACGGTGGCATACGTCATAGTTCGCCGAGCTGTTCGACAAATTTTCCATGCTTGAAATTTCCTGACGTATGCCAGCGTATGACTCGCACGTTCCGCCTAACACTGGCATAAGTTGTAGGCACGTTACGTGATCATTGACACACGTCGACACACGTTACTTGTAAGTTACTCATAAGTCGAAACACGTCGAGGTAATGTTTAACGTACCCGAAACTTATTTCTAACCTATGAGTAACGTGTTGTAGGCACGTTACGCGATCGTTGACACACGTCGACACACGTTACTTATAAGGTACTCATAAGTCGAAACACGTCAAGGTAATGGCTAGCGTCAGTGTTCCAGACTCCCTGTTTTTTTTGTTTTTTTTTCTTCGGTGTGACTGTGATGTTGACACTTCGATTTCTAGTGCGGTTATAATATAATATAATTAAAAGGCTGCCGCTCAACAATTTAAATCATAACCGCACCAAAATCGAAGTGTCAACATGACCGTCATACCGAAGAAGAAGATAAAATAAAAATAAAAAAAAACGAAAAAAAACAGGGCGTCTGGAACACTGACGCTAACCATTACCTTGACGTGTTTCGACTTATGAGTAACGTACAAGTAACGTATGTCGACGTGTGTCAACGATCGCGTAGCATGCCTACAACTTATGCCAGCGTATGCGGAATGTGTGTCATATGTCGAGTACGTCGATAAATTTTCAACATGCTGAAAATTTCTCGACGTACTCGGCGTACAATGACGTATGCCAGCGTACTACGACGTATGCCAGCGTGCTCTTTACATATTTGACGTGTCCCAGCTTGGTTCGGCAAATTTTTCATACGTCGGCATACGCTGGCTAAAATGTCAAGGTGTGACAGCGGCTTCACACTTCGATGTCAAGTGCGGTTATGATTTGACTCGTCGAGCCGCAGCCTATTAATAGCCTATGCCACGTGATCATCGGCGATATGCTGCCGCGCTATGCATAAGTTAGACTATCGTTGGGCATAGGTTGTGATCACCGACAACACGCTCAGCATTCGTTGGTACAAGTTATCTATATGTGATTAAAACGTTCTGTGTACGTTACTAATACGTTATCCATATGTCCAATACGTTATCATACGCCCAAAACTTAAAAAAAAAAAAATCATGAATAGTTCAGCGTACGCCAGCGTTTTACATACATTTTGAGACCTTACCATACGCTGGCAAAAACGTCAAGGTGTGACATCCCCTTAAGGTATATATATATATATATATATATATATATATATATATATATATATATATATATATATATATATATATATATATATATATATATATATGAATGAAAGGAGCATAATGACCCTAGATGTGACATGTCGTTGACGTCATGCTCATAAATTATGCTAATACACCACCTCCTAACTCGGTTGGCATCGGTATGGAACCCAGGTATTTGCAAACCGAGATTTATGCCTTTATGGTCATGAATAAATGAAAGCAGAGCCGCCGATCCAGATTTCGCTCTTGTTATGAGTTCATCAGGACTCTCTGCTTTGATGCTCTTATAACCAAAGAAAGTTGCCCAAAAGCACCCAAGAAAAGCCCCACAAGGTAAGTCCTTTGCCGTTTCACATCCTACCTGGGTTCCTCTCCAGCTGCAAACATTCACAAGTCATACATACATGAGAATCCCAATGATGTACACCCCTTCAGCAGCCAGACTGGTTTTATCATCGATTGGTGAGTCAACAATGACAGCATTGACCGAAACATGTATCACCGAGGCTCCAAAGCACATACCACTTGCAATGCCAAAAGCAGTCAACATATAAAAATTGAGACACAATCATGTTTCTCACCTGTAATTGAAGGGAACATCCAATCAGCTCTCACCTAATCAATTATCCCCAAATGGCTGTGGTTTTTACATCATTGATCCATTCACAAACATTCACAAAAACAGTTGAAACACCATTATCAGAATCAAGACCAGAACTCAAAATATTATTTTTTCTTCAGAAATATGGTTTAATTTCTGTCAAAAAATATACAAACATTGAGTGTTGCCCTGACACCTCAAGACATTAAACTGAGGGTAAGTATTCCATTCATACTTTGTTACACCAGAAAGATATCCTTGCTCAACCATCTGATCCTCTCTGTCTCTCTTCTCTCATATATCTATATGTTGTTGTGGTTGAGGAAATTCACA
>NC_140961.1:18299455-18304455 GCF_056783735.1 Eptatretus burgeri | reverse complement strand
CCTGTGTGTGTGGTGCAAGGTGTGAGTGCGTCCCCGTGTGTGGAAGCGACCCCGTGTGTGATTGGTGTGGTGGCGATGGTGCCGGAGTACGTGCTTCCCAGCACGCCGTGTGTGGATGAGGCACCGTGTGTGGAAGAGGCCGTGTGTGTGAGTGAAACGGCCAGTGTGGATGAGGCACCGCGGGTTAGTGCCCCCGCGTGTGTGGGTGAGGAACCGTGTGTGGATGAGGCACGGTGTGTGGATGAGGCACAGCGGTTGAGTGCCCTCGCGTGTGTGGGTGAGGCACCGCGGGTGAGTGCCCCCGCGCGAGTGAATGGAGCACCACGTGTGAGTAGTATGGTTTGTGTGAGTAGTGAGGCACGCGTGAGTGAACGGCCGTGTGCAAGGTCGCTGTGTGCCAGGGAGACCGTGTGTGTGAGAGAGCGGTATGAGAGGGAGATGTCGGTTGGCATGCGGGAGCACGCAGCCGCGTCTCCCCGTGTGAATGTGATGGTGTGGACTGTGTGCGTCGTGACACGCAGGTATGCGTGTGTGGAATGGCGACGGAGACGGCGACAGAGGAGAGAAAGCCGAGTAGCGGCTGTAGTTGTTTCGAGGACCGTGCCGGGTTCACCCAGCAGTGAGCACGCGGTTCGTGCTGTGCAACGCACGAGACCGCCACGTGCTCGCTTGCGAGAGTGAAGTCCCGGTCCGGAAACGCACGCGGTGGATTTGCCGATCCCGCGGACGGACAAAGTTGAGGCAGGTAAATGGATTTGGACCGGACGGGTTCTCCACGCGATCGTGTGTGTTAAGCTCCAACGGGCAAAGCACATGTGTTCGCGTGGGGAACCCCTCGAAACGTGGGGCTTGTGCTTTTTTTTTATGCGCACGGTGACGTCATGGCTGCACGTGTGGTTGGAATCCGGCAGGAGGGGTATCTCTGCCGGATGGTCCCGTCCAAGGAGGGACGAGGAACACGTGCAGCTGCATGACGTCACGGGCAGTTGCAAAGTGCAAAGAGCGCGAGTTGCCGCGCTGGCGCTGCGCATGTAAAGAAAAAAAAAAAAAAAAGAACAAGCCTCACTTTCGGGTACACAGGATTCCTGGGCAAAGGGTGAAAGACCCCCTTACCTGGGCACAGGATGGAAACTAGTTAGGGGGAAGGGTTAGCTTAGTTAGACCGACTCCATGGGGCAGGGGTAAGTCCTCATGGAGTCCGTGGAATGGATTAGTTAGAGGGATTGTAGCCAGATTTAGGATGGGAAAATGGGAAATAATTTTTGAGTTAGGAGACAGAGACAGACTTTGAGTGTGTAGAGTTGACGTAGTTTAGCTACGTAGTGTTAAAAGGAACGTGCTACTAGTTTAAGGGACGACGTGGGAGCACGAGCTAGTTAGGGGAGGTAGTTAGAAGGATGGCAGAGTTCAGCGGTGTGTGTGTGTGTTGGAGAGTTGTGAGGTGAGTACTTGGTGAGTGAGTGAGGCCAGCGGGTCTGTGTGTGTGGAGTGAATGGGGAATGCATGGTGCGATGAGTGATTGGGGGGAGGAGTGACTCCCGCCCATGGGACCCCGGGGTCAGTGTAGAGTGAGTTAGCTGGGTTAGTCAAATTGAAAAATGGAGGTCGTTTTGTTGTTGGTGGGAAAGTAGGCTCGAGACCCATTTGGAGGGGTGCAGGAGCCCTGTTGACGGGCTTGGGAGCGTGGCTGTGAAAGGTGAGTATCGCTGAGTGGGTACCCCGGGCACCAGGCTAGTCGGCCGCGGTAGGCCATGGGTCCATGGGGGGCCGGGATAGAGTAGTGGGCACGGGTGCGCCTGCTTGGTGCGGGGCCCGGGGCGCCATTAGCCGCGTGGGCAGTGTTGTGGGCACGGGTGACCCTCGGAAAGGGGCCCGGGAGGCCGGCCTGCCACGTGTGCGTTTCAGGGGAGGTGCCATGGGGGGCACTCCCCGGTGTTAGGGAGCTGGTAGGCTCGGAGGCAGTGTAGTGCCCGGGGGTGCCATAGCGGGAGAATCGGCAGAGGGTCGTGCCTGCCAAAAGGGAGCCACGTGTCCCAGCCATGAGACCGTGTGAGGGCACGGAGAGAAAATTGGGGGGCGAGGCCCGAAATTGTAAGGACACCAACACAGGCGACGGGAATCTGGGTTGTTAGAACCAATAGTTTAAGCGAGAGGCGCTTGTTGAAAGCCCCGGGGTAGTTTAACAGTTAAATGGTTAGGGTAGATTAGGTGATGTACCCCTCCGCACCATCCATCCCCTCGCTGTCGTTGTGGGCCGCTGGACCCACTTTGGTTAAAGATCGTCGAACTCTGGGGAGGCCATTCTGAGGCTTCGTTGGGCCTCGACACAGGACGTTAGCTCTCCCTTATTCCCCTCCGGGAAGGGAACGTAGGGGTTGGGAGTAGGCTAGGTGACAGAATAGGTTAGCCGAACAAGGACGATAAAGGGGGTTAGGGGACGATTTATAGTGGGGAAGTAAAAATAAAAACAATAAAAAAATAAGTTGGGGCTAAATTGGGGTTTGACAAATTAAGGGAGTGGGTATGTACAGTGACAGGCAAAGGCGATAGGTTGGGAGGGAGACAGGTAGGTAGGTCCAAGCCCGCCTTCCAAGTAGCCAGCACCACCGCACTCCCTCCACCAACCTCCATTGAACGGCAAAGGCTGGCCAACTTCATCGGCTGGCTGTTTTTTTTTTTTGCAAGGCCTGTGCCGGCCAACTTCATCGGCAGCTGTTATTTTGCTTCAAGGTCTGTGCCGGCTGGATCGTCTGCAGCTGCTGTGCTGCAAGGCCTGTGCCGGCCCACTTCATCTGCCGGCTGGCTGTTTTTTCTTCAAGGCCTGTGCCGGCCAGTTCATCTGCGGGCTGTGTTTGCCTGCTGCCTTTGCCATGCCATGCCCACTGCCCCTGTTAACCAGCCCCGTTCAATTTTTGCTTTGCCCCCCCCTGTTCATTTCCATGTGCGCCAGGATCAAGGCAACAGTTTGCAAGCTGCGAGAACTGCCCTGTTGGCAGCTACAACACGGGCCTGCAGTGGCGGCCCGTGCACCGTGTTTGCGTCCATTCATTCATCCATCCATTCATCCATCCATTCGTTGTGTTCATTGCGTGTGCCACTTGAGCTGGCACGGAGACTGCGGTTGTGCAGCCCATGCACCGTTGTGGTTCACTGAGTTCAGTTCAAAAGGGAAGGCCTTGGACTGCGTGTGAGCAGCCAGCCACGTTCCCTGTCACCTGCATTGTTTGAGCCAGAGACTGCATGTGGGCAGCCTGGCTCCCTGCTAACTGCTTTCTTTTTGCAGAGTTCAATGATCCTGGGCCATGGTTTAGTGTAAAATTTGTAAGTTAAGGTAAGATGTACTGTAAATATGAGTGCGCCCCCGGCATGTCTGTCCTAGCGCCGGCAATTTTATTTAAGTCGTCCGTGTGAGTGAGTTTGTTTAGATAGTTACGCAGCCCTCAGGTTATTTATTTTGGGGACACGAATACCATGAATGTCGCACTCAGGGATCCGTAGGTAAAATGTACGAGGGGAAAACTACACATGATGGCACACGAAAATTTGACGACTCGGGACGAGTCTGTAAAAAGGGGAGGGGGTAGTGTTGTGGTTACCAAATTCGCAAACCACCATTCAGGTCCCTTAGGTGAGGTATCTCGGTAAGTGCATGTGTAGTTAGGCCCAAACCCGTTGTCTAGTGGGAATACATGTCATTTATACGTGCTGCGACTCTTCAGGATAGCCGTTTTTCTTTTACTATCTTTATTTTGGACCACCCGCCATGATCACAACCACAACATCAACCACCGACCACAACCACCGCTTCACCACAACCGCCACGACCTTCACGCACACCTCACAACCGTAGCATCGCCACCGTTCTTGCCCCGCTGTGGGTACCGGTGTTGGACTCATGCAGAACGCGCGTCGAACAGCGTGTACAAAATCACGGATTTTGTGCTTCAAAAACGGATCAAAAACGACACACGCCCACTTTTTGCCGTCCAATCGGTGAGCGAGGGGCGATTTGGCCCCGCCTCCAGAACGATCGATATATGCAAATTTGTGGATCAAAAAGCCTTCACGCCCACTTTTTCTCGGGCCAATGGGGAGCAAGGTGAAAGGTCAAAGGGAGGGGGTCAAAGGCGAAGTTACGGGGGGATAAAAGGACGGTGTTCGTCAGTCAGAAGAGAGTCGCAAATGAGAACGAAAGAAGTCTGGAGCCCGAAGCCTGCAGTGGCTGGAGAAGCTGAAGAGAGTCGGACGAGGGGGTGCTCGCGTCGGTGCCAGGAGCTGCACGCCCGAGGGAGGCCGGCAGCGCGACCTGGCCGAGGTGGAGACGCACACCAGGGATAATTAAGATCCTCTATACCCCGAGCATCAGCAACCCCCTCCTGTTTCCCCCCGCGCTGAGATAGTGCGACCAAGGGGGCCCCGTTCCCACCCCCTGCCAGGCACTGTCCACGAGGCCCGCGGGTTGCGGGGCCATCGCCGCTCCGCGTCTCATCACCAGACGGGTAGGCCCGACCCGGTCTCGGCCTCAGGCCTGCCTCATTCTTGAGGGTATTTCTTTTCCTTGGTTTTGGGTATGTGTTGTCGGCGCCGTCTGTGAAGTAGAATTGTATAAGTGTTGCCGTGTGCTCGGTAGTCGGTATTAGCTCTGCACTGTGTTTTCACTTTTATGTTTGCTTTTTGTGTAAATGGAATTGTGTTTTCTTTTTTGTGTGCATTTGGTGGAATTGTATTTGTGTGCTTCCCGTGTGCCGAGAATAAATGTGCTTTATTGTTGAACTGTTCTCCCGCTTCGCTTCGTCTTTTCCCCCATTGAACCCTCATCTTGCTTCACGTAAAGGGTTGGTAGTGGGCTGAACACGCCCGATAATTAATCGAACCGTCGAGGTCGACGATAACACCGCTCGGTTATTCTGATAGTACGGAACGGGTCGCTTAAGTGGCTCGTGTCCGAAGTCGAACTGCGGCGAGGTGCGATCGCCCGGTCTACCCTCCGTGTGGGTACT
>NC_140961.1:18194455-18294455 GCF_056783735.1 Eptatretus burgeri | reverse complement strand
AAGGCGAATCTGGCCAGAGTCAGTTTTGGAAGAGCGGAGAGTGGCAGAGTCGGTTTGGGTCGAGTCAGTTTTGGAAGAGTGGAGAGTGGCAGAAAGGCAGAGTCGGTTTGGGGAGAGTCGGCCTTGGAAGAGCGGAGAGTGGCAGAAGAGCGGAGAGAGTTTTTGGCAGAGTCAGTTTGGAGCGCGGAGTGGAGTTGGGAGGCGAGGGCGTCCCGGTGGTTTTCGGCAGTCGATTGAGGAGAATTGGGGGAAGAGACCGAGGAGTTCGGGTCCGAGGCAAGGAAGACGGTGGTCGGCGACGAGGTCGCGGTGGAATCACTCGTCACGGGACCCAAGCAAGCCAGCTATACTCTTTCCCCAGAGCATCAACAATTCCCCCCCCCTTTTTTCCCCCACGCTGAGATAGTGCGAAATGGGGGCCCCGTTCCCACCCCACTCCAAGCAGTGCCAACGAAACCCGCGAAGGAGCACGAAGTCGGGGCACCGCCGCACTGCCACATTTGCGGCCCATCACAAAGACGCGGGTAGGACCCACCCGGTCTCGCGGACCTGACCGCTCTTTCAGGTCCTGCGCAAATATTGGCCCACAGGCCCCGTCTGCCCCCTTGTCTTTGAGGGTGGCCTTTTCTTTTGTTTCTGTGTAAACGTGTGTGTGTGGCGCCGTCTGGTGAAGTAAAACTGTTAAGTGTTGCCTTGTGTCGGTCTTATTCAGTAGTATCTCTGCATCATTGTTCCTTTTGTTACATCTGCTTTTTGTGCATAATTGTTTTAATTGTATATGTGTGCTTTCCGTGTGCCGCGGAATAAATGTGCATCATGTTGAACTGTTTTCCCGTTTCGCTTCGTCTTTTCTTTAATTGAATCTCCATCTTGCTTAATTTGAATCTTGGTTCGTAGTGGGCTTAATACGCCCGGTAATTAATCGGAACCGTCGAGGCCAATGATAACACCGCTCGGTTATCCCGATAGTACGGAACGGATTGCTTAAGCGGCCCGTGTCCAGAGTCGACCTGCGGCGAGGTGCGATCGCCCGGTCTACCCTCCGCGTGGGTACTTAGGTATGTCGAGTTTGGCGAACAACCCTATCCCACGCGGGTGGCCGATTGGCACGATCGTGGTGAGGCCGAAAGGCCCACCCGTGACTAGCTCCCGGCGTTAGTCCGAGAGGGTCACGACAGAATTGTCTGTCCGGTGGGCGATGTGCCGCGATTCGAGTCACATGGCCGTTCGCACGCCGATGGGCGCAAATTCCCAACAATATTTAAAAACTAGAAGGGCACTCGGTAGAGTGCATACCTCCCCCACGTAATGCCTGATCCACGAGAACATATCGAGCCCAATACATTTTTGAAATATGAGGCTATACAGGACTATATCGCTTTTGGCCCAATATCTCAATGGTGAAGAATCACTTTACAAATTAAATAATTCTCGTATCCAGATCCGGATTTCGATCTTCACCAAAAGTGAATCAATTCTTCCTCATCACACACCCAACCTGTCCACCAAGTTTCGTCCGAATCCGTTCACAACTTTTTGAGATATCATGCTATATATCGTTTTTGGCCCGAACTCTCAAAGCTGAAGAATTGCTTAAAAAAATTATATTAGTCGGTTCTGGATCCGGATCTTCAACAAAATCTAATCCGTTCGTCCTTGTCACACACTCAACCTGTCCACAAAATTTCATCCGGATCCGTCAACAACTTTTTGAGATATCCTGCTCACAAACAAACAAACAGACAGATAAACAAACAGACAAACAGGCAGAGTGGCGTCAAAACAAACGTCCTTCACATTCGGTTACGGTGGTGAAAAGCGATGATTAATTTGACAGATCGTGCATTCGCTGCACAGTATGAAGGGTTGAGGAGAAAGGGACAGAGGGAAGAAGGATGGAAAAAAATATGAGGATATGGAAGGTGTCAAACATTCCACAATTATTGCATCAATTACTTGTATATCATCATTTCCTTTTGCCGACCTCGGAAGGATGACAGACGGAGTCAACCCGCCTGGTGTTAGTTCAACGGTTTTAGAAGCATATCATCTCACCCCTCTGTGCGTGTACACAATTGGGACAAATTCTAAGCCAAAGTACGATCAAACGGAAAAACTGATCTTCCTATTCGTGTTCAAAATATAACATTCCATTCAAATAAGCTGTTCCTCGATTATATACTAAACAGACAGACGGATGAACGGACGGACGGACATGAACTAATTGCTTAACCTCGATTTTCACTTCGCCTGTGCGAGGTAATTATTGGGCAACCATCGAATACATTTTCTGGTAGAGTCCAATGTGCATCAACAAAGTTATTTCAAAATCCACGATGTGTCGGGTATTTTCTGAACTTTCAATGATTTGTCATAATTAAGATGAAGAGCTATAATTTGCTGATGATCTTTATTGTGCAAGACAGTTATACGTGCTCTCAAGTTGGCAGCACACCTATTGGTGCAGAATCATAAAGTAGGCTTTTTTTGTATACACTGTCGAGGCTCATGTAAGAGCTAACACACAGAACATATAACAAAGGAAGCAGGAGACAAGAGGGGTGGGAGAGGGAAACAGGACACAGGAGGGAATAAAGACATTGGGACATCCGTGGAAGGGAGAGGGAAGGGGAGGGGAGGGGTACACGGGGTAAACTTCCCTTCAAAGGGTAAATTAATTCCGTGTTCTATCTCCTTTTGAGCACTCGATATCTCCCTCTCTACCACCAACCCCAAACACCACTCCGAAAAAAAAAAAAATTGGGAATTAAAACTCTTGAAGGTTGACAAATGGGTTTACTACGTTCCTCATTTGGATCCTCCCTGGGTTGTAACTACTTCGAGATGTTGTAATTAAGATATAGGACTGTGTTACACATGGGTTGAGCAGGAGAGCTAAGAGCAAGGTACGCACACTCGCCTCTGAGCTGTCTAGCCTGGGTTAGAATCCTGACCCTTTATAAACTGACCCTGACCTGACCTGACCTGGTTAGAATCCTGACCCTTTATAAACTGACACTGACCTGACCTGACCTGGTTAGAATCCTGACCCTGACCCCTGTGTTTCACAGGCAGGGTGATTTATCAATGTGTGAGCTAGCCCTCGGATGAACGTTCAGCCAGAGGACCCGTCTGTCATCACTGATCAATTGTGGACATTAAAGACCCAACGGTGTCTTTTGATGAAGAAGTGGCTGAATTATCACTGATAACAGAAACAAAATTTCAAAATTCCTGCCACCTTCACTCGAGTGTCCTTCAACAGCGAGTTGTGATCTGTCCAGAATTGGTTCGGTCTTTGAAATGTTTTTGGCTTGTGTGGATGCACAAGCCTCAATTATTATCATTTTACATGTATGAAAGTTCAATATTCAGAGATCTATGGCAGGTGAGCATTCCTCAAGTTTCCATCAAGGGAAACATTGGGACATCCCTCAAGCATTTTTGGCAATTGATGTGGTCTTTTTAGCGGTTGCACTATTTGAATGGGATTGAATGGGAGGAAGAAATTCCCCACTGAGTACGCTCCATTGGGAGGAGGAAATGCCCCACTGAGTACGATGTGAAAAAGGCCTCTAGTGTTTTTCCATTCAGACTAGCTTGATAAATGATGAATATCTCAAGGAATTAATGGAAGAGCGAATTGGTTCACGGGGGGGGGGGGGGAGGGAGGGGGGCGAGCAGTGACCACTATTTTCGTTGTGTCTGTGTTTCTGTCTGTCTGTCTGTCTGTTTGTGACTCTCTCCAGATAAGAGGATAGTTCCGTGACGTTTGATGCAATCTTGATGAAACTTGGACACAAGCTAGATATCATGGTCTAGTTGTGTCTTTTTGTATGAGGGGCGTCCCACGCCCCTTGTGGGCGGAGGCACGCCCACTTGAACTTTTCTTTTCTTTTTTTTTAATATTTTTCTCGATTTTTTTCTCGCAATTTCATTGCCTAGAAGCTGTGTGTAATTTCCATAAGTACAACATATAAAAAAATCCGATTTGATTTGGTCAATTTTGATGGAAGAGATAGGTTTTTACAGAAGGGCTTCCTCAAAAGCTTCCACTAACTCAATTGTACCTATCGTGGCATTGTTCAATAATGCCCACGAACCATCGTCGCCTCCCGGCGAGTTACGTTTATATTTTTATGTGTTCAACAAGGAAATCTGACATAGGAGGAGGCCATTCGGTCCATCATGCCTGTGCTGTACCGTACCAACACCGTTTGCCATCACTTGGTCGTGCTCGGCGGGAACCATTCTCATCCTATGCTATGTCCTTTCTACTCTTTGGCAGCTTTGTCCTTCCTGAGTTGTGGTGACCAAAACTGCACACACAAGGCCGCTCTCCATCACTCCATGGGTGCTCTGACACCCATACAACAGCCGGTGCCCTCCACTTTGTTGGTCATGTGATTTATCAACAAAACAACAAAATATATCAACAAAAAGTCATACATCAACGAAATAAATATGTATACGGTACTCACAAAGGATTACGAAAGTTTTTCTTGCAATTTATTTGATGCATTGTATAAAATAAAATAAAATAATTCTAAGCGATTTATTGTTCAGAATAGACAATGAGTCACTGGAATAATCCAGCGTCAGGTAAAATGTAATTATGTCCTGCAACTTCACCAATGTCATGCAAAGAACAGTTAAATATATCATCACTATAATTTAATATTGTTGATTGCATGATCCTGAAACATGGTGCTTCATTAAATCTCAACTTCCCTGTGCCTACCCCAAACGCATACCTCAACCCTCCCACCTCCCCAAAGCATCAACCCCCCCCCCCCGCCCCCCTCTCCAAACTCTCTGCTCCCTCACACAAGCACCTGTATATAACGGTAAAAAAAACATAATAACGACAAAAATGTGACCATAATATTTCACAATCGTTCGTAATAAACCGAATAATTCAAGTAATAAAAACATTTTTTAAATATGAAAAAGGCTGAAGGGATGGATGTTACTCCAAAAAGTATGGAAACAAGGTCGGGATGATCACAAAAAATGAAATGATCATGTGAAACATTCCCAACATCTTTCTTTCATCATGGTTTTCCCAAGAAAAGACAGCGTGCATGTGCATGTGTATGTGTGTATGCTCGTGTGTGTGTGTGTGTGTGTGTGTGTGTGTGTGTGTGTGTGTGTGTGTGTGTGTGTGTGTGTGTGTGTGTGTGTGTGTCAGTGTCACGCACTGATGAGACAAACACTTAACACTGAAACTGGGTTTGGTTGAAGTGTTGTAACTGCAATCACTTCCTGGGATACTCTGGGGACAAGCAGAGTTATAACAATGGTGCCGCTTTTCACATCACACTCAGTGGGAGCATTTCCTCCTCCCCATGGATGCTAACCATTGGGGATTTCCATGCTCTATGCTTTTAAAGGCTGAACTTCAAGCAAGGAAGCAGCATGTACCATTTTTTTAAAAAGTCTTTGGTATGAGTTGAAGCAGTCCAATCCGGATTAGTGTTATTTTTATGAGACACCATCTCGTTACTGGATGGCCGTTGGCTCTCTTCAGGTGCTCATCCGCGCATTCGTCAGGTGTTGTTTTTCATCCCGGAAGAGTGATACTGTCACCCTCCCCAAAAGTAAAGCCAGTGAGTGGTGTCGGTTTGGTCGTCAACAACCCGACCATGCGTCAGGTAGCACTGGGTCACATGCTATCAGTGGCAGTCCCAAAATGCTGACCTAACCAAAAGATTTGTCCTGATTAACAAATAACATGTCTCACTTTTTTCTGTTTATTGTAGGAAATTAATATCAGAAAGTTTTTCTCCACTGCAGTAGCTGCATCAACTAGTGCAAACACATCCTCATCCACAGCAACATCAAAGTCCAGTGAAGTGACAATGTTTCTGGGGAGACTGCGCCCATAGAACGGGCTGCCTGTAGTGCTGAGGCTACTCAGGATTTACCAGAAAAACCTGATCAACCTCAAGATGTTGGTTGCATCCTAGCCCAAACACTTGCAAACCGAAAACTGAATTTCCAACATCGGTGGTTCACTGACTTTCCCTGGTTGCATTTTGATCCGTACCTTTGTGGGGTTCTTTGCTCCACGTGTGTGAATGCATCTCGGCGAAACTGACTGAGTTATCCCACTGTTCAGATGTCACATTTGTCTCCAAAGGAATTAAGAACTAAAGAAAAGGCAATGAGAAATTCAGAAACCATGAAAAATCAGCCACTCAGAAGCTTGCCTCAGAGAATGTTGTGTTTTCAAGAAACCAACCTGATATCAACGTGAAACTGAACTGCATAATTCTTGAAGAACAATCCTCTTCCCGGATGGTACTCCTGAGGATTATAAGTTCGCTGCAGTATTTGGTGTAACAGGGCCTTGCATTTAGAGGAAAGGAAGCCTCAGACGGTAACTTTCAGAAGCTGTTGCAGTTGCGGGCCGAAGATGATGAACATCTGAAAAGATGGCTCTCCAGAAAGACTGTGTTTTCAAGTAGTGAAATCCAAAATGAGATCATACATTTGATGAGCCATGTCATGTTGAGGAATATCTGCAATGATGTTAACAAAATGTCAACTCAGATTGGAATCATTATTGATGGGACACAAGACATTCATGGAAATGAGCAGGAGTTTTTCTGCGTGCGTTATATAACTGATTCGTTTGTTGTTCAAGAGGATTTGTTGGGCCTTTTCCAAGTCTCATCAACAACAGAAGAATCTCTCTGTAAGATGCTGCCGGATGTTCTGATACGGCTACCACTGCCTGTTGAACACCTCAAAGCACAAACCTATGACGGAGTGAGCAACATGTCTGGGAAATACAAACGCTGTCAGGCCGAGGTAAAGAAGATCCAACCGCTGGCCATGTATGTTCACTGTGGAGCTCACATTAAACATCTGATTACATCCAAAACCATGAAATCTGCTCCATTTATAAGAGATGCTTTAGATCATGTCCAAGAGCTCGGCAATCTCTACAACAGCTCTGCGAAGTTCAAGCACCTGTACTTGAATCTACATGCAGATAATCCTGACAGCCTCTCCCCAAAACACCTGAGGCCCATTTGCCAAACACGTTGACTCACACGTTCCTCTGCTGTAAAGTCTGTCTTGCAGAATTACGAAGCTGTGCTAGAATCCCTGAAGGAAGCAACTGATGACTTTGAAACAAACACTGCATCTCATGCTAACGGCATTCATAGATGCAAGTTTTCAGGAAAGTGTGTGCTTGGCTTGTTTGCTTCATTGCCCGTCATTCAATGCCTCTAGCATTTCAACAAGGCCCTTCAAGGATCACATGTGACAGTGTCTGGAATGCTTTCTGCGGCAGAAGTGGTCAGAAGTAATCTCCAAGTGCTCCACTGTGACCATAAGTTTAGGGGAGTCTTTGAAACGGCAGAAAGAAAAATCTTCCAGTGCCTGATAGAACCACTAACTGTACCACACAGACACAAGTTCCCAAAGAGATATGATGGAGGTACACAACAATACACTACCAACTCTGTGGAACAATTCAACAGGGCCCATTTTTTTTCAAGGTCATTGATGATGCATATGTGAACTTGAAGGAATACTTTAGCTCCACCGACCTCATGCAATACAGGGATTGAAGTGAAACCTTGCTGACTGGATCACTTCAGCCGGGAATCTTTCAGCAGTATCCAGAACAGACAGAACCCCTGGAACAGGAACTTGAGTTTTTCCATAATCAATTTACCAGGTCTAGTGTGGAAGAATATTGGCAAATTTTCATTGATATGGTCCCAGAGGTCCATGGCATGTTTCCTCAAGTGGAAAGACTTCTTAGACTTCTTCTTGTCTCCCCAGCGAGTTCATGTGAGACAGAGTGGTCATTTGGTGTGCTAAGACGTTTGAAGACATGGCTGTGCAGCACAATGGCACATCAATGGCTAAACTACTTGGTGGTTTGCTATGTGCACCAAAACCAGCTGCTATAAATCAACCCGCTAACTATTGCTCGAGAATTCATCGACAGATCAGCCGATACACGCCACCGTCGTGTTTTGGGGAAGTTTTAAGGGAGGTTATTTGAAGGAGGACATTGACGTTTTATTTCAGAATTTTATTTCTCCGTATATGTGGACAGTCTCATGGGAGACAAATACAGCGAGCAACATGTTATCAACCAAGGTAAAGAATATCCAACCGCTGTCCTGGTATGTTCACTGCGGAGCTCACATTGAACACCTGATTACATCCAAAGGCAGGTCTACTGTGGAAGAATATCCGTAGATTTTTATTGATATGGTCCCAGAAGTCACCACATGATTCCTCAAGTGGAAAGACTTCTCAGACTTATTCTTGGTAATTTAGTGACACACACACACACACACACACACACACACACACACACACACACACACACACACACACACACACACACACACACACACACACACACACACACACACACACACACACACACACACACACACACACACACACACACACACACACACACACACACGTCGGGATAATTTTGCATGGATAATGCTTTTTGTGACCTTTCCGACCTTGTTGACATACCTTTTGGTGCATCATCCCTACATCATTTAATAAAAAAAAAAACCTTTCATTACTTGTTTCTCTACTTTAAAAAAATGATTTTCCAGACTAGAGAATACAGTAAAGATTTTTTTGCAGACTTGTGCATTTTTAAAACGTATGGAATATCCATGTTATCCCGACATTAGAAGTCCCACCGACTTACTGCTGCACCCGAGGTTCCACCCCCACCAAGCTGATTGACTGCCATTGTCCTGCCCACCACTCTTGGCACTTCATTACCCAAAGCGTAAATATGGAGTAATGCCTACTTTTTGTGGAATCCTTTCAAGTTATGAAATATTGCATGTGTCATGGACCTTCCCACTGTAAAATGCAGTGGATTCACATTTGAACAAAGTACTGAGCTACACACAATTTTGAGTTAGTCTGAAGAGAAGAATTACAAACGGGATATTTTTGTTATGTAAATTTTGTAGTTCAGCGATGCTGCCCAAATGTTTAACCCTTTGCGAGCAGCTATCGCAGATTTGTCACATGATGAAAATTTTCTTTTGAAAACGACAGTGAGATTTTTGAAAAAAAAACAAGATGCAGCACACAAAGGGTGAACAAGTATTATTTAATGTGAAATCCTCCAGAGACTAACTGGTAGGTACTTTTATTGGTTTACAAGTGTGTATCGTGGAAGATTTTTTGAGCAATTGTGTGTCATGCATACTTAGAAAGTTTTCCAACTTCCTGATATATTATCAATTCAATTTTGAAAAAAATCTGATATCAGATTTCAAATTGATCACTCTTCATAGGATTATATGGAATTCATGAAAATGACCAAAAAATAATCATCTTCTGATAGCCACTTCAAAATAAATTTCCCAGAAAACTTCCCCGACACTTTTCAATAGCGATCAGCACCCCTGGCCAGATAAATGTCTTCTAAATAACCGAGGCAATTGTTTTTTCCACCCGTCACATTTAGCTTTTTCTAAAGATTAATGTTTGTGAAAATATCCCTGAAATGTCAACATAAATAAATGGAATGTTATTTTTCAGTGAAATCTACTCAAGGTTTTTGGGCTGTATACAGTAGTTGATAACCACAGTGACTCCAACCTGCCGATTCCTGAAAGATTGCCAATATCAGCTAAGCACGTGTCTGTGTGTGTGTGTGTGTGTGTGTGTGTGTGTGTGTGTGTGTATGTGTGTGTGTGTGTGTGTGTGTGTGTGTGTGTGTGTGTATGTGTGTGTGTGTGTGTGTGTGTGTGTGTGTGTGTGTGTGTGTGTGTGTGTGTGTGTGTGTGTGTGTGTGTGTGTGTGTGTTGTTCATAAAGTATAACACATTCTCTCGACTAACTCCCTTACCCCCACCCCTCTCTCTCTCTTTGTCTCATCCTTGCTTTACCCCCCTCCCAATACAATGCAGCACCCTCCCCCCACACCTCTTTCACTCTCTTTCTTTCCATATATATATATATATATATATATATATATATATATATATATATATATATATATATATATATATATATATATATATATATATATATGTATATGTCCGGAGGGTGGTTATATATGGGTGGTGTTTTTATACGGATGTGTCCAGGCGGGTTTGTCTCCAGACGTATCCTGAAGGTATTGATCTCCAGACGTGTCTGGATGGGAGTTTGTCTCCAGACATGTCCAGATGGGAGTTTGTCTCCGGACGTGTCTAAATGGGAGTTTGTCGCCGGATGTGTCTCAGCGGTCATTCTGTCCGGAAAGGAGTTTATCTCCAGACACATCTGGGCAGTGTTTATGTCTGTACGAGAGTTTGTCTCTGGATGTGCCCGAGCAGTGTTTGGCTCTGGACAGTTTGGCTTCGGTTGAGTCTGACCGGTGTTTGTCTCTGAACGTGTCCAGACAATATTTATGTCTGGACTGGAGTTTGTCTCTGGACATGTCTGGGTGGTGCTTGTCTCCAGACGGCTTGGCTCCAGATGCGTCCAGGCAGGGTTTGTATCCGGATGAGCCTGGGCGATGTTTTTTCTCCGGGGAGTATTTATCGTATGACCGGTAGAATATGGATTTCACACATTATTTTGTTTCCATCTTCGTTTTTATTTTACGCAGAAGCATTTTGTTGAGACAGTGTGAATCATAATTTATGCTCGACCACACATCTGCCTTCCCTTTCTCTCACCTCTCGCTGCCTTCCCTTCCACCACCCCCGTCACTTTCCCTCCTTCCTCACTCTCCCCTTCTCCCTCCTCTCTCTTTCCCCCCTACCCCCTCCTTCTCAATCTCTCCCCTCTCCTCTCCCTCTCCCCCTTCTTTTTCCCCCTTTCTCAGTACTCCCATCAGCGAAGCGATACGTGGTATTTGCTGGTGATCAATAAAGCTACAGATAATAGCAATGTTTGTGTCATAATGGGGAACATGATTTCCCGTTTAAATGGGCCATAATAGCAGTGGGCCATAATAGTGGTGTGTTCAGTTAACGATGGTTTTTGGGTTTGTTTTTTTTTTTTTTGTTTTTGGGTTTTTGGGTTTTTGGGTAACGATGGATGGTTTGGGATGAATTTTTATTCAGAATGAGTGAGCGAGGCGAGACTGTGAACTCTACTGAGTGTCATTATAGTTAGGGCAGGTTCTCGCAATATGAGCAGTGTCCCAGAACACAATGACTTACTCCATTTGAAAAGTCTACCAGTTCATGATTGAAGGTAAGAAAAGGGAGCAGATAGGAGTCAAGGGGAATTTATGAGACATGTGAGAAGAGGGAAAGAGATAAGTGTGGGCCGGGTGTTAGTGGTATTGAAAAACATTTTGTAGATTCATTTTCAATCCATCTACAAATATTTACCCAAATGAAGAAATATATCAGGAAAAAGTCAACCTGGAACAATTTATTGAGCCCTCTATGTTGGGCTGAGTTTGATAGTCACATTGTGAAGAAAGAAGAAAGAAGAAAGAAGAAAGAAGAAAGAAGAAAGAAGAAAGAAGAAAGAAGAAAGAAGAAAGAAGAAGAAGAAGAAGAAGAAGAAGAAGAAGAAGAAGAAGAAGAAGAAGAAGAAGAAGAAGAAGAAGAAGAAGAAGAAGAAGAAGAAGAAGAAGAAGAAGAAGAAGAAGAATTGCATTTTTTCTTCAAGCAGTGAAAAAAAGGTTTTACTGCAGAATTATGATCGATTTTCAAATTAACCCGAAATATTCTCATCCCCGAGGTATTTATTGCTTTGCAACCACATGTTTCCCGCAATTATAATAGAAAGTGTCACAAAGGAAATTGGTCTCCAAAAGGTCACCATCAGAGCCTGCCAGATGTCCCACTGGGGCAAGGAATAAGGAAAAGGTTTATTAACAGACTGGCAAAGTATTGCCAAAGCCTGAAGCACAAACCCAATTGCAGACAACACACCATTGACAACAACACATCTGCTTTAGTGGAACAATGAGTCAAACTGAGAATCAAGATTGAGGGGAAGAGCCATTCCAATCTAAACGAGAAAACACCTCAAAATGCAAGGCCCGACCATGCCCGCTTTGTACTCAAATTAAACTTGACGAAAACGACAGTTAAAAAAAATTGTACATTTAATGAATTTGTGTTCTCCACAATCTCATAATAAAGGTTTGTTCAAGATTTGATGACAAAAGCTGAATTGGTAAAAATGTTACAGCCTGGACATACACACTGAATCTCAATGGTGAACAAGGATTTCAATGAAAACATTTATGGCTGGTCTATCACTTAACCGATGACGTCATCCTTACAATCCTCTAATCACCATTGGGAGTAGAATGAGATGTGCCAAGTTTCAAATGTTTCCGATCAGGGTTTCAGAGATATAATTTTTTAATTTTTTGTGTTCAATGCAAGATGGCTGCCAAAACACATGACCTGTGATGTCACAATTATCATTAAAATGTTGCCCACATGGGGTCACTTCTACCCTGAAAAGTTTGTCAATCGGACAAGTGGTTGCTGAGAAAATATAGAAAAAGGTCAAAAAGAGGTCAAAGAATCACAATAATAATGAAAATTGATGATTTTAGGTGATGCTGAACTTTGACCTTTTGTCCTTTTCACAAAATTATCAATTTGTCTTCTTCGTTTTCTCATAATTAAGCTTTGTTGAAAATTTGATGACAAAAGCTCAAATGGTAAGAAAAGTTATGGTCCAGAAAGACGCACAGAGACACACAAAGACATTGCATTTGAAGCATGGGGAATGGATGGTGGAGGAGACGGATTCATGACAACAATACAGGAGCGAGACAACGAAGCATCTTACAAATATCTTGGAGTATAAGAGGGCCACCAAATATGTCATAAACAAAGAGCAAAATAATTACCAAAGAATACCTGTGTCAAATGAGGCTGATCCTGAAAACGTACCTCTCCACAAAGAAAAAAATCAAAACCATCAACCAAAAAATATAAAAGAAAAATATAAGACAAAATACCAACAGATCCACTACCCATCAAAAGTTTTATAACACCCCCACTTTCCCAGTTTTTAATGAAATTTAAGCAGTTCAATTCCAGTGAATAACCAGAAATGGTATAAAGCTAAGCGGTAAACTGCCAGAGCTTAAACAAGGACAATTGTCTCCAAGAGCCGCGTCCCAAAGGTTTTTGTCTTCACCAGAAGAAGAAGAAGAAGAACAAGAACAAGAACAAGAAGAAGAAGAAGAAGAAGAAGAAGAAGAAGAAGAAGAAGAAGAAGAAGAAGAAGAAGAAGACAAACAATGCGGAGCTCTCTTAGAGCCAGCGTTCGCAATGCGACGCGGCTAAAAAACAAAGTTTCAGTGACAAAAAAATGAAAAATAATATAAATTTCAGAGTTGTTCAAATAGGCCCTTTTCAGGGAACAAGTAATGTGTTCGCAACTGCAGCTGTTCTGCAGCAATGTAAGTAAATCATGCCTTGAAAGTTGATGCAAACAATTCCTGCAGGTGTCCCAACTTTTGTTGATTAGTTACAAACCCTCTTCTTCTTCTTTCGGCTGCTCCCGTTAGGGGTCGCCACAGCGGATCAACCGTCATCCATATGATCCGCATAGTGATTTGGCACATGTTTTACACCGGATGCCCTTCGTGACGCAACCCTGGTCACCTCTTACGACACAGGGATCTGGTACACCTATTTTAACCGGGGTATACACTGGCCCAGTATACTGGAACTCATTTTGCCGACCTCGGAAGGATGACAGGCTGAGTCAACCCCCTGGTATATACATACATATATATGTGTGTATATATGTATATATATATATATATATATATATATATATATATATATATATATATATATATATATATATATATATATATATATATATATATATATATATATATATATATATATACAGTGGCCCAACGGGGCTTGAACTCAGGACTTGTTGGGTCCCAAGCCGCTGCCCTAACCACTGCGCCAACACCAGGCTGCTGATTAGTTACAAACCCTCTGTCTGTATAAATGCAGTGTTGGAACAGACTGTGTCGCTACACCCTCTGAAGCATTATTTGAGCAATATTGCACAGCAGGAAGTAGTATATTGCTATCATAATGGTGAGAAAAAGACAATTAACAAAGGAAGACAGACAGGCCATTATAACCCTTAAAAGTGTAGGTCTTTCCTTTAGAGAAATTGCAAAGAACCAAGGTGTCATTGAGAATAGTTTCCGACACCATTAAAAGGCACTTGGAAACTGGAGGAAACTGAGAGGAATATGTCTGGCAGACCCAAAGCCACAACACAATCAGAAGACAAGTTTCTGATAGTCAACAGCTTACGTGATAGGTGGCTCACAGGACAGCAGCTTCAAGCACAGCTTAACACTGGTCGAAGTGAGGAAGTCTCAGTTTCAATTGTGAAGAGAAGACTTCGAGCTGCAGTTTTGACAGGTCGAGTGGCAGTAAGAAAGCCATTGCTAAGATGGCAAATAAGAAAAAGAGGCTTACCTGGGCCATGAAGTGGACAACTGAAAACTGGAAGAAGGTCTTATGGACCGATGAATCAAAATTTCAAATCTTCGGTTCATCACGCAGGGTTTTGTACACCGTCGAGGAGGCAAAAGAATGGTTCCTCAGTGTGTCACACCAGCTGTCAAACATGGAGGAGGAAGCATGATGATCTGGGGCTCTTTTGCTGGATCCAGAGTCGGCGACTTGCACAGAGTGACTGGCACCCTGAACCAAAAGGGCTACCACAGCATTTTGCAGTGCCATGCAATACCCTCTGGTCTACGCCTAGTTGGTCAGGGGTTCATCCTACAGCAAGATAACGACTCAAAACATACCTCCAGGCTACGTTAGAACTACTGTCAGAACTACCTTAGAAGAAAAGAACAAGAAGGTAGGCTTCAAATCATGGAATGGCCATCACAGTCTCCAGACTTAAACCCCATCGAGCTGGTTTGGGATGAACTGGACAGAAGGGTGAAAGTAAAGCAACCTACACTTGCAACATATTTGTGGGAACTTCTGAAACAGTGTTGGGAAGAACTTTCTAAACAATATTTGATTTCCATTGTGGAAAGAATGCCACGAGTATGTTCAGCTGTTATATCTGCAAAGGTGGCTACTTTGATGATTCAGAAATTTAGATTAAATTTTGTTCAACAAAACGATTCCATGATTTATTTTTTATCTGCAATTGTTTATTTGTTCTATGCTTTAATTTCAGAGTACATTGAAACATTAAACTGCTTAAATTTCAGTAAAAACTGGAAAAACGGGGGTGTTCTAAAACTTTTGACCGGTAGTCTATATAGTGACAACAGGGAGAAAGACAAAAGAGCAGGGAAATATAAAAAAGAGTTGGACAGATTGGGGCTTGATAAAGAAGGATCCCCTTCGGGGCAGATCAAGAAATTATTTAGGGGGGTTCAATAAAGGATAAGATGTTCTCATTTTGTGAAATATATCACCAAGCCTTCTTCAAGTCAATGTAATCATTGAGGAAAAATGGTAAATCTATCCAGAGCTAGCAGTGTCCGACCATAAATTTACCTTCTCCACAGGAAAATTTGGGAATATCGAGCTATTTGATGAAAAGGCCTCAGGCCTGTCATGAACTTATTCTAAAGAAAAAGCTGAAGATTTTGGAATTTTCTGATGGATCTTTATAACAACAATGTATATCCACAAAATGTTTCCAATACAAATCAATGAGAATATTGAACGGCCAAACAAATGACCCCGAGCACTAAACCTGAACTCGTCATTGTGGATCATCAGATCATTAATTATAATAATGGACAATGTAGCCACTAAAATTTGAATTACCTGGTGAAATAGCTCAGGATTCCACTGTGCTTTGCTATAGGACACGATCCCGAAAAAGGTACCTTTCTCTTTAGAGCCAAAACTAAACACTGAGTCGCAGGGATTAATACAGAGCCAGCGGCGAAAAGTATCATGGCTAGGATTAATTGCCGAGTGAAAGCAAAAGATGTGCAATTGCTGATTGTCCAATGATATCTCACACAACAATCATGTGACATAATTATAAGGGTGGAGGGGGGTAGGGGTTTACGTGCACCTGGTGAACCCCTCCTGGATCCGCCATTGCACTGGAATGGCTATGAAGAGGTCAGGTGAATTTGGACAGAGAACAAATCATTCTAAATGCCCATGACCACAGACCCTAACCCTAACCCTAACAGCTCAATTGGCATTTTAAAAAATGGCAGGACTGAGCCAATCAGACAAGTGTAGGTTCTGCAAGGTAGAAACAGAAAGCACAAGTCACCACCTTTTGGATGTAAAAAAAACTCATGTCAGAACAGCTGGACACGCAAAGGCACACAAAGTATGTCGAGTAATCCACCAGCACATCTGCAGAAATTTCAATATCCCAGTTCCAGAAAACTCATGAAAACATGAACCAAAAGCAATCATTGAAAACAAGGACATAATGCTCAAATACGACCTGATGATCCCATCCAGCATGAACATAGAAAACAAAGCACTGCGACTGGACATAGTATTCAGGTGCAAAAAGGACAATAAGGCGTTGTTAATTGAGGTTTCAGTACCCAGTGATTTTGGTTTAAATAACAGAAATCCAGAAAATGGCCAAATATCAAAACCTTATGAGTGAAGTGATGAGTGAGATGAGATGAGATGACCTTATGAGTCCTGGAAGCTGAAGGGTGTCAAAATTGTACAATTGATAATTGTAGCAACGGTAATGATAAAGAAGAACCTCACAAAGATCCTACAAACCATCCCTGAAAACATTACCACAAACAAACTACAGATGGAGGCTGTCTGGGGCTCAGTGATGATTCTGAAAAGAACCCTCGGGATAATAACTCTGAGAACAAGAAAACTTCACAACTTATCTAATGAATAATGGCCCTTCACCAAAACGAAGGTGGATACTTCGATACCTGGGACGACTCTGTTCCACCTTCTGAATCCCGAATTATGTAAATAACAATCAACGGCACACACAGAAGGGATTGCAAAACCCTGTCTCCTGCACCACCTTTTCTCAGGACATTGAGAAACTCAAAATGGAGCCAATTGTCATATATCGCATTCATGTCACCATGGGCTATGCTTAAAAAATAAATAAATGCATATATTTGTTGAACATACTTATTACGTGGCAGGACACCATAGCTGTCGGTCTTCCCTGCTGCCATGGTGATGAAAGCCATTCAAAACCTCACGTTCATACATCACCATAAGATGAGCAGTTTTGGGTGGACATGTGACCCTCTCGATTCAGGGTAATAACCATGTTTTGTCAACCGATGAATGGCAAAAAAGGGAACAGCGGTGTTTTGTTCTGCATTTCTCATTTTCCCGGCTTTGCCCCAGAGTACAATTCCAAGTGCAAATATTCGTTTTCTGCTTGTTCTTAGACACAGTCGAAGCACGACGAGGAATATTAAACTAACAAAAACGTTTGAGGGCACACTCAAGCAGACTTTAAAATAAGCAAATCCCACAATGCTTCAATGCTCTCATCAAAATGATACTGTCTTTTCACGTCTGCTTCTTCGCTTAACAGGTAAACGTACTGGCTGCCCCTTTCAATCCTTTCTCCTTCCACTCTCTTATGTCCATCCGTTTGAAGAGAGCGGATATAATTTGTTTCAACTAAATTAAGGGAACACAGATTAGAACATCAAAAATCAACCCACAACTTTGGATTCTGCTTCTCCGATATGTCTGAGACCGACGCTCAAAATGCTGAGCTGACAAACGACACCTGCGGGGTCTTCGTTGTGATTTGTAGTTCAGGAAGTGACATCCCTGCATATTCACAATTGTAGCTGGAATTATTAAGCAACGAGTTATCCATTATTTAGTTTCCATCTCAAAATATTTATTCACTGAATGGGTGACTTCAATGATTCAAAGCAAATTTGTCACTGTCAGTAAATGTCCTTAAATGGAAACATTTATAAATTAAAGTGAGACCGTGGAGCTTCACTTGTGCCTAAGGAGCCTCACATGACCAAAGACAATGGCATGGCATATGAGCTTGGAAGGCCACAACCATTCCCCAAGAGAGCTGGTACATATACAGTATATATATATATATATATATATATATATATATATATATATATATATATATATATATATATATATATATATATATATATATATATATATATTCAACATTCTCCTCACTTGTTTAATGTATTATAATCTATGCTGTCAGTCTATTGATAACATATTGTCAGACAAAGAACAAGGTGATACAGCAAGACATCTCGATGAAGAGCTACATCATGTGATTGAAGTATTGTGCTGTTGCCTACGTGATGCCAGGACCGTAAGTCTTCCTTCATGTTGTTGTTGTTGTTATTGTTGTTGTTGAAGAATAACCCCAGTCAGTCCTGCACAAACTGGCTCACAGCATAACAACAGAGCCAACCGATTCTGCAGAGACCACACAGCTTTAGACTGAGGAGAAGAGGTAGAGATTAAGAGACAGAGAGATGAAGAGGCAGAGATGAAGAGAGAGAGAGAGAGAGAGAGAGAGAGAGAGAGAGAGAGAGAGAGAGAGAGAGAGAGAGAGAGAGAGACAGAGAGACAGAGACAGAGAGAGAGACAGAGAGAGACAGAGAGACAGAGACAGAGAGACAGAGAGAGACAGAGAGAGGGGCTGCACCCTCACCATGCTCTGGACACACCTCAACGCATTAGTTTGGCTGCCTCTCAGCCTCAATTGACATTCGGATAGTTTACCCACATTATATTTTTGCACTACACCACTGATCTCTACTCTTTACAAGAGGTGAGGTCCAACAGTACCAATCTTCTGCCCTGCCTTGACCATAATCCTCCTCCACTTCCCCCTGTCCTCAGCCAACTCTCCCCACTCTCCAACCACCCCCAAATTATTGATATCACTCCTCACCCAATCTTCCCATCTCAACCACAATTGACCTCTTTTCCCCCTCCCTTGCTCCCTCAACCTTTCCACTCTCTTTGCCCTTCTCTCTTCCTCCATCCACACCAAGTGGTCAGCCCACTTCAGCCATCGTTTTATCAATCTCCCCATCAAGCTCATGTGCACATCAATCTCTTCCCTCAGATCATCTATCTTCCTTCAATCCACTCTCACAATCCCCCTGACCCAGTTGTTCTCACAGACCAGCAACCTCTGTTGTTGTATCTGTCAGTGCCACCGTTTTGAGACCATAAAGGAAGGCCGGCACCATACAAGAACCAAAACTTTCCCTTTCAAATATATTGATATCTTTCTGTCTGATAATATTGTTTTCTATGAAAACAAATTCAAAATCAGTGCGAAAAGTTGATGTCACAGAAGTTGCGTACGCACACTCTTATTCCCTGTACTACGAAGCCAAGTAATCCCCGCTCTACATTAAAAAAGCTACATATATTATTTCTTTAATTCCGTTCCTACCTCGGCATGCAGATAGACAACCAAGCATCAGTTCAGGTGTATGTCGCTGCCACGTAATTCTTCCACTCCGAATCTGGGAGGCCATTGGTTCAAACCCTGTCAGAGTCATAGCAAAGACTTTAAAAATGGTATGTGCTGCTTCCTTACTTGAAGGTCAGTTTTGAAAAAGATTGAGAACGGACAACCAACGCTGGGAAGGCAATGGCAAACCACCCCGTATAACCCTTGCCAAGAAACTGCTTTGTCTGCCGATGCTGTCATGGAGGTTAACAGGGGGTCATGCACCGGTAATTAAAAAGATTATTCTGAAGTCACCTTTCCGCAAACCGTACACGTACTATTGTTCAAGCAAATCGTGCAGCACCTCCTCCTTAAGTAAATAGATGTGATGCCAACATTGAGTAAAAGGAGGAACAGATTGGAAGAGGATGGGGATGACAGTGTCTCGTTATTGTGTACGTATATTGGACGGGATATTCTGGAAACTAGGGAAGAGACTTGTATGAGATACAATATATTGCTGAGGCTGTGGGGGTCGGGAAGTTCCCTGTGTAGGTTCCCCCAAAAAAATTTACTAGATGATGACGTCATTGGCATCCAGATTGGGAAAAATAAGTCGAAAAAAAAGATAAAACATGAAGGAATGGAATCCCTGAAAACAACCAAACAAGGTTGGAAGGAATGACCACACAGGAATGACACCATCACACAACTCCACAATCGTTTTTCGATTGCCCCTCACAACATCGTTTGACATTTTTCCGTGTCAATCCAACAACAGCTAAAATACACAATTACTGCAACACACACGACAAATCAACAATGACATCAAACACAGACATCTTCTTGCCACCTATAACAAAAATGTCAAAATATGCTGTGCTGGCAATCCGTAAGAGGACAGTGGTGTTGCATTATAGTGTTTGGTATTTTTTTTGGAGATTCCATCCCTGCATGTTTTTTTTTCATTTTTTATAAAATGTTTTTTGATCACTATGGATTGGTAACAACAAGCTCAAATGAGCTAAGATCCTCATCCTCTTAATTTTGACGTCATAAAAACGAATATGACGTCATTGTGATGTATCAGGTTTGCGATAAATTATCTGTGCTAATGCCCGGCTTGATTCCCGCAAACAAAATTCAAACAGCTTGCCTAGTTTCGGAGATAATGGTATTTGCGATATCCATTAGCGGCGATATTATGATGTCAACTTTTTTTCTAGGAAGAATTTCCAAAACCGGAGATGGTTACTGCCTGCGCGTGGGCTTTCTGCATATACATGGCAAGTTTCACGAAGATCCGATGAAAACTCTGGGTTGTGAAACAAAAAATGTCAAAAAATAGGAATGACGTCATAAAAATTGATATGACGTCATAGTGATGTATCATATGTGCGGTAATTCATCTCTGCTAATGCCCTGTTCGATTCCCGCAAACAGAATTAAAAAAGCTTGCCTAGTTTCGGAGATAATTTTTTAGGCGATTTCCATTAGCGGAGATATTTTGACGTCATAACTTTTTTTCTCGGAGGAATTTTCAAAATCGGAGATGGTGACTGTCTGCGCAGGGAATTTTTACATATAAATGCCAAGTTTCAGGAAGTTTCGATGAAAACTGTTGGCTGTGAAACAAAAAAGTCCACAAGAAGAAGATGAAGAACAACAACGTGAGTAAGACTTAGAGATCCTCCACGAGGATCTAAAAATTCACCGCAAACATGTTTCTCAAATGTTTCAAAGTTAGAATTGCAAACACACACCCACATTGTTACACACACACTCACACACTCATGCACACTTCCTTAATCCACTCTGTGCTCATAATAGTACAACATTCATTTATGTGCAGCGTGTTGATGCGGATAGCATCGTTTCAGGGAGTGTGGCTGTATGACAGATGCCGTTTCCCCTGAAGGTTGAAGCAGCTGGATTTTGGTTTTTGTCCAGAGTGTCAGCAACAATCACCTGCCACAAGACACTAAGTGCATAAGACACTATGGGATATTTACCATGCACCAGCAACCAATGTTAGCAGACGTGACACCAGGCTGAACATCCCACATGACGGAACCAAAAGCACCGATCCGGTTAACGTCGGGTCGTGAATGGAGCCCAGATTAGAAATCTCAACCTTGAGTTTGCGAGCTACCTCTGAGCTATCCTGCCAAGCCAGTGTAATGACGACGAGCCACATATGGCCTAAACGCACGAGTTCCAAACTTTTCCTTTGATCCAGACGTGAAGTCCCGTCTTCAAATCAAAAAGAACTCGAGGAGTAGATGAAACAAAAATTTGGCAATTTTCAACATGCAGAAGGCTCCTTCGTTTATGTGGAATGAGTTATTAATAAGAAATGCGATTGAAAAGAATTCCACCCTGCTCCAGAATGAACCTGGACATCTGAGAATCAGTGTATCAGTGTTAATGACAAGTAAAGGGAAAACTATAACATCACTTGGTGGAGAGTATACACCCGCCAGGCTGAACAGGTAACGTTTTGTAGAGTTAACAACTCTCCATGATCAATGAATCGGTGAAATAAAATCCATAATATAATGAACATAACCAATGAAAGAGAATCGTATTTGAGTTTGAATCTTACGCGCATCTTGCAATCGCTTTCGGAAATGTGAAATGGATGTTAAGCTGGGCATCCCATCTGCCAGTATTCGTGGGAGGATGTTAAAAATCCCATGGAGTGTTCGATGAAGAGTACAGGTGAGTTATCTCTGGCATCCTGAACAAATTTCAACCTCCTGCCCAAGTCTCTTTCAGTCGCATGTCAGATCTGGTCAGCCAGTTCGTGAAAGACTCGGGTCTAAAACGTTCCCTGGCTGACCACAAAAAAAGTATACATAATTGGGACCTTTAAATACATCATAATCACACAAGTTAAATAATGCTTTAATATCTCATTAACTACAATTATGGAAATGTCACACTGTCCATGTGATACCCCTTTCCTGGGGTAGACGCTTCGATATTGATTGTCTTGTGTCATCATTCCGTGTTATTCTTCCGTCTTCTGCAAACCATTTTTTTTAATCTCGTGTCGATGTTACAATAATAACATGGCAGCCTTATCAATTTATGGATTTATTTGTTCGCATGCAGCACAAGTCTGCGGGGTAGCATCATTAGCTGAGGGCACGCCAGTGCCACCGATGCAGTGCCCCCTTCTGGTTCGGGTAGGAATTTGTAATTGGTTCATGGTGCCAGTCCATCCATCCATTGGGACCATCCTCTGTGCAAAGCAATGGTGTTGTTTAAGCAGTCTCCTGGGCTATTGGGCACAATCCTGGATTGGTCGCCACTCCGATGGAGGATACCAGCATGCTGGGACTCATTTTGCTGACCTCGGAAGGATCACAAGCTGAATGAACCCCACCTGGTATTAATTCAACAGCCAAGTGGGATTTGAACTCAGGATTCTAGGATCCCAAGCCCACCACTCTAACCATTAAGCCAACATCAGGCTTTTGGTACCGGTGATAACTCGCCTACTATTCTCGAAGGACACCGTGGGATCTCTCATGTTTTTCCAACTAATGCTGTCCAACGAGACGCCGGTTCAACGTCCATCCGAGGGACGGCACACACATTGTTGAATCACCTTGCCTATGAAACACCGGGATGACAGTTTATAGCTTGGTCGGGATTCATACCCAGACTACACAGTTAAGAGAGAGCATGCCTCTCTCTTGGTCCATTCATGGATACGAACAGACATCATCGCTCAGTTCCAACTGAAAGACACTGCCTCAGCCAAGATGATAATAGAAACAGCCGGACATCCATAATAACAATTTGAACAGACAATGGCATCCACTTCTTTACTTTCTGAATGATATATGTCGATATCTCTCACTATTCAACCCATACGATTGATAGCTAAGGAAAGTTCGTGCTCGTAAAGCAGTGTCCAATTCAAACAAGAACATGTTGGAAGCATTCAAATTCTCTAAACGAAGGTCTGCAGTTGTCAATAGACAAGGAAGATGTCAGAAGTTCGTGACATTCTCTGAAAACCAATCACAGATCATGGGAGTCACGTCGATGGTGCTGTTTCCATCTTCGACATTTCCATTGTCTGTAAGTGTACTCGTGGAATAATGTGTGAAACAATTGATTGCATGAGTTTTCCGATATTTTAAAGATGTATTCCCACCTTTCAAAAGCATCGGCACACGCAGACCGTGCAACAATCACATTTCTAGGTCTTCCCAGGAGGTACAAGAAGGGTCCAAGATCCAACATCACTCCAGACATTCATAGGTGCCCGTAGTTCTTTGCTCATTAACTTTATTAATTAATGAACATGTGTTGATTTGCCCACAGGCCTGCTAATCAAAGGGACTTCCTGACTCTTTCAACTTTGCTTTGTATAAAAAACAACAACAAAAAAAACATTGCTTTGACGTTTTCCTTGATGTTTCACTTGATTATCCGATGAGAAACAGCAGTCTTGGACTTTTCTCAAGAACATGTATCATAATTGGTCTCAAGCCCCCACCAGCTCTGCCAAACAATTACACGTTTTCAAAGGTATACTTGATATTACTCTTCTTGTAGTCAAGTCCAGTTCCACTCAGTATCCAGGAAATCTCACTCACAAAAAAACTCAACCAAATTCGATGGTGCGCCATCACAAATCCCCACGCTTCCCATCTAAAGCAAAGTTGAAAGATGGCAAAAAGTTCAACCGGGAATGACCCAAAATCAAAATTTGAGTAAGAAAACTTTTTTTCCCTCCATTTTGAGCCTCGTGACCATAAGTCCCCACCCATGGGGCATGAACACCTGGGGTCAAATCCAATAAATTGTTACATATTTCATGCATCCCCCAATGTTGAATGCATACATAAAATTTCACTGAAATTTTTTTTCAAATGTAGCTGCTATTGCATTTTTTGGTATTTGACGCCATCCCAGGGGATGGGACCAAACATGACATGGCTCTTGTATATTGGTGCCATGTGGTGATCATAACTACCAAATTTGGTGAAATTCTGCCCAACCGTTTCGGAGGACATAGAGTGACGGACGGACAGACAGACAGAACCAATTGCAATATCCCCCCAGTTTTTTATTCAAAAAGCGTGGGGATAAAAATAAATGTCATCAGATCACCAAATAAAGTTTCGTAACCAACGCTATCACGATATTATGCCAGGTGTCTCACCTCTGCAGGCAAATGTGATGCTCACCTGTTCTAAAGTGTGTCTATTTTGAGTTGAAAGGAAATTGTAACGCGATGGATAGGAAGTAAATTTATTCGAACAATCCTCGACACATTGCGATATCCATCCAGTCTTTGCATCTGTGGATGCTCTTCGGAGTCATTTTGATTACCGTTGTGTTGGAATAACAGTCCTCAGCATTCCAAAGGAGGCTTCCTTGGAAGCGGAGTATAAAATCAACCACTTACCTTTTTGCGGCCTTTGTGCACCTGACTGTATTTTTACAATGAGCGCACAATGTGATCTATTACCCTCATTAAATTTCCACAAATGGATTTTCACAAAAACCCTTCCCCAATTGCTCCATGAGAAAACAAAGTTCTGACAAAATACACGTAATTAATTGTTCTTGCTGTGGTTTGTGATCAAGTGGTGTATCACTTCGGGTTATCTCATGGTCAATATCCCTCAGAGTTGCTCTTGAATAAACTTGGAATACAAGGCTCTGTCTTGTTTGTTTTTTTTCTTTTCTCATTCTGTACGATATGAGACATTTACATTTTTAGCTCACCTGGAACGTAGTTCCGGGGAGGTTATGGGATGGTGCGTAGTCCGTCAGTCCGTCCGTCCATCCATCAACACTAACTTGCAACTTATTCTATGAAACTACACATGTGATTTTGATAAAACTTAACCACAACCTTCATCACCCGTCATGTACCAAAGTTTGTTCATTACACTAGAGAGAAAAATCGGGATCCGAGGGGGCCGACGGAGGGGTGTATGGGAGGGGTTGCCCCCCTAAAATAGCTATTTGCTTTCTTCTCTGAAACAGTTTGGATCCACATACAGTTTGGATGAAACTTGGCCACAACCTTCATCACCTATGATGGATCAAAGTTTGTTCATGCTGTTAATAAATAAATAAATAAAAATTGGGGTCTAAAAGGGTCTTCAGGCGGCTTGCTCCTCCAAAGAGGGATTCACTTTCTACTCAGAAACTCGGCACACAATTCAGATGAAACTTGATCACAATCTTCATCACTCTGTATGTACCAAAGTCTGTTTTGGACATTAAAAAAGTCGATGCTGTGACTGGTTCATCGGCACATTTTGCTGATTCCGTCCCACGTTGACTTACTCCGAAGTATCGTTATTCTACCAGGTGAGCACCCAGGGGTGTTGCCCCTATTTTAAAGTTGTTCGTCACCATTTAAAAAAAGGGCAAAAAGGAGATACAGCATGATATTAAAAAAACGTTGTGGACGAGTTATGTGAAAACGAGGTGGATGAGATGGGTGTGTGACAATAACAAATTGATTTAATTTTGATGAAGATCCAGATCCAGATCCAGATCCGGATCTGATAATTTTTTAATCCTTAAATTGTTCTTCGTCATTGAGAGATGGGGCCAAAAACGACATATGGCATCATATTTCAAAAGGTTGTGGAAAAGTTATGACAAAACTAGGTGGACAAGTTAGGTGTGTGACAAGGATGAACATTTCGATTTCGGTGAAGATCCAAATCCGGATCCGCTACGGAGAATTTAAATATTTTTTAAAGTGATTCTTCACCATTGAGAGATGGGGCCAAAAATGATATATAGCATTATATGTCAAAAAGTTTTGGACGATTTATGACAAAACTTGGTGGATGAGTCATTGGTTAGGTGACAATAACAATCCAATTAGAGTTTAGTTCAGGTCCGGATGCAGTGGTATACAAAACTTAAACTGCAGCCTGATGGAGGTATGTGCTCTACCAAGTGCCATTCTAGTTATACTATGGATACAAGCAGAGCAAAGTTTGACAAGATCCCCCCTCGACCCACTCAACCATAAGCACTCCCTACCTCTTACACCCTTGTCTGAATAACATCCTCAGTCCTGGATATGTACTAATTTTCCTGAACATCAGCAACATCCGGCCAACAACATAGCATGTGATTCCAAATTAAAAACGTCCAGTAACCTGAACAAAACGACCGAGGAGAACATGTACGAGTACTTCTTTATTGGCCGAAAATATTTCCACCTAATTCTTGCCGGGTTGGCCAGGGAAGGTTTTTGGAGCAAGTTTTTCATGAGAAACTGGCTGGTTAGGCCTGATGTGTCACTAAAGGGGAATTTGGGCAGGAATTTGTCATTTGTCCAGGGTGCCGGCGATACATTGCTTACTCTTTGCAAAAGTCACCATTGAAGTTTAAACCTTCACTGACCAGTGCTTGAGGAGGGGTACTCCAGCCGTGCCTCAGAATGATGGCGTACACAATGACGTATCACCCTGAATGCAAACTAAACACCATGGTTATGGTTCATAGCTAGGTTAAGATTCAAAACATGGCTAGACAGCTCAGAGGTGAATGCACATACTTCTTCCTTCTTATGCAGCACGGTACCGTGGCATCATTGGCTGAGGGCACAGATGTGCCCCGATGCAATGCCCTCTATAGGTTAGTGCAAGAATTTGTAATCTGGCCATGGTGCTGGCAATAGCTTGCCCACTGTTTACGAAGGGCACCGTGGAATCTGGAACCTCCACCAACTCATGCCGGCAAACAACATGCCTAGTTTAATGTCCATCCAAGGGACGGCACTTACATTTATGAACTACCCTGCCTGTGAAACACCGGGATGACAGTTTATAGCTGAGTCGGGATTAAAACCCAGGCGAGACGGCTTAGAGTCGAGCATGCTTACTTGGCGACCATCTTGCCAGCTCGAATGCACTTACTATACCTCAAGCTTATCCCATCATCCTTCATGAACGACAATAAAAGGTTTATCATTTTGTTTGTATGATGTCATCCTTCAATTTTATGATTGTGCTACAACTAATCTCTCAAACCCTCTTTTCAAAATGAACATATTTATGAACCATTCTTACTCGCGTGTCATTAGGCGAGTCAATAAAATAACCAACCTGAACGACCCGGTACAGACAGCGTTACAGCCATGAGTAAAACCACAATCGATGATGCAATACGAGAAGCTATGGATGCAGCCTGGCCACCCAAAGGACACTAGCTAGACTGGAAATAAAATCCTACAGGTTGCTTAATGAGTTACAATCAGAAGCAAATAGGAGACCTTACAAACTAAGAATCGGACTCTACTCTTAATAATGAACTCGAGAGTTCATAGAACACCTGTGCCGGTAAACAAAATTGAGAAAAAAGACAAGGGAAGGTTCTTTTAAACTCTGGCTTTGTGTTTCCGAGCACGATCTATATAAGCTTTGTTTGTGAACTTTGAATAACAGGTGCGATGGCAACCATAGGAAGCAGATGGGTCAAACGGAAAAGTCCAGAGCTGAACCTTCTGCTTCCTCTTATTCGAGAAAATGATTTCGGAACGATCTTTGGAAAAAGGTGGACAAACCAAACAGATCTTTTGGACGAAGTTAGCTCCATGGTTGCATCGATATGCACCGCCATTTTTGTCTGAATCTCGCTGTTACTCTGCACTCAGAGCATGCGGAACATCTGATTGGTTGAGACGGTGTAAAATTTTGCCCAAGTACGACTAAACTGGAGGTTCGAGAAGTGCAAACAAGGCAACTTGTGTTCTACAGTGTTTAAATATATATTTAAATCGAAATAAAATAAAAGTTTTCAAGGCTGTAGAAAACAAACAAACAAAAACAAATAAAAACATTGAATCGGAAGTTTACCGGCACAGATGCACCCTCTTTTACACCACCTTATTTAACAAGTTACATTAGTTCTTCATGCCTGTTGTTTGTGTCCTTTGACATCCCTAAGTACAGTAATTTTCCTCTTTGGAATGATTTTCAATTTTGTTTGACCACCAGACTGACTGAAGCAATTGCTTCACTGTGAGTGCACACGAGTGCTTGGGATGAGATTCCGTACAATTTGCCAAATTTAGAGACAAATACTGCTGAACTACAGGCTCTTGTTCCGGTTCATGTTCTAATCAGTGTTTGACAGTGCTCAAAATGTAAACTTCAATTGAAATTGAGTAGTTTTCTCAATCATTGACTGAGGTCTGTCAGGCAGACAGAGTGAACCAATTGCTTCACTGTGGTTTGCGTTACATGTGTGGGATAACTACAAATATGTTGGCAAAAACAAAAACACCAGGGGTTGGAGGTTGATCCAAATTTAAAACTGTGGGCACAACTATCTTGCGTCACTGTTTTATTGGCAAGGCTCGTGGCTGACATATTCATGACTCAGTAAGGTACTTAATACCCAGTGCATGACACCTCCTTAGAAGGCCTTCCGATGATAATGGTACAACATCAGGATGTCCATCCAAATCCGTGTGAAAATTCACAGCCATTTACAGAGATTCTTTATTACCTCTGCCACCGAACCCGCTCTGTCTGCTTGTTACTTGCAAAATGGAAGATTTTTCAAGTATATTGGTTAGTCAATTTTGGTATTCTGTCTCTCTGTTTGTCTGTCTGTTTGTTGCCTTCAAGTCGCAATTTTAAACCGATCTTCACGAAACTTCAACACATGGTGGAGTTTGTCAGAAGCAAGAAGCCTATTGTTTTTGAGGTTAACTTAGCCCAAAGATCAAGAACTTCGGTGGTATTTCTAAAATCCTCAATTTTGATCTAATTGAATTGAAATTGGAAGAGGATTTATATTTCAGGTCACTGAATTCAATCAGCCAATTATTTTTAGGTCAACATCGGCCAAAAGCTCAACATAGTCCCAAGGTCAACAACCAAGGTGGTATTTCTAAAATCCTCAATTTTCATCCGATTGACTTGAAATCTGAAGAGGATTTATATTTCAGGTCACTGAATTCAACCACCAATTATTTTTGAGGTCAACATACGCCAAAAGGTAAACATCGGCCCAAGGTCAGCAACGAAGGTGGTATTTCTAAAATCCTCAATTTTCATCTGATTGACTTCAAATTTGAAGAGGATTTATATTTCAGGTCACTAAATTCAACTAGTCAATCAATTTTGAGGTCAACGTTGACCAAAAGCTCAACATTGACCAAAGGTCAATAACTGAGATGGTATTTCTAAAATCCTCAATTTTCATCCAATTGACTTGAAATTTGAAGACGACATACATCTCAGGTTACTGAATTCATCGAGCCAATTATTTTTGAGATAAACATGGACCAAAAGGTCAATATAGGCCCAAGGTCAACATAGGCCAATGGTCAACAACTTAGCTGAGATTTCTAAATTCCTCAATTTTCATCCGATGGACTTCAAATTTGAAGAGGATTTATATTTCAGGTCACTGAATTCAACTGGCCAATTATTTTTGAGGTTAACATAGACCACAAGGTAAAAATAGGCCCAAGGTCAACAACTAAGGAGGTATTTCTAAAATCCCAATTTTCATCCGATTGACTTGAAATTGGAAGAGGATATATATTTTAGGTCACTGAATTCAACCACCTATTATTTTGGAGGTTAACATAGACTACAAGGTAAACATAGGACGACATTCTAAAATCCTCAATTTTCATCCGATTGACTTGAAATTTGAAGAGCATTTTCTTGTCAGGTCGCTGAATTCAAACACCTATTAATTTTGAGGTCAAATTTGTTTTATGAATTTTGCAAGTTTCGTGCTCTGAATGACGGCTTCTTCTTGTTTGCTTGTTTGATTGTGTGCACGATATCTCAAAAAGTTGTCGACGGATTCCGACGAAACTTGGTGGACACGTTTTGTTTGTGATGAGGAAGAATTGTTTCGATTTTGGTGAAGATCCGAATCCGTATCCGGATCTGATAATTTTTTCAGTGATTCTGCACCATTGAGAGATCGGACAAAACTAATATATATCACAATATCTCTAAAAGTTGCGGATGAATTTGGATGAAACTTGGTGGACAGGTTGGGTGTTTGACCACGAAGAATTGATTTGATTTTGTTGAAGATCCGAATCCGGATCTAGATATGAGAATGATTTAACTTTTAAAGTGATTCTTCACCCCTGAGAGATAAGGCCAAAACCATATATAGCATGATATTTCAAAAATGAATTGGGCCTGATATGTTCTTGTGGATCAGGCAATGCGGGGTGGAGGTACATGCCTTGCCGAGTGCTCTTCCAGTTCATATTAAATGGGTCAAAGATAAGATTCTACACAAGGTTGAGTATCACAGAGAAGAGGGGGGGGGGCAGTGCAGGGGGTAAACACTTGTGATAAAATGTGAATAGAATCTATCATCACATCAGGTGCTGCATGTCAACTGGCATACTTTCCACTCATAGCAAATAGCAATCACAACAGAGTACGACTTCCATCAGTTTCTATATAATGCACAAAAATAAGCCTGAGAACCTTATGGCGAATTTTTTTTCTTTTAAAGTGATGCACCTAAGTGGAACTGTCGAAAGTGGGAAGTTTGAGGTCACAATTCAGGTCAATTGTTTGCACATCTTTTCAAGTATACGAGGTATTCTCATCTTGAGATACAACCATATCTTCCCTGATCCATAATATACAAGTGAATAAAAAAAATTATGCTAAATAAAAAAAAGCAATGTAGGGATGACAAACTACAGTCTAAAAAATGTTTTAAACAAGATTGGGATGATGTATGTTCAGACAGTAGCTCACAGTATTGCTGTCACATAACAATCCCCACATCACTGTCTCCAGACTAATATCTCTCTGAAAGTATTAGACCTTTTTTAAAACCTTGTTTAGACTGCAGTTTGTCAATCCTACATTGCTTTTTTCATTTAGTATAATTCTTTTTATTCACTCATTTCTGCAACTACTCAGAGGATACCCAATCTTTGAACAAAAGTGCCAAGAGATCTGAGCAATGTCAAATACTGCATGTCTTCCTGCATGTCTTACGATATTGTGATGTGCTGAAGTAGCGAATCTGCTGCCGAGAAACCATGACATGAGAAGGTTCTTGATCACGTGGTTCGCTTTTACATTGATACTGTGACGGGAGGAGTGTTTGTGATCACGTGTGTCCCATGTGAAGCACTCGTCCCTTGCTATAATTTCATTTTCATAAATATAACACTGAAAAACAAGGGATTTCCCAAGGCATGATAATTCTGCTGATATTATTTGATGTCAAAATGTATGACCAAAAAAAATTGGAAATATGTTCCAGACATCAGTGTGACCACTCCTTGGCTTTTTTCACAAGATCTTGGCTATGCGTTGTTCACCTTGGCGTCTTGGTTTTCGATAGGTTTTCTTGGCGTATAGGTTTTCTATGATCATTGCTTTTCTGAAACCTTGTGAATTATTGGCTTTTTTCATTGGCTCACCTTGACATTTATGAAAATGAGGGGTGGTCACACAGCCAGACATGTCAGCTTTCTACCCCCAAACAAATATGAGGTGGGTCAGAAACCTGGCGCATCACATACACCCTCACTCAGCCTATTAAAAATACAATCCACAGTTAGAAACAAATATATAATAAATGTAAGGCAAAATACAAAAAAACTACACATTTCGTGCATATAAAAATTATTGGCTCTGCCATCTTTCAATATAGATCTCCAATAAACATTCAATACAGATTTACATATGTGGGATGTGGACTCACCAGTACTCCCTGGTCCAACCCCACCCGAGCGTCGCTCATCAATAACTGTTTTCACATTCCATGGCTTCAGGACTTTAGTTCCCATCCGAATTTGCAAACAGATGAAAGCCATCTTCAAAAATGAAGCTTAAATCATGAAAATGATTTGTCGCATTTGGACAATTTGTCTACTTTCTACATGTGTCACGTAATTTACAAGTCGTATTTTGCATCATTTTATTCCGAAGTGTGCACTGACTTTTACTGCAGTGGCTGCGATGGAACTTCTGTACACAGACATATACACAGATCAGTGTTGTTCGTATATCGCGCACGGAAATAGAAAGCAGCAGCGAACGGAAAGTGGGAGTAAAGCTCTCTGCGCTGCGGTTCAGGAGAAGCTATAAAACCTCAGCATCGACATGGGGAAATGATCGATTCAAAGAATGGTGCAAGAGCTGCACATGAAGATATGGATTTTTAAGTGGTGCAAACCGCTTCCATATTTGGTATGTCCTTACTTCCATCCGTTGGTCACAAATGACGAAGAATAACCTTTCTAACGAAACCGTGTTTTGTTCGTTTCTAGTTTCTTGTTTAGTTTTTCCCATGTTGTTGTTAATAGTTTTTTTGTTGTATATTTGTATCAGGACATTAAGGTCAACCTGCCTGTTGAGGAAGTAACGCTCGATCCAACACAGGCTACTATTTAAGTGGTGCAGACACATCACTGCACAGCTTCCTTCGGACACGGCATACTTTCCACTCATGTGGATTTTTTTTTTCCGGGATGTTTGACAAAATAACAAATAATAAAAAAATGAGGTATCTTCAAAAAAGGAAGCAAGCGAGGACAATGAACCGGTGTTTATTTATTTTTATTTGGCTTCATGATGAACGAGAAGATGAATTCCCGGGTTTGACCGATCTCGTTTTTTTTTGCTTTTTCCATGGTCTGGAGAACTGAAAAGTGATCCCTTCCTCGACAATCAGCTGAACAGACCAAGTAGGTTATCATATGTAACCTAATCGACTTTTTAGGGAAGATACTACAACTTTAGTTTTGTACTGTAGGTAGCAGATGGGGGCAGACATTGTTTTCCATGACATCCCTTCATTTTTTTTTTGTATACCTTGTCGAGGCTCGTATGAGAGCTAACACACAACGCACAGCAAGGGGCATGAGACAAGAGGGGCAGGAGTGGGAGGGACAAAACAGTGGGGAACAGACACAGATCTGTGGAAGGGAGAGGGATGGGACGGGGAACATGGCGAATAGAAGATGGACATTACAGGGACTTTCAGGAAGGAAAGCAGGGGAATTGAAGGAAGTGGGCTTGGGTGGATTATCGGGGGAAGAAAAGATTGAGGATTTGGAATTGGGGATGATAAGAGGTGGTGGTGAACAGCTGTTTTGAAAGCCTGGAGGGAAGAATGGGAAAGAATAGAATGAGGGAGTTTATCCAAAGGCGGGAAAAAAGAGGAATGAAAGAGTGAAGGTGAGCATTGATTCGTGATTTTGGTAGTTTTACCAGAAGGGGGTTTTTGGCGGACATTGCGTGCCCTGTGGAAATGTGGTGGGGACAAATCGCAGAGAGAGTAGGGGGCGAGGATGGAGAGGAGACAGTAGAAGACAGAAAGACCACCGACCAACCTGCGGTGATTGAGTGAGAAACCCAAACACTCATCATCATTGCGGGAGATGCGGATGATCCTAAATGCCCTGGTTTCTACAGCGTGAAGCCGAGAAAGGTGGGAGGCAGGAGCACCAGCCAAGATGGGAGAGCAGTACTCCATCAGGCTACGGACAAAAGCTTTGTAAGTGGTCAGGAGCTCAGGAGGGCCGAGGAAGGACATTGCACGCCAGAGGATTCCCAGTCAGCGATTGGCTTTGGAGGCGAGGTTTGAAATGTGACTTTCCCAGGAAAGGTGATGGCAGATAGTGAGACCCAGAAGCTTGAAAGAAAGGACTTCTTCCAGAGGATTGTTGAGAAAGTGGATGGGGGTTTTTTCTAAACGGTCCTTTCGAAGAGACATGGTGAGAGTGTGAGATGTGTCTGGATTGAAAGACATGTTCCATGTGTTGGACCAGTTTGTGATTTTATCCAGATCTGCAGTGAGCGAAGAAGCTGCTGCGTGCCGGTCTGAGTGATGACAGATGGTACGGCAGAGGGTGGAGCCATCAGCAAAGAGATATAGAGGATTTTCCAGAGAGTCGGAGAGATCATTGATGAAAAACAGAAAAAGAACAGGGCCCAGAACGCTACCTTGAGGAACTCCAGCCTGGACAGGAAGAGGGGATGAAAGAACTCCATTTAGGGCCACACGTTGACTGCGACAGGAGAGGAAGTCTGCGAGCCATGAGTGGAGATGGCCTTAGATACCATGGGAAGAGAGTTTGGTGAGTAGGGCAGGGTGCAGACTGTGTCAAAAGCACGTGATATGTCCAGGGATAGGGCTCAGATTTCCTGTCTGGCATTGAGGATCTCCATCCATTGATGGGAGAGCAGAAGCAGCATATCCAGGGTAGAGTGACCTGGTCTGAAACCAAATTGATGATCGGAAATCAAGCCATTGGAGAAGAGGAAGGATTTCATGCCTGAAGTGATGATGGATTCCATAACCTTGCTGATCATTGGGAGAAGGCTGATTGGTCTGTAGTTGCAGGTATCTGTTTTTGCACCTTTTTCTGCAGGGCAGTGATGTTTGCAGATTTCCAAGCAGATGGCAGATGACCTTGAGCAAATGAGAGGGTGAATAGAACAGAGAGAGGGTGAGCAAGAGCAGAAGAGCAGACTTTGAGGACACGTGGGCTGATGCCATCTGGACCGGTTGCAGAATCTGAGTCGAGGTTTGAAAGCAAGCTCTCCACCTTGTCAGGAGAAAAGGACACAGAGTCCAGGGACAATTGGGTGCAACTGGGTAAGGTGGGAAGAGAAAGTGATGGGTTTTGGACACAAGATTTAGCTGCAATCACCGAGTTTAGGCATTCAGCTTTTTCACATGCGGTATCAGCAGTGCGGCCATTTGAGGTAAGGGAGGGGATGGAGGGGGACATACACCAGAAACAGATTTGATTAAACGCCACCAGGATTTTGAGAAGGGAGAGAGGTTTGAGAGTTCAGACTTGAGATGAGAAAGGCATTGTCTTCTGGCTCTCCTGTTGGTAGATACACACTTGTTCCGAGCTTTGTGGAAGGAACTGAGATTGCCCTCAGTTGGGTTTGCTTTCCATGAGGCAAAGGCATGTTGTTTCAGGACAACTGCCTCGCCACAAGCTTCAGTAAACCAAGGGTGAGAGGAAGGGTAGGACAACTGAAGACGAGAGGGGATAAACCTGTGCAGGAGGGAGAGCAAGTTTCTTTGAAAGAATTTCCAGGATGAGTTGATGTTTGAGAAAGTAGTGATAGGAGACCAGTCTGTAAGTTTGATGGCTGCTTGGAGAGCTTGCCAGTCAGCTTGAGTAAAATGCCAGACTCGACGGTGGTGAGGTGGTTCTCTGATAACAGCCAGAGAGATGTCTACTTTGACAAGGACGTGGTCAGAAGAACCGATTGTAGCAGAGGAAGAGCAGCAGATATTGTCAGGGAAATTTGTCAAAATAAGATCCAAAAGAGATGGCGTACCATTGGTTGAGATCCGGGTAGGGAAGTTGACCAATTGAGTCAGTCCCAATGAGTCTCAGAAAGCTTTTGCTGAGGTGCCATGACAGGTGAGAGAGGTACCCACACCGAGCCAACTGGCATGATGACAATTGAAGTCACCACATGGGAGGATGAGAGAGTTTGGATGAGAAGATAGAAGATGGTCCATGTTTTCGGATAGTGAGGTGTAGATGGAGTCATCACTGTTAGCTGGACGGTACAGTACACATATAAACATGAGGTGGGAGTGGAGGGGAAGCCGTAGCCAGAGGTATTCCTGGGGGTGTGGGGGAGTGAGAGCAGTGCATGGAGAGTGAGGAATAGAGTCTTTGATGAAGAGAGCAACACCTCCACCAGGACGAGGCTCAGGTCTGTCATACCGGAGGAGTGAGTAACCGGGGAGAGATACTTGGGAGTCAGATATGTCTTGGGGGAGGAAAGTTTCTGTTACGCAGATTATGTCTGGTTCGTCAGTGGCAACCTGTATGGAAAGATCTGAAAGGTTTGAGCGAAGGCCCCAGACATTTGAGGTCCACACTTTTAATGAAGAGTTAGGGGAGGAGGCTTTAGGTGCAGGGGGTGGGGGGAGAGGGGGAGGGTAGAACAAGAGATGAGGGAGGGGGGTAAGGAGGGTTGTTGAAAGAGTGTGGGGGATTGCAGAATAGCTTGGGGTGGGGGCCAAATGAGGAGGAGAAAAGGCTCTGTGGTGCTGGGGGAGAGGAGGGACAAGAAAGGGGGAAGAAGGTAGTTGAGGATTTGAGGAGGTGCAGTGAAGAGATTGAGGTGAGAGGGCAGTGGAAGGAGGCAGCTTAGTGGATGAGAGTGGGGCAACTTTGAGAAGGATGAGTGAGGGGGATGAAAGGTGGGAGAAAGGTGAGGGGGGAATTTTTGAGAGAGGTGAGAGGGAGGATTGGATGGAGAAGAGTGGGATGGTTGCTTTGAGAGTGAGAGTGAGGGGTGAGAGGGGTGAGTTGGCACTGAAGTTGGAAAAAAAGAATGGTTGATGGAAAGCGAGCATTCATAGCAAACTGGGGTTTTAAAAAGTTTTAGGTCAGAGATGTGATTTTACACAATTCTTGATTGATGCAATAAAGGCGAATTCAGAGAATGGAGAGAAGAAACGCTGTAACAGTTGAATTTTTTAGGCAAGGAATGAAGGAGAGGTCAAAATGAGAGCAGTCTGTTAAAATAGCAGAAGAGTAGTGCATTATGAAACAGTCAAGAGTACCACATGTGTGAGAGAGGAAGATGAAGCATTATAAGATGGTTTTTGATATTATTATTAATGTTTGAGAGAGTTTTCAACAGATTAGGTCATGGAAGTGTTGTAGAAAAAAAATTGAGGAAAAAGAAGAGGAGGAGGAAGAATAAGAGGAAGAAGAAGAGGTGATGAAGAAGAAGAAGAAGAAGAAGAAGAAGAAGAAGAAGAAGAAGAAGAATTGGGAGAAGGTTAGCGTTTTTTTGTTTTTTTTTATTTAAGATAAGAAATAGAGATTAGCTGGGAGAATGGGGGACGTTAGGAAAGTGGGGAGGATAGAAATTGAAGGTAATGGGGAGAAAAAAACAAACAAAAAAAAAACCATCGAACACCGAGGGGAACTGGTAGGCCTCAAGCCTGGGCCTCAAACACCCGGTAAGACAATGTCGACAAAAACTCACAAAATAGCACGATTTTTGAAACAAAACCGAACTAGGAACACACAGTACAGTAACATGTAGGTGAGAAAATTAAGCAGTTAAAATGGGATAAATAACGACTGGAAACTTAACTTTGAGAACGTCAGCAGAGAGCCCCGAAGGAGACCTCTCGACGCTCCAAACCCGGAACCGGAAGTGATCAACCTAATCGACTTTTTAGAGAAGATACTACAACTTTAGTGTTGTACTGTATGTAGCAGATGGGGGCAGACATTGTTTTCCATGCCATCCCTTCATTGAGAGTACTAGTGTACTCTCTGATAAAGTGTATAATTTGCAATGTCACAAATACCAATGTGGGTTGAGCAAAATAAGTAGGAAACAGGAAAAAGAGCAATCAGAGATTTCAGACCCTCACCAGAACTTCTTTTGCGTGGTGTATTTTTTATAGGTTTAAGGGTAAATTCAATATGGCTGCTAAACCATGTGACCAATGACATCATATGTGCGAACCTTTTGGACCTCATTGACAGGCGGTCATACGTGTAAAGTTTTGCCTCGATCTGTTCAGCCACTTCAGAGAAGATTTTTGAAGGTTTTTTTTTCACAATATGGCTGCCGAATCACGTGACCGATGACATCAACTAATTTTTTTCTGTGGACCATTTTATCTTGAGATGCCACTCAAAAATGTTCATACTGATCGGATATGGTGTTCTACATCAGCAATTATGATGTCGTAACGAAGGTACCTATGACATCATAAAAAAGCAAGATCACACACATTCCCCATAAGGAGTACTTGCTATGTGCCAAGTTTCAATTTTTTTCAATCCTTGGTGCAGTTTCAGAGATGCAGAGGTCCCAAGTTTTTCCGTTTTTTCCAAGATGGCTGCCACACCACGTGACCTATGATGTCATTATCATTAAAACATTCTACATGAGAAGTCGCACCAATGTTGACAATTTGGCTCAATCCGACAAGCAGTTATGGAGAAAAACAAGAAAGTTCTGTGTGGACAAACAAACAGACAAACGGACCCAAATGCAACACCCTCTCCTTCGGCGAGGGTAATTACAATTGCACTCGGTGGAGAGCATACTTCCGCCAGGCTGAACAGTTTACGTTTTGTATTCCACTGACAGGCCGGAACTGAATCCAGACGATTTGGCCTTATCACACACCAAAATCTAATCGGCTTGTTCTTGTCACCTATCCAACTCATCCACCAAGTTTTGTCACAACCCAGCCACAACTTTTTGAAATATCGTGCTGTATATCATTTTCGGACCCATCTGTCAATGATGAAGAATCATTTAAAAAATAAAAAAAATATGTTACTATCCAGATCCGGATCTTCACCAAAATCTAACCAATTCGTTCTTGTCAGACACCCAACCTGAAAAGCAAGTTTCATCCGAATCTGTCCAAACTTTTTGAGATATCCTGCTCACAGCCAGACGAACAGACAGACAGGGGATAAAACATAACCCCCATTAATTATCCATAGTTATTATTGTTTATTTTTATTAACCAAGTGTTGTTGGCCATGATGTTGGCCTAACGGGAACGTGCTGTTTGCTACGATCTTGGCCTCATGGGAACGTGCCATTAGCCACGATGTTGGCCTCACAGGAACGTGCCATTGGCCATGATCATGGTCTCATGGGAACGTGCTGTTGGCCATGATCCAGGCCTCATGGGAACGTGTCGTTGGCCATGATCATAGTCTCACTGGAACGTGCCATTGGCCACGATGATGGCCTCACAGGAATGTGCCATTGGCCACGATGATGGCCTCACAGGAACGTGTCGTTGGCCATGATCATGGTCTCCTGGGAACGTGCTGTTGGCCACGATCCATGGCCTCATGGGAACGTGTCGTTGGCCATGATCATAGTCTCATGGGAACGTGCCGTTGGCCACGATGTTGGCCTCACAGGAACGTGCTGTTGGCCACGATCTTGGCCTCACAGGAACGTGCTGTTGGCCACGATCTTGGCCTCACATGAACGTGCCATTGGCCATGACCATGGTCTCATGGGAACGTGCCATTGGCCACGATCTTGGCCTCACGGGAACGTGCTGTTGGCCACGATCTTGGCCTCACGGGAACGTGCCGTTGGCCATGATCATGGTCTCATTGGAACGTGCCATTGGCCATGACCATGGTCTCATGGGAACGTGCCATTGGCCACGATCTTGGCCTCACGGGAACGTGCCGTTGGCCACGATCTTGGCCTCACGGGAACGTGCCGTTGGCCATGATCATGGTCTCATGGGAACGTGCCATTGGCCATGACCATGGTCTCATGGGAACGTGCCATTGGCCACGATCTTGGCCTCACGGGAACGTGCCGTTGGCCATGATCTTGGCATCACAGGAACGTGCCGTTGGCCATGACCATGGTCTCATGGGAACGTGCCATTGGCCACGATCTTGGCCTCACGGGAACGTGCCGTTGGCCATGATCTTGGCATCACAGGAACGTGCCGTTGGCCATGACCATGGTCTCATGGGAACGTGCCATTGGCCACGATCTTGGCCTCACGGGAACGTGCCGTTGGCCATGATCTTGGCATCACAGGAATGTGCCGTTGGCCATGACCATGGTCTCATGGGAACGTGCCATTGGCCACGATCTTGGCATCACAGGAAAGTGCCGTTGGCCATGATCATGGTCTCATGGGAACGTGCTGTTGGCCACGATCTTGGCCTCACGGGAACATGCCATTGGCCATGATTGTGGTCTGTGTCATTGTTCAACAATCTGTATTATTTGTTATATTAAAGTGTTTGTTCCGATGGTTGCCTTCTCTGGTTTCCTGAAACACAATAGACGTTTTATTCAGTTTTCCTGAAAAAAAAAAATCGCATGTTTATGTATTGCATACTGGAAAAATTCAGCACTCAAACAGTTAAAAACTTATTATTATTAATTAAAATGTATTCATTTTTTAACGAAATTATTATGATTAATTATTTTACATAATTATATAATTATTTTAAAATATTATTATTAATAATTTTTTATAATTAAAAACGTAACCGTAATTATTAATTACATGCACAAACTGACCACTCAAATGGGCCTTTCGTGAGAAAAAATGGTGAGAGCACTAATGACCAGAACTTCCAATAAAATGCCACCAGCAAAATATTAATTGTTATTATTACTTCTTCTTCTTCTTCTTCTTTCGGCTGCTCCCTTTAGGGGTCGCCACAGCGGATCATCCGTATGATCCGCATAGTGATTTGGCACATGTTTTATGCCGGATGCCCTTCCTGATGCAATCCTGGTCGCCTCTTACGACACAGGGATATGGTACACCTATTTTAACCGGGGTATACACCGGCCCAGTACACTGGTACTCATTTCGCCGACCTCGGAAGGATGACAGGCTGCGTCAACCCCCTGGTGTATTAATTCAGTGGCCCAACGGGGCTTGAACTCAGGACCTTTTGGATCCCAAGCCGCTGCCCTAACTACTGCACCAACACCAGGCTAATTGTTATTATTACAACACAAGCAAATTAATACACCCTGTCGCTTCGCTGATGGGAATATTAAGGGGAGAGGAGTCAGAAGGAGGGAGAGAGAGAGGATGGAGAGAGGAGGAAAAGAGGAGGGCGGGAAGGGAGAGGTGAAGGAGGAAGGAAAGAGACAGGAGGGAGGGCAGGGAAAGGGGAGAGGGGAGGGAGGAGGGAGACGTGAGAAGAAGGAGAATGGAGGGTGAGGGAGTGGGGAGCAAGAAGGGAGCGAGGAGGGAGCAAGGAGGGAGCAAGGAGGGGTGGGGAGCTATGAGTGGGGGGAAGAGCGAGGAAGGGGGAGTGAGGGGAGCGACTCCTCACCAAAAGTCGCTATATACTCTGGGAGGGGGAGTGAGAGCAAGAAGGATGAGGGAGCGAGGAGGGGGAGGAAGTGGGGAGGGGTTTGGAGGAGGAACGCATGAGGAGAGGGGTTCTTGACTTGCGTTTGGTAGTGGGACTTGCAGAGAATGGGGGGGGGGAGGATGGAATGAAATGGGGCATATTAAAACGGCATGGTAATACTGCACGTGGAGACCGCCGGGAGATGTCCATGGGGGGAGGAAAGTGGAGAGTGGAGTGGGTTTGGGAGGAGGTAAGCATGAGGTGGGGGTGGGGGGGTTGGGGAGGAAGGCAGTGTGATGGGAATGGAAGGCAGTGTGAGGGGTGGGGAAGGGAAGACAGTGCATGGGGAGGGGAAGGCAGTGTTTGGGGCAGGGGAGGGAATGGCAATAAAAAGCACCCAAACAGCAACATCTTTTTAACTGCCGGATTCCACAAACAGGTACAGACACAATAGCAGCATCCAAGATGTCATTGAAAGCCTGGTTCTTAGTTGTGACCCAGAAAACCCGTAATCCCAGTGGCTCCGATTCCTCATTCAGCACCTCGAGGGCCCCCAAAACGATCTCCAGAGTCTCCGCTAAGATGATGGCATCATCTACGAAATGAAGGTCAGAGATCTTGACATTCCTAAATGATGCACAACAGTTTGACCTCTCCGACATCCTCCCCAGAATCCAGTCCAAACAACTGCTGAAAAGTGTGGGGGGCAGTACATACTCTTGACAAACTCCAGTAACAACTAGAAATAAATCAGAGATGGCATCACCACATCTCACAGCACTCTCAGTATCAAGGTATAGTTCAGATATCAGATTGATCAGTTTTGGTGGCACCCCATGAAGACCAAGAATCCTCCAGGGGGCATCCCGATTCACTGAATCAAACGCTTTACAGAGATCAACATAGGCTGCAAGGAGCCCGGCCAAAACTCGTGTCTGCGTTCGGTGATGACCCAAAGGGCAAGGATACGGTCAATCATTGACCTCTTTGGTGAAAAGCCTGACTGCTCTCGGCACTGGTGCCAAAGATGATGGTGGTGAACCCAATCAAGAATAATCTGAGCAAAGACCTTGCCCAGCACTGAGGGCAGAGTCACCCCTCGGTAGTTGTTGCAGTTCTGGCGATCATCCTTCCCTTTCCAGAGAGGGACAACAAAGCCCCTCTTTCAGTAAATTGGGATGATGCCTGTATTCCAGGCAAAGTACAGAACTGTATGCAATGACACGAATACAGCATTTCCACCAGCCTTGAGAAGTTCAGCATGGTTGTCAGTTCACCCACCAAATCCCCAGACCCCAGAAGCTTCACCCCATTTCAACAGGTTCACCACAGCCTGTTTCTACAAACAAAGGTGGATCACAGTTTAGTGGAGGGTCAGCAATAGGGATAGTAACACCCCTGAAATCCAACTCAACAACAGATGGATAATAACTGGTACAGCCGTTCAAATAACTGGCCCAGTGGGCTTTCACTTAGGACTCCTCCCTCAAGAGTCCGACACCATCTGCTTTAACAGCAGTACACCATGGGGCGGGATTAGAGGAACGCAATGCGTGAATTCCACTGAAAGCAGGACAAGAATCACTTGACCACAGGTGATGCTATACCCCCTCACATATTCCTCGCACATAGGCCTTCTTGTCCACCCTCAGCACACATCCAGTTTTACGCCTTAACTCCCTGAACAGCTCAGCTCTGCCATTAAGCCTGGCCCTGCAACACTGTTCAATGGTATCCAGTGTCCCCTGAGATACAAAATTCTTCTTTGCCCTTCAGTGATTTCCAAGACTTCCACCAGCACCATCAAGGACGGTGGTCTTGAAGGCACTCCACAACTCTTCAGGATTCTCCAAAGTACTCACATCCCCCAAATCCCCACTCAGCCTGTTTGCAAACTCCTCAGCTACTCTCTTCTCCCTGAGCCAGCCAATATCCAGCACAGGCTGGAATAGTACCATTCTCCCAGATTTAAGCTGCAACTTCAGAGCTGCTACCAGAAGCCTGTGGTCGGTATTGAGGAACTGAGCACTCCAGTAAGTCCTGCAGTTCTGGATCATCTTCCAGCGACCATAAATGAGCACACGGTCAATCTCCTTTGACACACCACCAGCATTGGAATACCAAGTCCAGCAATGAGCCTGTGGGTGCTGAAACCATGAACCAGCCACCCAAAGTCCATGTCTTCTTGCAAATTCAAGGAACTTAGTGCAATTCTGGTTCATAGTTCCAAACCCATTGGGGACCAAGACATGTCTCATAACCATCCCTATCAATCCAGTCAATGCATTGAAATCCCCCAAGACAAGAAGAATATCTTGCCTGGGGCACTGAACAACCAGAGACTCGAGCATGGCACAGAATGCGTCAATCACGGTGAGATCACTCTCCTCAGTTGGAGCATATACAGAGACCAGGGAAATGACACCCAAGGAGTGATGAATCCTTTGTCTCATAATATGCTCATTGACTGGTGTTACCTCAATTACCATTGGAATCTGCTTATTGGACACAGCTCCAGCAACTCCTTGGGCATGGTAACCATCAGAGCGATCAGACCACTATTAGGTGTAACCACCCGCCATGATCTCGCCACTATCCAGTCTCCGAACCTCAAAGAGTGCAGCAATACTGATGTTAAAATACTTGAGCTCAGATGACAACAAAGACAGGTGATCATCCTCTCTTCAGGATAGTACATTTCAGGCACACACCTGAAGGGACCGCCTCAGTTTAAGCCAAGGAGGCCACTATCTGGTGGATGACACCTCAGCACCCCAACAGACATGACCGCAATCTGAGCCAGGAACATTCCCCCGTGGTTTTCCTCCTATCATCAAAGAGTGCGTGTCCCAATGGATTTGCCCCAATTCTGTCATCCAGTGAGCTGCCCTGCGGAGGACAGCTGCACAAGAGGTACTGCCACGGAGTGGGTTTTTCTTTCTGGTTTTCTTGTGTTGGGCACAAGAAGTACTGCCACGACTTCCGCAAACACAGTTGGGCTCGAGATAGTGATGGCTGTTGGCTCACAAGGAGCTCTTCTGGTCTTTGACAGGTTTTGTTTCTAATCCTGCTGGGTGTCCGTATCATGCACCCTCCTCACCAGGAATCCTGGTAGGCGAAACAGTTTAGTTGCTGACAACCCGACCATGAAACAGGTTATTACAGGATTACATGGTACCTGTTGCAAGTCACAGATCTAATCTGGCCTGACCTGGCCTGACTGGCAGATGTCACATCCAGTTTATTGTTCATCCAAGAGAAGGCACACACACTGATGAATCTGAAACACTGGGATGACAGTTTATAGCTGCATCGAGATTCGAATCCAGGTGAGAAAATTTAGAGCAAGTATGCATACCTCTTGGCTATCCTGCCGTGATGTGGCAATTCATTGTTTTGTCGCAACTGAAACCATTTTTTTACTCATTGAAAGCATCTAATTTATGTTGCCTTCCTTTCTCTGGAAATGTACCCACAGAGAACCGTCGTATCCCCATCGAAGCTTGAGGAGCGCTCGCAAAGTGCCCTAACCACTCAAACAAGCACTCCAACAAAACAGTTGAAGAAACAATTAAAAATGAAACATTTAATTATTTTACATGTATTTATCTATGCCGAAGTGACGTGTTGTTTAAATGAAAGAAGATCGTACAAAAAGAGGAAACATGGTGTAAAATAAAATTGCACATTTTCAGCGAGCGAACCACCGCCTGAAGCACCAAACGGCCACATGCAGGTGAATGGGCCCTGAACTTTGTTCAAGTCAATCAATATATTCAGTGACAGTGCTAATATTGTTAAGCACTCAAGCCAGCACTCCAACGAAATGGTTGATAACGAATGGCTGGCTTCGCAAGCGATTAGTGATCACCGATCGGTTATATAAGCATCATCCACCCAGAGATGCCTGGAATGTCAAGCGATGTCTGAATTGGGCAAATAAACACTTTTTTCTTTTCTTTTTTAGCAGATGGAACAACTGCTGACGTCAATGAAAAAGTTTAACTTTTGAAATTCGGCTGAGATTAGGAGATTCTAGAGGTTATGGTATGTGCGGAAATGAAATAAAGTAACGAATGCTGGTGTCTCTGGGCATTTATAAGCATTGAAATGTATCCAGCAATTTTTTGGTATGATGATCAGGAATTCAATGATATGAGTGAGGAAAGTGAAAAAAAACATTATTGTTAAGAAGTCATTGTTCCAAGGAAAGGCATTGTTGAGCAGGCCCCAAAAATGACAGCTTAAGACTCTTATGAGTTGACAGAGGGATGACCATGATATCATGCCACCATCTTCGTAAGGTTTACTTTGGTTTTTCGTGATAAGCACCCCATGAATTATCTTCGAAAGGGGTGTTTAAATTAACCCAAACACCCAATTCTCATTCATGCACTACCTTGGAGTTCCCTTAGTATTGTTGCGAATTCTGGCCCGCCAGGCGTGCGATCGGCCGCTTCCCACTAACAGCAACCGTGTCACCCACCGGACGGACAATTCAGTCGTGACTTTCCGGAGCTAACGCCGGAACCCTATCACAGGTGGGTCTTCAACGTCACCACGGCCGTGCCAATTGTCTACCCATGCAAGATAGGGTCACTCGCCGAACTCGAAATACCTAAGTACCTGCGTGGGCAGTCGACCGGGCGACCATACCTCGACACAGGTCGGCTTGGGACATGAACCGCTTAAGCGGTCCGTTCCGTTCTGCAGTGATAACCGAGCGGGTATTATCGCCAACCTCGCCGGATCCGATTCTATTCAACGGGTGTCTAAAACCCAGCTATTTATTTATTCCGCGATTCAAGATGGCACTTTCAATGGGGAAAGAGACGACGAACGGGATACATTTCACACAAGGACATTTATTATACAACACGTAAGCAGGCAAATAGGAACAACAGGCAAGCACGTATACAGGCAAATAGAAACAAAAGCAGGCAAACAAAAGCAAGGGCAAGCACTACGACCGAATATAATTAATAAATGTACAGTCACTTAAGCAGTTTTACTTGACAGGATGGCGTCACGACAACATTCATTCAAAAACCCCAAATAAACACAAGAAAAGACCCCTCACAGACAAGAGGGTCAGGCTGGACCACTTGGGTCTTTATAACACGGGACCTGGGAGACCAAACGCGTCCCGCGAGACCGTAGCAGGTTACCTGCACCCTCAAGGTGCGACGGTCGGCGAGCCCTCTCCGGCACTCTCCTCTCGTGCGTGCCTCGACCCTGGACCACCACCCGCAACCCTCACGACTTGGCGCCCAGAGGGAGAAGACGACCTCGAAGATCCAGAGAGAGGGGATGACGGCGACGAAGAGGAAGCAGAGAGCATCGACGAAGAGGAAGCAGAGCAATCCAGCACGAAGAAGAAGAGAGCGGGAGCCCGCGTGCGGTCCACCTTATATAGCGCGGGGCTCCGCCCCTTCGCTCCACCCCCTTTTCGGCTCCACCTCCCTTCGTGCTCTTTCGAGAAGCTCCTTGAAAAGGGGCGTTCCCCCTCCCGACCGCCTCACGCCCCGTGTCCACCAATCGCGAGCGAGCTCTTCGCCGCTTCTCGTGCCAGCATTGGCGGCGCAAAACGGCAGGAAAACTCGCGCGCTGCTGCAGGTCTTCCACGTGGCCTTCGTTCGACGTTTTCGGACGGTCCAAAATAACGATAGCGAAAGAAAAACGGCTAACTCAAAGGATCACAGCCCTGTGAACACGGAAATTCCCTCTAAACAACGGTGGGGAAATCTAACGACACAATTACTTATCGTCATAACTGATCTAAGGACCCTTTATGGTGTATTGCGAATTTCCACAGCCGTAACAGTATGCATGCAAAGTTTGGGGCTGCTAGGTTTCATGATTTTGCAGTTATGGAGGGGGGACAGATAGATGGATGGACTGACACACACTGACATTTATCATTATTATTATTATTATTTTTAATTTTATTCAATGTCGAGGCTTGTATGAGAGCTAACACACAGAATGTACAATAAGGGGAGAGGGAGACAAGAAGGGCGGGAAAGGGAAGGAAAACAAGTGAAATCCTTCATTACAGCGCGTGTGGTGAATCAAATGAGTACACTAATGTTAAAATATGCAATTTATGCTTTTTAAGTTGAAAAACAATTAAAAAGCGTACTTAATATTTGAAATGTAAAAATCTTGTTATTATTGTGATAAGCACCTTTATATATAACAGAAGGAATGAAATCGTTCGATACAGCGTGGCAGGAGGCCGCAAAAGAATGATTGTAAGTAAATTTCAACTACTAATGCATGACGAAACACTTGTTTATGGCTAATATTAAAGAGAATGATGGCAAAAGATGAACTTAGCTTTCTGCGTTCGGCGCGAAATGCCATGGTGGATGGAAATGACGTCTTTCGTTCGTTCGTTGGTTCGTACATGAGGGGAACGTTTCTTCGTTTTTTTCCGTCAAGCAATAAATTAAATGGTTTTCACATATATAACACATTAGTTTCACAAATTTCCATTGAAATACTCGGGTATTTCCGTCAATTGTCGCCATTTCCGTCGAAGTTACGCACTGCATCTACCAGACGGCCGTCGTTGGCTGTCTTGAGGCACGTGGGAGGGGGGGGGACACCGGACCCACCGGAGATGTGGTAGACGACGCCGGGGACATTTCAAACTCGGTACAATTGTATACAGCGCACGCGCTGTAAAAACATTGTGGAACAGAGACATGAGGAAATCTAGGGAAGGGAGAGGGATGGGGTGGGGTGCACAGGGTAAACAAGATGGACACTACAGGAACTTTCAGGAAGGAAAGCAGGGAATTTGAAGGAGGTGGGTTTGGGGTGGATTAGTGGGGGTAGAAATGATTATGGTTCCACACATTCCAGCATCGGTCGACTGTTCAAGTATTCTTGGAAAAAGAAAACAAGGCAAAAAAGAGGAAAACAACATGATCCAGGCCTCATGGGAACATGCTGTACCACGATCGCAGTCTCATGGGAACGTGTGGTTGGCCACAATCTTGGCCTCCTGGTAATGTGCTGTATTATTATTATTATTATTATTATTGTTGTATATTATTTTAGAGAGATTGTTCAATTATCCTTGGAAAAAGAAAACAATGCAAAAAAGAGGAAAACAACATGATGTAACTGATTACTACCACTACTTCTACTCTTAGGACCTCAATTATTCCCATCGTTTTTGTGGGGTCAGCCGAGGAATGTTTTTGGCCGAAATCTTTCACCAACTGGCTGGCCAAGACTGACGGTCAACTAAAGGTGGCAAGAATTTGTAATTCGTTCAGGGTGCCGGCGATAACTCACCTTCTCCTTGCGAAAGACACTGAGGGAACTTTAACATCAATCACGAACTAATGCCTGCAGATGGGTCATCCAGATTTAACATAATCACGATGGATGGCATAACCACTTGATCACTTGCCCGGGATGTGAAACACTAGGATGACAGTTTTTAGTTGGGTATGGATTCCAACCCATGCTATACAGCTCAAACGCAAGTGTGAATACCTCTAAGCTAGCTTGCCAGTCCATGATGATGTAACTGACTGCACTGATGCACTAACCATACATGCCAAACCACAGCTGCTGCCCCAGTCATAACAGGGCATTTACATGACCCCAGTGAAGCACCAAAGACAAGATTATCAATAAATTAAGACGAGTCCATGAGACTCTTGTCATTCACAAATTGTAATGAGGGCCTTTGAGGGGTATTGATAATTTGGAGTGTCAGTTCCTTTATTAAATGAAGCTGATTTTTATGATATGTACACAAAATGGTGAGATTGTTGAACACCAATCCGCACCTCCCTCCATCCCTCCCTCCTGCATGCCTGCACATCCAATAAATTCCCATTTTATTCTCCCCCTTTTCTTCCAAACCCTTTACTATTCGCCTGTTCATCACCATCCACCATTCACAAATAACACTAGAAGAGCTACCCGGGAGGATGGGGGCATGGGGTGGGGAGGTGGGATGGGGGCATGGGGTGGGGAGGTGGGATGGGGGCATGGGGTGGGGAGGTGGGATGGGGGCATGGGGTGGGGAGGTGGGATGAGGGAAGGGGTGGACGGGGGACAGGAAGAGGGGAAGGGGTGGGTGGGAGAGGGATACCAGACATGACAAAGCTGAATGAGCATTTCCCGGCAGTGGTTTTGGGACATGTTGGACATTGAAAAGCTTGGCCTTTGTGGAGTTATTGGCCTCATGGTGGTTAGCTTTTGCCTGAGGGCTGGCGGAAGCACTGTGTGACCCCACATCTCAAGATACACTTTATAGCAGCCTTTGGTGGCCTCAAAACGGACGTCATGGCTAACGTTTGGTAGCTTAAAACCTTGTCCAGATTCTGAAGTACTGACACCCAAAAGTTGGGGTGTGTTTATGCTCCGGTTCATAAAGAGTAAAGTATAAACACACAAACTTGAAAATATTTATAAGATTTAAATGTTTTGAATGCATAACGTGCTGGGTACCCCACGTAGTTTTTTTCCCATGCAGCACTGGGTACCCTCCCGCTTCCCCCCCCCCCCCCACAAGCTGGGTGACCCGATCAAGATCAGGTTACTTAGACCAGTAAAACCATCAGGAAGATTGGTATTCTAAAGCTGTAACAAAATAAATGAACCCGAGAGTGCACCACGGCAAGGATGAGCCAAATTTCCTCATTTCCTTGTTTGAGGTCAGTTTCTTGATATTCAGACGTGCAAGCACACATACCTACAGAGAATTACCTTGAAAGGGGGGGGTGGGGTGGGGGTTGTACGCATGACCTGAATCTGGGGGCACCCACAACACGTATGCAAAATCAGGTGGAGATTGGCCCAGCAGTTATTTTATTCCATGATATCTGGATGTACATAAACAAAGATATGGGGAAATGTCTTGAGGGGTATTTTTTTCACATCCTGGAAATTGGCCCAGCTGGTGCACACAATACATGCATGCAGATAATTTCCTAGTTGGAGGGGGGTTGTGTGTGTGTGTGTGTGTGTGTGTGTGTGTGTGTGTGTGTGTGTGTGTGTGTGTGTGTGTGTGTGTGTGTGTGTGTGTGTGTGTGTGTCTAGGGTGGTAGATTGAAAACGGATCCTAGAGTCTGGTGCACCTACACCCAGAATTTAGGGCCTCGAGGTGCTATGGTTTGGCCATGAAAAAACAACAAACACATCAAAATATCTATAAGGTTGGACCACTGCATCAGTGTTTGTTTAAATTTTTTCTTCGTTGATGGGAATTTAACCAAAACGAGTCAGTTCACACTCTCTTCCCCCAAATCCTCAGCCTTGCCTGCAGCCTTGCCGAGCAAACAAGTGATTTCTCTTTGCTCTACAAGAGCAATATAGATTGTTGCTTGTGTTCAGAAAATAAGGACAGTTTGAAAAACTCAATAAAGTGAAGTGCACAAAAATTTGTGAAGGAATATCAGCTTACTTCATCATTTACAATGAAAGAAAATTCCACATCCAAAAATGACAACTCTATCCAGGAATCCATGTTATGTTTGTATTCCTACAGATGGGTGTTTGATTGTTTTTTTAAGTTTTATATTATTCATTCATTTGTATGCAGCACTAGGATGCTGACAGTGTAGTGGTGCTGCTGACAGTGGCACTCGTTAGCTATGCCAGCACAAAATAGCCTACTCTTGGGTAGACACCGACACACAATAGCCTACTCTTGGGTAGACACCAACACACAATAGCCGACTCTTGGGTAGACACTGACACACAATAGCCTACTCTTGGGTAGACACCGACACACAATAGCCTACTCTTGGGTAGACACTGACACACAATAGCCTACTCTTGGGTAGACACCGACACACAATAGCCTACTCTTGGGTAGACACCGATACACAATAGCCTACTCTTGGGTAGACACCAACACACAATAGCCTACTCTTGGGTGGTGATGGGGAAATATTCCTTTTTTTACAAAGAACACTTTGCTGTTTGTTTCACTGACATCAGTCGTACTTTTTGCCGACTATAATCATTTTTTAAATTGTTAAACCTATAACCTAATGTGTTATCCTGTATTCCTTTGTCCCACTTCTGGACTTTTTTGTTTAATTCTCTCCAAGTCCAAGGTGACCTTTTTGATAACACTGAAACTTTTGCTTATAATTATGTCATTCGCTGTACAGCCAGTGGACACGGAATGTGTTTTTTTTGTTCTTTTACGTATATACTTCTCAGACCCTCCACACTCTCCCAATGTAAATATATATATATATATATATATATATATATATATATATATATATATATATATATATATATATATATATATGTATATACAGTATATATATATATATATATATATGTATATACAGTATATATATATATATATATATATATATATATATATATATATATATATATATGTATATACAGTATATATATATATATATATATATATATATATATATAGTATATATATGTATATACAGTATATATATATATATATATATATATATATATATATATATATATATCTATATATATATATATATATATATATATATATATATATATATATATATATATACAGTATATATATATATATATATATATATATAGTATATATATGTATATACAGTATATATATATATATATATATATATATATATATATATATATATATATATATATATATACACAGTATATATATGTATATACAGTATATATATATATATATATATATATATATAGTATATATATGTATATACAGTATATATATATATATATATATATATATATATATATATATATATATATATATATATATATATATATATGAGTGAAAAATTCATTGCTGGGGTGAAGAAATAATTCTGTGGATGCTTACGTCTTTTGTTTCTTGAACCCCTTGGTACCAAGTTAAATAAACTTTTCTCTGAAGTAAAGTACCTTCTGTTGTGGACAGTGAATTACTCAGTGTCTGTCAGATTTGAGTAACAGGATTTACATTTGAGTCGATTACAACGTTAAGAATGAAATTCCACAACAGCTACAGAATTCTACAACGATCACAACAAGGTCAGAATTCCTCAACAGTAGACACTGACACACAATAGCCTACTCTTGGGTAGACACCGACACACAATAGCCTACTCTTGGGTAGACACCGACACACAATAGCCTACTCTTGGGTAGACACCGACACACAATAGCCTACTCTTGGGTAGACACCAACACACAATAGCCTACTCTTGGGTAGACTCTGACACACAATAGCCTACTCTTGGGGAGACACCGACATACAATAGCCTCCTCTTGGGGAGACAACAACACAAAATAGTCTACTCTTGGGGAGACACCAACACACAATCGCCTACTATTGGGTAGACACTGACACACAATAGCCTACACTTGGGTAGACACCAACACACAATGGCCCAATCTTGGGTAGACACTGACACACAATAGCCTACTCTTGGGTAGACACCAACACACAATAGCCTACTCTTGGGTAGACACTGACACACAATAGTCTAATCTTGGGTAGGCACCAACACACAATAGCCTGCTCTTGGGGAGACACCGACACACAATAGCCTACACTTGAGGAGACATATTTATCTTTAATACCTACCAGTGAATGTTAACAGATAGGAGACCTAGTATATTGTCCCATCTGATGAATGGTGAACTCTTTGTTGCAACACCTTGAGTGTGAAAAACCATGGTGACAGTTTGTAGTTGTATTGGGAATAAAACCCAGAGTAGACAACTCAAAGGCAAGGATGCTTCCACAAAGTGGTTGTGTTATCCCCATTGAATTGTTATACATATTAGTCAAGGACGAAATCTTGAAAACAGTCCTCAAAGTAATTGAAAAGGCATTTCGGAGTATATTGGTGGACTTCGCCGTGTCTCTACGATTTTGACCTACTGGATCTGAAAATGCTGCTTACCAAGATAGATTTTTTAGTTTTTGACCATCCATCCATCCATCCATTTTTGAGCATTTTAGTTTTTAGTTTGAAATTTAGGAGCATCGAAAGAAACTCTTCCTTGGCATAAATCATGCCATTCATGGTTTTCGGACATAGGAAAAAATTATATATTGACGTCAACTTCAGCCAACTTGAACCGAGCATCAGCCGCAGTGATGTTCAGAGAAAACATGGAAGCTCGAGTAAGCCACTGCGCTGGGAACTATGCATGGTTCTGTCAGATGTCAATGAAAGATAGTCAGTGTCCTCATGTGATAAGAATGAAAGATAGCATTGTGGAGGCAGTAAAGTTTGACAAAAAAAAACTCAGTATAGCATCGGTTGACTGCAACGACCTGATTTCTGCAGAGGGAAAGTATCATCTGAACTGCTATGGATCCTTCATGAGAGGTATTGCCAGGATTAGAGATACTCCTAAATACAATGACATTGCAACGGCATTGCTCTGCACGGAGCTTAATGAATCGTAAAACAAGGATCAATTCTGGATACAACTGAAGACAGGAACAGATACAGAACAGATATCATAAGGAGAGGACATTCCTTCATTTTTCCAATGTTGAAGGTCATCATTTATTGACAAAGTGAAACGACTCGTTTGTGATGTGTATGAATTCCATGTTTTTCAAAGAAGTGAAGACTGTGATAAACGCACAGTAATGGATCCCAGAAAATAGCTCGTGTTCCAATTCACAAGTTGATGTCTTCATCAAAAGATACGGAATGTATAACATGAACATTCACACCCACCATAGATGATACAGATGATGCGTTTCTTTCATTGGTTCATGTTGCTCTGAAACTCAGAACAGACATCCCTTGTCATAAACCATACACAGGGATGCTTGTGAAAAAGGTAGATGTACTTGCCTGCATTCCTGAAAGTCTGTTTATGATTATCAAGGTGCTATATGGTCAGAATGTGCTTAGTGATACTGAGAATGAGTCGGACACTAACCTGAATGAAGATGATGAAAATGATGACCCTAACACTGTCTTCATAAATAGAGTATGAATTTTGGCTCAATATATTGTATTTGGTGTTAGTGGGGGCGGGGGGGGAGGGAGAGTGCACACCAAAGCATGTAGATCTTACGTGCTCATTGCATCACACTTGTTGTTGAAGGTGGGACATTCAATAAGTCAAAGTTCATCCCTGTCAAAGATATCATTTGTGCACACAAATTGTAACCTTCATCCGTCCAACTTCAATAACCATTTAATTCTCTTACTGGATGCGATGCCACCTAATTTATGTCAGGACACAACAAGAAAAATGCTCTGTCTACTTCGGACACAAGCAGCCGCTGACTGTCTCGGTAGAGAACCTTGACGGAAGAAACAATATCAAATGGAGAGAAGTTTATTTGCAAGATCTACAACATACCTGATGTGTTGACAACAGATATGGCAAGATCTATGTTGTTCAAGAAAGCAGTCCATCAAGAACTTCTCCCTCCAATGAGTGACGCTATGAAACATCATATCTTGAGTTCTCACTGCCAAACTTTCAGATGGATGGACACAGCTACCTGTCGACCAATACCCCAGATAGTACCAGCATGGGATGGAAAATTAAATATTACAACCTGAAACCAGTGCTGATGACCCTACCTCTTGTGCCTGAATCCTGTTTACAACTTAGTACATGTGTCTGTAACACGAGATGCTCTTCCAACAACTGCAAATGCAAAAAGTCAAGAAGCTGCAGATGGTCAGGAGACTGTATGAGCATTGATGTAGATGAGCAATAATTCCATATCATTGGAGTAAATATCATGGCTGTGGGACATTATAGTGGGTTCTTGCATGCTGTTAGGAGTTTGCAACACACGTCGTTGAATTACAAGGAATGACAAGGAAATTATGCGCAGGAGGAGGCCATTGGGCCCATCATGCCTGCGTCAAAACAATACCAGATTTAATAAATCCAAAAACATCCCTTCCCTTCGTGTGCAGCCTTTTAGCTGTGATACTGGTACTCATTTCACCAACCTCAGAAGGATGACAGGCTGAGTCAACCCCCTGGGGTTAATTCAGCAGACAACAGAACTCGAACTCAGGACCTTAGGATCCCAAGCCACCACCCTAACCACTAAGCCAACACCAGGATAGAGAGGACCCTAGGATAGGGAGGGTGAACTCAGGACCCTCGGATCCCAAGCCACCACCCAAACATGCTAAGCCAATGATGTAAGCTATTCATTTTAATTATAGTCCAGGAATGTATATATATATATCATGAAGCAGTCCACCGCCGAAGACATGGTTATATCTTTAACATTATTTCTAGCTGTTAAAACTGTAAATATAATGTATTCATAATTGATATACGACCTTTCAATCATAAATAAATGAATACTTACGACGTGATGGCGGCGATTTTTTTTGTTGTAATTTTGAGGTTCAATAACTAAACATCCATCTTAGTATGCGGTATTTTCTGAATCAACAGGTTCCCATGATGAAAGAACAATTGTAGACCACATTCCACCACGAAATGATAACTTATTTCTGCACAAAATGGGACCAGCCGAAATAGCTAACTCAATAAAAAATGACCCTGAACTATGTTAGATGCATGAAAGAGGATGTTGGAAAAGATCATATTAAATTTAAGTTCTTTAAAAAAAAGGTGTCATTAAACAACTGTGGGGGTCATCGTATGATCCATATGTATGGGAGGAATAGCAGGGTTTGGGTGAAGGAGGGGGGAGAGAGGGAAGATTATATATATATATATATATATATATATATATATATATATATATATATATATGAAGATATATATATATATATATATATATATATATATATATATATATATATATATATATATATATATATATTGTTGCGGTTTTCGCGCCCGCCGGCGTGCGAACGGCCACGTAACTCGAATCGCGGCACGTCGCCCACCGGACGGACAATCCAGTCGTGACCCTCTCGGACTAACGCCGGGAACCAGTCACGGGTGGACCTTTCGGTCTCACCGCGATCGAGCCAATCAGCCCCCGCGTGGGATAGGGTTGCTCGCCAAATTCGAACTACCTAAGTACCCACGCGGAGGGTAGACCGGGCGATCGCACCTCGCCGCAGGTCGACTTCGGACACGGGCCACTTAAGCGACCCGTTCCGTACTATCAGAATAACCGAGCGGTGTTATCGTCGACCTCGACGGTTCGATTAATTATCGGGCGTATTCAGCCCACTACCAACCCTTTACGTGAAGCAAGATGGGGATTCAATGGAGGAAAAGACGAAGCGAAGCGGGAGACAGTTCAACAATAAAGCACATTTATTCTCGGCACACGGGAAGCACACAAATACAATTCCACCAAATGCACACAAAAAAAGAAAACACAATTCCATTTACACAAAAAGCAAACATAAAAGTGAAAACACAGTGCAGAGCTAATACCGACTACCGAGCACACGGCAACACTTATACAATTCTACTTCACAGACGGCGCCGACAACACATACCCAAAACCAAGGAAAGAATATCCCCAAGAATGAGGCAGGCCTGAGGCCGAGACCGGGTCGGGCCTACCCGTCTGGTGATGAGACGCGGAGCGGCGATGGCCCCGCAACCCGCGGGCCTCGTGGACGGTCTCTGGCAGGGGGTGGGAACGGGGCCCCCTTGGTCGCACTATCTCAGCGCGGGGGGAAACAGGAGGGGGTTGCTGATGCTCGGGGTATAGAGGATCTTTATTATCCCTGGTGTGCGTCTCCACCTCGGCCAGGTCGCGCTGCCGGCCTCCCTCGGGCATGCAGCTCCTGGCACCGACGCGAGCACCCCCTCGTCCGACTCTCTTCAGCTTCTCCAGCCACTGCCGGCTTCGGGCTCCAGTCTTCCACACTCGTCCCCTCCGTTCCGACTCCTTCTCGTTCTCGACTCCTTCTCGTTCTCGTTTGCGACTCTCTCTCGTTCCCGACTCCTTCTCGTTCTCGTTTGCGACTCTCTTCTGACTGACGAACACCGTCCTTTTATCCCCCCGTAACTTCGCCTTTGACCCCCTCCCTTTGACCTTTCACCTCGCTCCCCATTGGCCCGAGAAAAAGTGGGCGTGAAGGCTTTTTGATCCACAAATTTGCATATATCGATCGTTCTGGAGGCGGGGCCAAATCGCCCCTCGCTCACCGATTGGACGGCAAAAAGTGGGCGTGTGTCGTTTTTGATCCGTTTTTGAAGCACAAAATCCGTGATTTTGTACACGCTGTTCGACGCGCGTTCTGCATGAGTCCAACACCGGTACCCACAGCGGGGCAAGAACGGTGGCGATGCTACGGTTGTGAGGTGTGCGTGAAGGTCGTGGCAGTTGTGGTGAAGCGGTGGTTGTGGTCGGTGGTTGATGTTGTGGTTGTGATCATGGCGGTTGGTCCAAAATAAAGATAGTAAAAGAAAAACGGCTATCCTGAAGAGTCGCAGCTCGCATAAATGACATGTATTCCCACTAGACAACGGGTTTGGGCCTAACTACACATGCACTTACCGAGATACCTCACCTAAGGGACCTGAATGGTGGTTTGCGAATCTGGTAACCACAACAATATATATATATATATATATATATATATATATATACACTGAACAAAAATATAAACGCACCAAGCGCAAAAATATAAACGCACCAAGCGATTGTTACTATTTTACCTCGAACTCATTAATACTAAATCTTCACAACAATTTGGTTATAGAATCCATGACAATTGAGCATTAAATTTCAAAGAGTTCCTTGAGAATTCTGGCGAGTCTTTGCGCTACAACAGCCGACACAACCGAGGTGTCACTGTCAGAGTTCACACAGTCAGTAGCGGGTGTGTCCACCGTTGGCGTCGCGCAGAGCGGTGCATCTCCGGCGCATGGACATCACCAGATTATCGATGGTGGCCTGAGGGATGTTTTCCCATTCCTCCTGGAGAGCCACACGGAGCTGGCGGACATTCTCTGGGACTGCGTAACGTTGTCGTACGCGTCGATCAAGAACGTCCCAAAGGTGCTCGATGGGCGACATGTCGGGAGAATATGGAGGCCAGTCGAGGACATCAATCTCCTCCTCACCGAGGAAGTCCATGCAGATCCTGGCAACATGGGGGCGAGCATTGTCGTGCTGAAACGTCACATGGTGAAGGCGCACAAACGGCACGACGATGGGTCTGAGTATCTCGTCCCTGTACCGCTGCCCGTTCAAGTTGCCTTCAATGAAATGAAGCCGAGTGCGCTCTCCATGGCATATGCCTGCCCACACCATAACACTGGCACCACCGTGTGACACCCGACGAAGGACATTGGCGTCAGTGTAGCGCTCCCCAGCCCGACGCCAGACGCGGAGTCTGCCATCAGCCCGATACAGCTGGAACCACGACTCATCGGTGAACAGCACTCTCCTCCATCGTGCGAGGGTCCAGCGCAAGTGAACATTGGCCCAGTTGAGTCGGGTCTGACGCCGGACTGCAGTGAGGTCGAGTCCCCGGTGTGGTCGGCGGGCTCGGAGGTTGGCCTCCCTCAAGCGGTTACGCACCGTCTGGGCTGAAATGCGCCTGTTATGCAGCCCGACAGTCTCATTGGCAGTCCTCGTGGAAGGTCGGAGTCGATCCCGGAGATGTTGCAGCCTCATGTGACGATCCTGACCGGCGGTGGTCACACGTGGTCGCCGGGCATGTGGGCGGTTCACGGTGCTTCCAGTCTCTCTGAGGCGCGTTCTCAGGCGGCTAATGGTGGAGTGGTGGACATTGAAGTGTGCTGCAACGGCCCGTACTGACGTCCCAGCATTCAGCATGCCAATGGTGCGCTCCCTCAAGATTTGTGACATCTGTGGCATGTTGACATTTGGCACCAGTCCACATTTTGGGGAGGCCTTTTATAGGGCAAGCTATAGGGAGTGTTTGTGACCTGGTCACGCTCACTGACCATCACTCTGTCAAGCCCCATGGTGCTCATGGGAAGGATTACTCAACGTGTGAGTCCACACACTCAGAGTGGTCAATTTCAATGGGAACATCTGTCTTGAGCAAAACAAAGGAACCATTGCTCAAACATATCATCGGTTTGACCATTTTCCCAAAATGGCAATCTTGACTTAGATATTTAGGTTGGTGTGTTTATATTTTTGTTCAGTATATATATATATATATATATATATATATATATATATATATATATATATATATATATATATATATATATATATATATATATATATATATATATATATATACATATATATATATATATATATATATATATATATATATATATATTTATATATACTCACACAGTGCCTTCAGAAAGTATTCACACCCCTCGACTTTTGTCATATTTTGTTGTGTTACAGCTTGAATTTAAAATTGGATTAAATTTAATTTTTTTGTCACTGATCTACACAAAGTACCCCATTATCACAAAGAGAAAATATGGTTTTAGAATTTTTTACAAATTAATTGCTGAAAAGCTGAAATATCTTGTGTCAATAAGTATTAAACCGTTTTGTTATGCCACTCCAAATTGAGCTCAGGTGCATCCAACTTCCATTGATTAACCTTGAGATTTCTCTACAACTTGGATGGAGTCCAACTGTGGCCAATTGAATTGATTGAACATGATTTAGAAAGAAACACACCTTTCTCTATAAGGTCCCACAGTTGACGGTGAAGACAGAACAGACACTCCACCATGAAGTCCAAGTAACTGTCTGGAGAACTCCGAGATAGAATTGTGAGGAGACATAGATCTGGGGAAGAGTATAAAATAATTTATTGAGTGTTGAAAGATCCCAAAAGCACAGTGAGCTCCATCATTAGGAAATAGAATGAATATGGAACTAACCAGATTCTTCCTAGAGCTAGCCATCCGACCAAACTGAGCAACCGGGCAAGAAGGACCTTGGCCAGGGAGGTGACCAATAACCCAATGACCACTATCACAGAACTACAGAGTTCCTTGGATGAGATGGGAGAACCTGCCGGAAGGACAACAACCTCTGCAGCACTTCACAAATCTGGGATTTATGGGAGAGTGGACAGATGGAAGCCACTCCTGAGAAAAAGGCACATGACATCATGCCTGGAGTTTGCAAAAAGGAACATGAAAGACTGAGAAAATGAGGGAAAAGATTCTGTGGTCAGATGAGATGAAAACTGAACTCTTTGGCCTGAATGCAAAACGCGACATCTCGCAGAAACCGAGCACAGCTCATCACCCATCTTACACCATTTCTACCTTGAAGCATGGTGGTGGCAGCATCATGCAATGGGGATGCTTTTCAGTGGCAGGGACTGGGAGACTTGTAAGGATAGACTGAACAATGAATGGAGACAAATACAGGCAAATCCTTGAAGAGAACCTGCTCCAGAGTGGAAAAGACCTTTGAGTCAAGTGAAAATACGTTCCAACAGGACAATGACGCCAAGCATACAGCCAAAACAATACTGGAATGGTTGTAGAATAAGAATTTGAAAGTCTTTGAGTGGCCCAGCCAAAGCCCAGACTTGAATCCCATTGAAACTCTGTGGAAAGACTTGAAGATTGCTGTTCACCGATGATCCCCATCCAACTTGACAGAGATTGAGCAAATCTCCAAGGAAAAATGGGAGAAAATCCCCAAATCCACATGTGCAAAACTGATAATGACATACTGAAGAGGACACTACGCTATAATCGCTGCCGAAGCTGATTCGACAAAGTATTGACTCAGGTGGTTGAATACTTATTGACGCAAGACATTTCAGCTTTGAATTTGTAATTATGTATATATATATATATATATATATATATATATATATATATATATATATATATATATATATATATATATATATATATATATATATATATATATATATATATATATATATATATATCCTTTGGTGTCAGACTATGTGCATTGGAGATCAGGGGAGTGCTGGTCACACTCCACAAGTTTTGATTTACCCACCGATCACATCACGTGCCTTCTGGTTGAATGGTTTGCATTAGTGGGAACAATCGTCTGGGTGGCAGACGGATGGTTGTTCTTTGTGGATTTTGCGGTTTTACCGTGTGAGACATAACCCTTGGCGATGCTCACCATAACAGTCAGGAGATGAGTCTGATGTATAAAGGACGAATGTGGTCATCGCTGGTTCATTATTTATCGGTATGCCATCCTGATGAGGGAAAATAAGTAAGAAATCTGGAGAGGTGGCTCTGTCTGATGTTTAACTGATGTCAACCATGTAATCTTTGTCTGTTTGACAGAGTCACCAGGTTGGGGCCTTTGGGTTTGAGGTGATGCTTTGATGTAGAACTATGTCCAATGGAGATTGGGGGAGTGCTTGTCACACTCCACATGTTTCAATATATATATATATATATATATATATATATATATATATATATATATATATATATATATATATATATATATATATATATATATATATATATATAATATCAAGCATCACAGAAGAGTGATTGGAGGGTAAAAGAGGGTAAAAGGGCATCATACTGACAGTGTGGCTGTAATTTAACACAACAAGCAAGGGAATGAATGAACAGGAAAAGGGGAAAGAGAAGACGGGAGGAAACACAGTAACCTGCAAGTAAAGGTTAATGGGGGTAATAAAGATTGACATGAGGAGTAGGGGAGAGGAGTTAATGGAGATAATAGACATTGACATGACGAATGACATGATATTTCGGTGCACTGCTTGCTTGAAACCCTGGAGGGAAGAGGGTGGTGTGGTCGGGGGTCGAGCAATCTCTGTAATTATGGGGACAACTTCATATTTTGAACAGAGTGGTCAAACAACCTCCAGCACATAATTATACAAATGGTGACAAGAGAAACAAAAGATTTGAGGTGTGCAGGAAGACTGGATTTTTTAGTTTAACCAGGGAGGTGTTATTGGAAGAAAATGTGCATCCGAAAGGAGTTGGAGAGAGTCAGAGATCTGAGAGAGCAGACGGAGTTACAGTATATCTTTCAGAGAGGTGATAAAAAGATACCACTGACATGTCAGTGATACAAAAACAACAGGCATTATAGCTTCAGCCACATCATGGGAAATGCCACAGGTGGGGTTCTAAAAAGGAAGATAAATAAATATGGAGAGTGAGGAAACCAAGAGGGTTATGAAAAAAGCATGGTGGAAGAATAGTGGCTGGGTTGGACACTATGGGGAAGGGCAAGGTAGAATGAAGTGGGGGCAAGGTAGGGATGGGGGGGCATGGTGGAGTGGAAGGAGTTTCGAAATTTCACCATTTTCAATTCAAAATATGAAGTTGTCTCCATAATTACAGGATATTATGAAACATTCCAAAAAGATAAACTGGTACAAACAATAAAACCCTAAATTTAAAAAACAATTGTTGGAAGGATTCAAAAAAACAAAATCTGGAAAAATCTGGTTGAAAACTGTTTTTGGACGTTTTAGGGTTAGTAATGCAGTCCAAAGAATGGTGGAAACCATACCGGGCCGTCCCATCTTGGTGTACTTTTGAGAAAAAGGGACTCAAAGTTCTCAGTCTCCTGTGTCACAGTGAGCCAATGACAATAAAAAATACCTAAGGATAAATAACGATAATTAATGCAGAATTTTATCTATACATGATTTAAGCAGGTAGCACATGTCCCACATGAAATCATGGGGGAAATGTGGGATGGCCCATTCAGGCTCTGGCAAGTCAGATGCATATTAACAGAGCCAGAGAGGTTTTTTGCTTATATCCTTATCATAATATATTCTGATGGGTTGGCCCATTTTGGCCCTGAAAGGTATCAGTTTTGTGCACCTGAAGACGTTCATAACTCAATTTCACAAAAAAGGTGGGATGGCCCGGTCTGGTTCTTAGGGGCTCATGTATATGTATATATATATATATATATATATATATATATATATATATATATATATATATCCCTGTGTCGTAAGAGGCGACCAGGGTTGCGTCAGGAAGGGCATCCAGCGTAAAACCTGTGCCAAATCATTATGCGGATCATAACAGATGATCCGCTGTGGCGACCCCCAACGGGAGCAGCCGAAAGAAGAAGAAGAGATGATGTGTATATATATATATATATATATATATATATATATATATATATATATATATATATATATATATATATATATATATATATATATATATATATATATATATATATATATAGAGAGAGAGAGAGAGAGAGAGAGAGAGAGAGAGAGAGAGAGAGAGAGAGAGAGAGAGAGAGAGAGAGAGAGAGAGAGAGAGAGAGAGAGAGAGAGAGAGAGAGAGAGAGAGAGAGAGAGAGAGAGAGAGAGAGAGAGAGAGAGAGAGAGAGAGAGAGAGAGAGAGAGAGAGAGAGAGAGAGAGAGAGAGAGAGAGAGAGAGAGAGAGAGAGAGAGAGTTATGTTTGTGGGGTAGATGGAGGAAATAGATGGAGGAATGGAGGAAGTAAAGGTAGGATTGTACAGTCTGGCGTGGTCTGTGGATGTGCAGGAGACATCTCAATGTAAATTAAGTAGGGAAAACTGTCAGCTTAAGTTAGTTAAATGTCACCGCATGGGGTACGGTGCTGTGTTAATTAGGTAGGGGTTAAGGCTAATTTCTCCCAGTATGTGATTGCCCCCTATGACCTTTTCCTATGTTTTTGCATTTACAAGCCAGCAATAAAAATTACATTCTTGCAACAACAACAACAACAACAACAACAACAACAACAACAACAGAGCCAAACATTTCTGAGAAGGCAAAAACCTCATCTTCCCGGCTTGGTACCAGCAAGTCCTGCCCAAGAGGCTGATGATTGGTCGATGTGATGTGAGAGAGAGGACATGATATATCAATTTGCATGAGGTGGATGTGATTGAGACGGTCTCGCTGGCTGGCTTCTCCTCTCGGCACGATGAAACAGCAGCGCGACTCTCGCTGTTTGTGCTGGGGTGAATTTGTTCACGTGCTGAAATAATATGCTTGCTATTGTTTGATTGGATGAGTCGTGAAGTTGTAGTTTCTGAGGGGAGGATAAGAGAAAAATAACGCGCCATGTGGTCTTATCTCAGGGCATCAGAAATCGTCCCGTCGTATGGTTAAAGAGAAAGGCGGCACCCATTTGCAGTGAACGGACCTGGTGTAAGAGGAGCATAGTCGATATACTCGTTAGTGAGAAGAAGCTGCATGGTGGTTGATGAGCCCTGGTGTTGAATACCTCCACACAAATTACCTCGCATACTCTTCCTTCCCAGAGAGCGGCTTGGCACCATTTTCGGGTGTGGTTTCCCACGCAGGATGACATGGTTCAATCCCCAAGCTCAGAAAAGTTCAAATCTGGACACCCAGCTAAGTGCCAGAATAAAGGAAAATATTTTCTTTCACTTTATCTTTCCCATTGTATGTTTTGTACCCGTGTGTGAAGATGTCTCAACTTTCGGAATTAATTTAATACACATTTCATAACCTCATGCTTTGATTTATTTTATTACATCATGTTTTCATTTATTTCCAACATAAATATTTCATTTATGTTCATTAAACCTTTAGTTTTGTTAATTTATCTGTGTCAGTCTATTTGTTATGGGTTCAAGTATAAACCCTTGTGCCTCCGTCTGCTATGCCTGCATTGCTGCCCTCCATCCCGTGTGTGCTATAATCTCCAAGGATCATGTGTTTGCCTCCAAGGTAGAAGTGCTCCACTATCCTCCAGGACTGTCTTAACCGGCAAGTACACAACAATGTATGCATGTATGTGTGTGTGTATATATATATATATATATATATATATATATATATATATATATATATATATATATATATATATATATATATATATATATATATATATATATATATATATACATATACATGCATACATATATATATATATATATGAGACGCCGTGAGGAGGAGTGATGTAAGGGACATATCGGCCATTTTGGAGTTAATGCCATATAGCACTATTTTAACCCTTACCCTATCATCCGAGCCTATCATCATATCATTAAAAAATGTCTCTTACATCACTCCTCCTTGTGGGGCCTCATATATATATATATATATATATATATATATATATATATATATATATATATATATATATATATATATATATATATATACATATATATATATATATATATATACATATATATATATATATATATATAATAATAATAATAATAATAACAACAAAGAAAGACACCCACATCTCTCACCTGCCAATGGAGCGAACAGCCAATAAGTTTTCACCTCATCAACTAAACCCAGGTGGCTGGCATTATATAAATAAATTGACACCTCCTGTGCTCCTCTGGCCGAAACTGCAGCGTTAAGCAACCAAGACAGCCTGCACAAGGTAAGGGCTTTGCTGTATCAAACCCTTTCCAGAGTTCCTCCACAGCTATAAAGCCATTCACAAATAGTACACACATGAGAATCCCAATGCCACACACCCTCAGCTGCCAGACCGGTTTCATCGCTTATTGGCAATTCATCAGCGACAGTGCAGACACCAATGCATACCAATGAGGCTCTCTCAACATATTCTGCATGTTCTGTAAACCTGTGTATATATATATATATATATATATATATATATATATATATATATATATATATATATATATATATATATATATATATATATATATATATATATATATATACATACATATATATATATATATACATACATATATATATATATATACATACATATATATATATATACATACATATATATATATACATACATATATATATATACATATATATATATACATATATATATATATATATACATATATATATATATATATATATATATATATATATATATATATACATACATATATATATATATATACATACATATATATATATACATATATATATATATATATACATACATATATATATATACATACATATATATATATACATATATATATATACATATATATATATATATATATACATATTGTTGCGGTCTTCGCGCCCGCCGGCGTGCTGACAGCCACGTAACCCGAATCGCGGCACGTCGCCCACCGGACGGACAATCCAGTCGTGACCCTCTCGGACTAACGCCGGGAACCAGTCACGGGTGGACCTTTCGGTCTCACCGCGATCGAGCCAATCAGCCCCCGCGTGGGATAGGGTTGCTCGCCAAATTCGACCTACCTAAGTACCCACGCGGAGGGTAGACCGGGCGATCGCACCTCGCCGCAGGTCGACTTCGGACACGGGCCACTTAAGCGACCCGTTCCGTACTATCAGAATAACCGAGCGGTGTTATCGTCGACCTCGACGGTTCGATTAATTATCGGGCGTATTCAGCCCACTACCAACCCTTTACGTGAAGCAAGATGAGGGTTCAATGGGGGAAAAGACGAAGCGAAGCGGGAGAACAGTTCAACAATAAAGCACATTTATTCGCGGCACACGGGAAGCACACAAATACAATTCCACCAAATGCACACAAAAAAAGAAAACACAATTCCATTTACACAAAAAGCAAACATAAAAGTGAAAACACAGTGCAGAGCTAATACCGACTACCGAGCACACGGCAACACTTATACAATTCTACTTCACAGACGGCGCCGACAACACATACCCAAAACCTAGGAAAAGAAATACCCTCAAGAATGAGGCAGGCCTGAGGCCGAGACCGGGTCGGGCCTACCCGTCTGGTGATGAGACACGGAGCGGCGATGGCCCCGCAACCCGCGGGCCTCGTGGACAGTGCCTGGCAGGGGGTGGGAACGGGGCCCCCTTGGTCGCACTATCTCAGCGCGGGGGGAAACAGGAGGGGGTTGCTGATGCTCGGGGTATAGAGGATCTTTATTATCCCTGGTGTGCGTCTCCACCTCGGCCAGGTCGCGCTGCCGGCCTCCCTCGGGCGTGCAGCTCCTGGCACCGACGCGAGCACCCCCTCCCTCATCCGACTCTCTTCAGCTTCTCCAGCCACTGCAGGCTTCGGGCTCCAGACTTCCACACTTGTCCCCTCCGTTCCGACTCCTTCTCGTTCTCGTTCTCCTTCTCCTTCTCCTTCTCCTTCTCGTTCTCGTTCTCGTCCTCCTTCGTTCCGACTCCTTCTCGTTCTCGTTTGCGACTCTCCTCTGACTGACGAACACCGTCCTTTTATCCCCCCGTAACTTCGCCTTTGACCCCCTCCCTTCGACCTTTCACCTCGCTCCCCATTGGCCCGAGAAAAAGTGGGCGTGAAGGCTTTTTGATCCACAAATTTGCATATATCGATCGCCCTGGGGGCGGGGCCAATTCGCCCCTCGCTCACCGATTGGACGGCAAAAAGTGGGCGTGTGTCGTTTTTGATCCGTTTTTGAAGCACAAAATCCGTGATTTTGTACACGCTGTTCAACGTGCGCCCTACACGAGTCCAGCATCGGTGCTCATGAGTGGCGCGAGATGACGGTGATGCGATGGTGGCGAGTTGTGACGGTAAAGGTCGTGGCGGTTGTGGTGAAGCGGCGTTGTGGTTGGTGGTTGTTGTTGTGGTTGTGATGGTAATCATGGCGGTTGGTCCAAAATAAAGATAGTAAAAGAAAAACGGCTATCCTGAAGAGTCGCAGCTCGCATAAATGACATGTATTCCCACTCGACAACGGGTTTGGGCCTAACGACACATGCACTTACCGAGATACCTCACCTAAGGGACCTGAATGGTGGTTTGCGAATCTGGTAACCACAACAATATATATATATATATATATATATATATATATATATATATATATATATATATATATATATATATATATATATATATATATATATACAGATATATATATATAATATATAGAGCCAATGAGGCTCTCTCAACATATTCTGCATGTTCTGTAAACCTGTATATATATATATATATATATATATATATATATATATATATATATATATATATATATATATATATATACATATATTTATCTTTATATTCCCAGTTAGGGCAGTAATTTGGAATTTGGCCATTGTTCGCCGACTCTTCATGCAAGACACCACGGAATCTTTCGCATCCACTAACTAATATCAGCAGATGGGACTACTAGTTTCATGTCAATCAGAGTGACGACACAAACATTAATGAATCACGCTACCTGTGAAACACTGGGATGACAGTTTATGCTTGCGTCGGGATTCAAACAGGCTACACAGCTCAGAGAAGAGTGAGTACTTCTAAGCCATCCTACTAGTGTATATATGTATATATATATATATATATATATATATATATATATATATATATATATATATATATATATATATATATATATATATATATATATATTGATCATGGGTAAAGACAGGCCACAACCATTCAATTGTTTGATGTCAGCCTGGAACTTGATATCAGCTTACAACTTTAAAAGTGTTAAGAACCAGGAGTGTTCTCTGGATAAGCATGTGGTATTTATATGCATTTACATGAATGAGTGTTTCAGTCAGAAATAATTCTTCCCTGAAAGATAAAATATGAGAGATGAATCTATTACTAAAATGGACTGATAGTTATAACGAAGGTTTACAGAATAATTTTCTATTTGACTTGATGCTCAGGGCCTAAATGCAAGCTGGTTGCACTTTCAATGGATTTATTGTGCAAATTGTTTTTTACAGGATGACGTCACTGCTTCTGATTGCATCACACAAGTGAAGCCACTGAAGGAATGTTATCCAAAATGACAATTCTGAGAAGTTGTAATCGCAGTCCAGCCTATACAAAAGCACTGCAAACGTTCATATTGTAGAGATGACAGATATATGACTGAAAGCACCTCACCTTCAGGCTGTTGTAGCGAAGAGAGAGTCCCTGCGTTCCGCGTCCAATCCCCACTGGCATACCGGCCAGTTGCTGTGCTTCGCAGTAGACCATCCGCCCCGCACAACGACAACCGTTTGGACAACGAGGGGACGCACCAGCCAGTGTGGCCCACATCGCGAGCAGCGCCGCACCGCAGGCCGCTGCCGTAGGGGCGAAACCGCCTAAGCCTGGAAAAAGAGAGGGTACAATGCTGCTGGGCCTTGTTTGTCAATGCGCTTACACATTTCTCCCAGGTAATGAGACCATCACCACCATTTTATTGTGCTTTCCGAGGTAAGAAATAGATCAACTTTACCTCAAAGCAATTAGATGGAAAGTTCATTTATTTTATAAATCACTGGATTCCTGGGACATTCCATCATAAGAAAATACAAATACATTCACAGTGGTAGTCGCGAGCTAATTTGATACCTTATTGGTGCGATCGCAACAAGCCCAATCAAAATACTGTGCGATGACATATGTGAAGCTTTGTGGAAGACTTTGACACTTTGACGTGGTACTTCTGTGCATTTAATTGAGTGCAATTGAGTTGTCTAAGGCTCAAAGCTTTTTGAGACCATTAGTATAGAATTGTCCTCCCCCCAAAAAAGCGAGGAAGAAAATGGTCTAGGTATTACTATAAAAGCTAGGTAACTGGCAGTGCATGCATGTGCACAACCGGTTTCAGGGTTAAAAGGAAATAAAATTGGTTGGTTTCTATTTTCCTTCATCTTCTCTTCAAAAATAATTTTCATTCCTCTTGAAAGTGAAACATCTCTCTGATATATAGAGATTTGAGGCTCATGGAGAAGCTAGAACATAGAATGGATCAGGCCGCAAGAGAACAAAGTGATCAACAGAAGGATTGGGGGAAACACACAACAACAGGATTGAGGGATAAAATAGAGACTTAAAAGACAAGGAATGTGAGGAAGAATGTGGACTGTTATGTGGTAGGACACAGGGGATGGACAAGATCGATGCATAAGCAAACTCCAAGGAAGGAAAACAGGAATGTTGGAAAGAGGTGAGCTTGTGGAGAGATAATGGGGTATAAAGGATCATGGTTTCAGATGAGGTATAATCTGAGATAGTGGTGAACAACTGTCTTGAAGTTCTGAAGGGAAGAATTAGATTAAAAAGAATGTGGAAGTTGATTCTACAAGCAGGAGAAAAGAGAAATGAATGAGTGGAGGTGAACAGTGATCCTGTATTTTGGGAGTTTCACCAGAAGGGTATTGTTGGGGGGTCATGTATGTCCTGCAGGAAGCTGGGGGCAAGGAAAGAGCAGAGGGTGCAAGACTAGAAAGGAAGTGGTGGAAGACAGAGAGGCAACCAACCTGTCTGCGATGGGAAAGTGATAGCCTCATAGACTCAACTTCAACAAGGGAGAAGCCAATGCTCATGAAGGCCTTGGTTTCCATGCCATAAAGCTGAGCAAGGTCTGAGGCAGGGGCATCAGCCCAGAGGGGAGTTAAGTACTCCATCAAGCTTCAGCTTCCAAAGAAGGCATTGTGGGTGGATAAGAGTTGATTTTTGCAAAGGAAAAACTTTGTACAATGGAGGACGACCAGTCAGCGATGGGCTTTGGAGATCAAATTAGTAATGTGGTTTGTCCACGAAAGATCATGGCTGATAGTGAGACCCAAACGTTTGAGTTACTGAACTTCTTCAAGAGGATTGTTAAGAATGCAGATGGGAGGGTTTGAAGAAAGGGAATACATGGGTTGTTTCTGATAGAGGCGTAAGCTGTGGGAGGCATTTAAAATGGATTTTAAAAAGGATTATTTTTTAATGTCATGAGCTTTTAAAGGAAGTAATGTTTCATTAAATAAAGATTCAGTTTGGGGATACTGAAAAGATATGGGATATATAATGAAGGAGGAACTGTGCATGGCAGATTTAGTTCGTGTTTTGTTTTGGGGGGTTTTTTTGGAGTGAAGAAGAGTTTTGTTTGTATTTTAAGGAGCGAGCATTGCTGGCTTTGCTCTTCTGTACTCTGCATTGGAATACTCTTCTCCTGTTTAGGCAGAGAGCAGCCACACAAAACACTTGGACACTGTCCTAAAAACACTGATGCGGATAATCAGCAGGACACTGAAATCAACACCCATGCAGTGGCTCCCAGTCATGTCCAACATCCCACCTCCTAATGTGCGCCAGTAGACAATAGCTCTGAGAGAGTTTGACTGCATCAAAGCTAACCCAGAGCTCCGAATCACCGAAGACCTGCAGAATCTACCAAATATGCGACTCAAGTCATGCAAGCCTTTCTGGGGCTCTGCAAATGTTTTGAGTGATGTGGAATTTCACAAAGGACAAGTGGTGAAATCTCTGGACAGACAACAACATTGTTAACAAAGACCTGGTGAGTGATCCGACAGAAGAGCCTCCAGGTTTCGACCTCCCCTGGAACAGTGGTCTGCACTCAACAGTCTCCGGACTCTTCATTCAGACATCATACCACCTCCAAAATGGAATTTCAAAGACCGCCCAGCATGTGACTGTGGTCATCAGATCAAACTATTCATCACAATGTGAACGAGTGTCACCTATGGAAATTTGATGAAGGGTTTCGGGCAATCCACCTACCAACAGACAGGGCTGTGACTTGGTACCCCCAACTTAGAATTACATCTCGAGATGTAATTTGTCATATGAAAGATTGGATGATATTAGGAGCTGGGACAGAAAAAGAAATCAAGCTGCAGGATCTGAATTAACAATACTTGGGAGAAAATAAGCGAAAATGAAGCACATGGGGTCTCAGCCGAGACAGGAGCAACATACCGACTTATCCAATCCCTCGGGATTAGGTCAGAGTTTAACAGGGACACAAATTCGACAATTCAATACAACTTGGCAGGGTTTGACAAAGAAAATTGGACGAAAACACGACGAACAACAGAGGAATGAAAATAAAACAGCAAAACACAATGGATCTTGTCCGGGAAATTTAGCTTTGATGAGTTGGAGGGAGGAACTCTCAAACCAGTGTCACACATGAAGGCAACTCTTAATTCATTTTGAATTAAATTTCTGTAATCAACTGAATCCAAACTTTAAAAAAGTCATAAATTTATACTCACTGTTTGTGTCTCTGCTTGTCTCTGAGCATCTACATGGACAGTATATGCTCTTTCTTTCTTCACAACAGATCGAGTATCTCAGTCAAGCATTAATTATCATCCAAAGGGAATGAATATCATTCAGCATTATTTGTTAATCAGGTGTCTGATGGCTGGTGCTGTCCACAGCCATAATTAGCCAAACGTTCGTCTGGTTCTGGCCTGTATTAAAGGTCAGCAACAGTATAAAGTGGCCACAAGAGCATATTGTGAACTAATGGGAAACAATCGACTACAGCATTGCTCAAAAGTTAGACCACATCGGTATTGGCATCCCATGAACGGACCGACGATCTTTGTTCGTATAAAACTCAAACCACAGTTACAGAGAGAATAAAAAATCAATAGGACTATTAATCAGTGACATGTATGATCATCAAACATAGTTGTAAGGGGGCTGGTAGGATAGCTTAGAGGTATGCACACTCAGGGTTCTTGCCTGGGTTCGCATCTTGATGAGCTATAAACTGTCATCCTGGTGTTTGCACATGCAAATCGAGGCATCAATGTGTGTGCCATCCCTTGGATGGAAAATAAACTGGGCGACTTGTCTGCTGGCATTAGTTGGTGGATGTTAAAAATCCAGCGATCTCCTTTGCAAAGAGTAGGGGAGCTATCACTGTCAGCCAGGCAAAAGTCAGAATTCCTGCTTTAACTTTCAAGTGAGACTGCATCAGTGGCACAGCTGCGACCCAAGCAAATTATATGCTACCGACACCTATGTGCTGCATATCAAAGAAGAAGACAGTTATAAGCATTTTCCTCTTCTTCATTAATGGCCCCAACTATTCCAACATTATGGGGTCAGCCGGGAGGACAATTCTGGCCTAAGTTTTTGTGGAAGCAGTTGGCCAGGCCTGACGTTTGAATGGAGCAGGTAATGGCAGATGGCAGGAATTTACAACTTGTTCAGATGGCCGGAGATAACTCACCTACCTTTGATGAAGCACATCGTGACATATTAACATCCACCAACTGCCAGTGCTAGGAGACGGGTCCTCTGACATATATATATATATATATATATATATATATATATATATATATATATATGTATGTATGCATATATATATATATATATATATATATATATATATATATATATATAACGATAATATATATATAACATATATATATATATATAACGATATATATATATATATATATATATATATATATATATATATATATATATATATAGAGAGAGAGAGAGAGAGAGAGAGAGAGAGAGAGAGAGAGAGAGAGAGAGAGAGAGAGAGAGAGAGAGAGAGAGAGAGAGAGAGAGAGAGAGAGAGAGAGAGAGAGAGAGAGAGAGAGAGAGAGAGAGAGAGAGAGAGAGAGAGACAAAGATAGTCAGTGACAGAGGTGTGGGAGGAGATTGCTGCATTTTATTCAGAGGGGGGAGTGAGGAGGGGACAGAGAGTGGGGGGTGGGGGTGATAGGAGGAAAAAAAAAAACAAAGAGAGAAAGGTGAGGGGTGGAGGTGGCATGATCAAAGATAATGATATGTTATGCTTAAATAAATAAATGCAAACTCATGTCAGAACAGCTGTACACATAACGACACAACAGAGTTTGTAAAGTCATCTGCTGGCACAACTGCAAAAACTTTGATATCCCAGTTTCAGAAAACTCTTGGGAACATGAACAAAAAGCAATCACTGACAACATGGAAGCACACGTACAATCCCATCATGCATGAACATCGAAAACAAAGCATTGCAACCAGATGTCATACTTCCGTACAAAAATGAGAAGAAGTCATTGTAATTGAGGTGTTAATAGCAGTGATTTTGGACTAAACAATGCAGAAATCAAGAAAATGACCAAATACCAAGACCTCAAGAATGAAGTGAAAAGATCCTGGAAGCTGAAGAATGCCAAAATTGTACCAGTGTTCATTGGAGCTGTGGGAGTGATACCAAAGAAACTCACAGGGCTATTAAAAACTATCCATGGGAATTTTACCACAAACAAACTACAGTTGGAAGCTGTCTGGGACTGAGCAATGATCCTGAAGAGAGCACACGGCAAAAAAAATTGAGAACAGAAAACTTCACAGCTTGGTCCATGAATCGTGACCCTTTACCAAAATGAAGGTGGATACTTCAAGCCCACCCTGGGAGGACTCCATTCCATATTCTGAAACCCCCATATGTAGATACCCAATCAACGACACACACACACACACACTCATAGGTGGATACTTTGAGACCTGGTTGGTCTACGTTTACACTCCTGAAACCCACCCACATTTGGAGATAGCAGACAACAGCAACTTGCACATACACACACACACACACACACACACACACACACACACACACACACACACACACACACTAATTAAGGTTTCAGTACCCAGCAATTTTGGCCTAAACTTCAACTTCCAGGACCTTTTCACTTCATTTTTGAGATCTTGGTATTTGGTCATTTTCCTTATCTGGATTGTTTAGGCTAAAATTGCTGGGTACTGAAACCTTAATTAGTGCGTGTGTGTGTGTGTGTGTGTGTGTGTGTGTGTGTGTGTGTGTGTGTGTGTGTGTGTGTGTGTGTGTACGTGCAAGTTGCTGTTGTCTGCTATCTCCAAATGTGGGTGGGTTTCAGGAGTGTAAACGTAGACCAACCAGGTCTCAAAGTATCCACCTATGAGTGTGTGTGTGTGTGTGTCGTTGATTGGGTATCTACATATGGGGGTTTCAGAATATGGAATGGAGTCCTCCCAGGGTGGGCTTGAAGTATCCACCTTCATTTTGGTAAAGGGTCACGATTCATTGACCAAGCTGTGAAGTTTTCTGTTCTCAAAGTTTTTTTGCTGTGTGCTCTCTTCAGGATCATTGCTCAGTCCCAGACAGCTTCCAACTGTAGTTTGTTTGTGGTAAAATTCCCAGGGATAGTTTTTAATAGCCCTGTGAGTTTCTTTGGTATCACTCCCACAGCTCCAATGAACACTGGTACAATTTTGGCATTCTTCAGCTTCCAGGATCTTTTCACTTCATTCTTGAGGTCTTGGTATTTGGTCATTTTCTTGATTTCTGCATTGTTTAGTCCAAAATCACTGCTATTAACACCTCAATTACAATGACTTCTTCTCATTTTTGTACGGAAGTATGATATCTGGTTGCAATGCTTTGTTTTCGATGTTCACACATGATGGGATTGTACGTGTGCTTCCATGTTGTCAGTGATTGCTTTTTGTTCATGTTCCCAAGAGTTTTCTGAAACTGGGATATCAAAGTTTTTGCAGTTGTGCCAGCAGATGACTTTACAAACTCTGTTGTGTCGTTATGTGTACAGCTGTTCTGACATGAGTTTGCATTTATTTATTTAAGCATAACATATCATTTATCTTTGATCATGCCACCTCCACCCCTCACCTTTCTCTCTTTGTTTTTTTTTTTTCCTCCTATCACCCCCACCCCCCCCCCCCACTCTCTGTCCCCTCCTCACTCCCCCCTCTGAATAAAATGCAGCAATCTCCTCCCACACCTCTGTCACTGACTATCTTTGGCTCTCTCTCTCTCTCTCTCTCTCTCTCTCTCTCTCTCTCTCTCTCTCTCTCTCTCTCTCTCTCTCTCTCTCTCTCTCTCTCTCTCTCTCTCCTCGCACCCATCCTTCTGCAGCATTTAGCAATGTTTGGTGAGGTGTCGCTCTCCCCACCTTCCCCCCTTCCTCGCTCTTCCTCCCTTCCTCACCCACTCCTACCTTCCCTCCTATACCTTCCCTCCTCCTCCCCCACCCCCAATACCCCCAGTAAATATATACATACTTTTTGTGAGTGGTAGTTCCCTATATTTTGCTTTCCACAGAATGATGTTGCCTGGAAGGTGTTACTTGCCAATTTTTGTTTCCCATGGCCCAAGAAGATTGGGGATCACTGCCCTAAGCTCTCCTACCAGTGTCAGCCCAAGTTGAATGCATTTTCAGGGCACCCAAAATGCTGGATAAACATTTACCAAATAATTTATTTGGTCTTCTCTATTTATGCATTCAACTTTCCTCACACGTTCAGCCGTGGGATACCTTGTGAACAATCACTGCATGTGTAATGATGGACAAAATCTATTGAATATGAAAACAAGAAAATTATGTTCCAATTTCTTTTTTGAAACCCATTATATCCAAGTTATTAAAACATAACTGCATGAGTTTTCCCAGCAGAATGCAAAACATAATGTGCACTTATGGTTTTAATTGAGTGGCTCAAAGTTGTTAAAAGGCAAGACAGAAATAATTCACAAGCATTCGATAAGAGGAATGGCCAAAAGTGTGCAAACTCTCAATGCTCCAATAATTAAGTCTGGAGGTGGACAGAGCTTTTTAAATCTGGAGCAGGACAGCTCTGTCTAAATCTGGAGCCAGACAGCTCTGTCGAAATCTGGAGCCAGACAGCTCTGTCAAAATCTGGAGCCAGACAACTCTGTCTAAATCTGGAGCCAGACAGCTCTGCCTAAATCTGGAGCTGGACAGCTCTGCCTGAATCTGGAGCCAGACAGCTCTGCCTGAATCTGGAGCCATTCAGCTGTCTAAATCTGGATCCAGACAGCTCTGTCTAAATCTGGAGCCAGACAGCTCTGTCTTAGTATGGAGCCAGACAGCTCTGTCTAAATCTGGATCTGGACAGCTCTGTCTAAATCTGGAGCCGGACAGCTCTGTCTAAATCTGGAGCCAGACAGCTCTGTCTAAATCTGGAGCTGGACAGCTCTGTCTAAATCTAGAGCTGGACAGCTCTGTCTAAATCTGGAGCCAGACAGCTCTGTCTAAATCTGGAGCCGGACAGCTCTGTCTAAATCTGGAGCCAGACAGCTCTGTCTAAATCTGGAGCCGGACAGCTCTGTCTAAATCTGGAGCCGGACAGCTCTGTCTAAATCTGGAGCCGGACAGCTCTGTCTAAATCTGGAGCCGGACAGCTCTGTCTAAATCTGGAGCCGGACAGCTCTGTCTAAATCTGGAGCCAGACAGCTCTGTCTAAATCTGGAGCCGGACAGCTCTGTCTAAATCTGGAGCCGGACAGCTCTGTCTAAATCTTGAGCTGGACAGCTCTGTCTAAATCTAGAGCTGGACAGCTCTGTCTAAATCTGGAGCTGGACAGCTCTGTCTAAATCTGGAGCCGGACAGCTCTGTCTAAATCTGGAGCCAGACAGCTCTGTCTAAATCTGGAGCCGGACAGCTCTGTCTAAATCTGGAGCCGTTCAGCTCTGTCTAAATCTGGATCCAGACAGCTCTTTCTAAATCTGCAGCCGGACAGCTCTGTCTTAGTCTGTAGCCGGACAGCTCTGTCTAAATCTGGATCTGGACAGCTCTGTCTAAATCTGGATCTGGACAGCTCTGTCTAAATCTGGAGCCAGACAGCTCTGTCAAAATCTGGAGCCGGACAGCTCTGTCTAAATCTGGAGCCGGACAGCTCTGTCTAAATCTGGATCTGGACAGCTCTGTCTAAATCTGGAGCCGGACAGCTCTGTCTAAGTCTGGAGCCAGACAGAGCTGTCTAAGTGTGGATCCAGACAGTACTGTCTCTGTGCTGCATATGGGAGTTTGTTTTCAACTGAGCATCGTTGAGGAGCTCCTGTTCTGGAGAAATTATGGAAACGTCAGTTAAGAGTTGAGCAGATTTTATGGATCATCTCACTGAAAAAAATCCTTTATACATTCCAAATTAAAATTGGTGAGATGTCATCCCTGCAAACGTACTTCATATCCAGACTGTGCCGTCTATGTCTGGATCCAGGCAATGCCGTCTATGTCTGGATCCAGGCAATGCCGTCTATGTCTGGATCCAGGCAGTGCCGTCTATGTCTGGATCCAGGCAGTGCTGTCTATGTCTGGATCCAGGCAGTGCCGTCTATGTCTGGATCCAGGCAGTGCCGTCTATGTCTGGATCCAGGCAGTGCCGTCCATTTGTGGATCCAGGCAGTGCTGTCTATGTCTCTCCCCCTCGCTCTGTCTATGTCCGAGGAAGCCACCATTTGCTCCAATCAACCAGGTATGTAATTCAACTGAACACCTTGGATACAGTCAATTTGTAGATACAGGCAGTGCCATCTGTGTGTGGATCCAGGCAGTGCCGTCTATGTGTGGAACCAGGCAGTGGCATCTATGTCCGGATCCAGGCAGTGGCATCTATGTCCAGATCAAGACAGTTCTGTCTATGTCTGGATCCAGACAGTGTCGTCTATGTCCGGATCCAGACAGTGCCATCTATGTCCGGATCCAAACAGTGCCGTCGATGTCCGGATCCCGACAGTGCCGTCTATGTCCGGATCCAGACAGTGCCGTCTATGTCCGGATCCAGACAGTGCCGTCTATGTCCGGATCCAGACAGTGCCGTCTATGTCCGTATCCAGACAGTGCCGTCTATGTCTGGATCCAGACAGTGCCATCTATGTCCAGATCCAGACTGTGCCTTCTATGTCTGGATCCACACAGCACCGTCTATGTGCAGATCCAGACAGTGCCTTCAACGTTTCTATATCTGGAGCTGGACAGTGCCTTCTATGTCTGAAGCCGGACATTACCTTCTCCGTCGGGAGTCGGACAGTGCCTTCTATGTTGGGAGCCAGACAGTGCTGTCTATTTGTGAAGCTGGACAGTCCTGTCTAAGTCTGGAAGCAGACAGTGCCATCTAAGTGCAGACAATTGGAGACAATCGAGGGGTTCAGCGGAGCAAAAGTTCATAAATTCGTACTCGAAACGTGATCCCCTCCTCCACCCCAAAAATATAAGGTGGACACTTTGGGTCCTGTGAACCCTCCCTCTACCTTCTGACACTCACAAATGGAAGTTACAACCAAAATTACGATATTTTACTGCACTGCTCAAAATAATATGGTGTGATGACGTGCAACACATTCACTGCATCCTTGGGGAACGTGAGATAAGAAGACTGTCTGCAGTGGCAGCTTGCACTCTGTTTCAAAGGCAACATAATTCGTTCCTATAAAGAATGAAAAGAGCATGCAACTGGAATGGAGAATAAAGGTCAATGGCCTTGGGATCTTCAAGAAGCCACCATTTGCTCCAATCAATCACGTATGTAATTCAACTGAACACCTTGTTGTGACCTTAGACAATTTGTCATTGAAATTCTGTCATATACGGTGCTGTATTCAACAAAATGCCAAAAGTCTCCAAAATTAGTTGAAAACTTGCTTAATTGACTTCCCGCAGCAGTTGTGTAATTTAACTTCTTCTTGAAACTTTTTTCTTCCTCGAAAGATCTCTCATCTTGTGCTGGTGGGGAGGGGAGAGGAGGCAGAGAGGAACCTTCCACTGTGGTCCTGCTCCGATGAACCCATAAACACATGCATGTTTCCTCCAGGTGCATTAATTGGAAGCTTTTTTCTTTAACCCCTTTACCGTTCATTCCCAATTGTCTCTTCGCGAGAGCATGATGCCAGGTCAATTTGGGCTGAAATGAAAGAGTCTCCTCAAGCATCCCGGGGATCGAGCCTGCAGTGAACGTCCAACGCCAACCAATGCATCTCCACTTTCCTCTCCAAGACGTCCATTGTGGGTACTTAGTGAAGCTTCCGTTTTGATCATTGTGATAAATGCTAAAAGTTTCATTTCCACACTCAGTATGCACTATGCTCTGGAGTGTGAAATGAAAAATAAAATCACATACACACATGGAATGGTACAATAAAATGTGACAGTTTCCCTGTAACCCTGTGAATAATAGATAAGGATGGCTTGGAAAAAAATATGATAATTCACTGACTCGACTGTTGGTCTTAAAATGCTAACCTAGCAGGAACTCATAATGCTGCACGTGGGAGTTTGTTTTCTACTGAGCATCATTGAGGAACTCCTGTTCTTGAGAAATTATGGAAACGTCAGTGAAGAGCTGAGTGGAATTTGTGGATCATCTCACAGAAAGCAATCCATTATACATTTGAAATTCAAATTGGCGAGATGTCATCCCTGCAAATGTACTTCTTATTGATTTCTTCTCACATTATAAAGATTCACAGGTTGGCAAATATTATGGATTGCGATTGAGTGAAGGTCCATTCTGTGACGAGGTAAAGCACGTTCCTCGTGACTTGTACCATTCTGGGTATAGATGAATTTTCGGCCGAGCAGGGTGTTCCATACTTTGCAAGATTCAGAGCAAAATAATGGATGTCCAGCGAACTATTGAGATCACGACCTTTTTGCCAATAATCTCGATAAATACGAGACAGGAATCCCATTCCGTGGGTAGAGAGATGCTCTGTTTTTAAGATGCAGATGGCACTGTCATGGGTTTATAATTCTATATATGTATTATTTCGACTTTCCTTTGGACACAGCTAGAGGCACCTGTATCCAGCACAAGTCTCTCGTTCATGACCTTGCATTAAGTCAAATGCACGTTCTTCTTCTACACAACTACGCTGCTTCCAACAGCACGCCTCTCGTGTTCATTTGTCTGCCGATGTGATGCATTGACAGCCACCGGAGTCCAATGAAAGTCGACGCTTGATGGATGAAGGTAGCGCATGACCAGAAAGTGTGCAATTATATCTCCTGTAATTTACCTGTAGCACCCCCGACACCTGTGGGCTTGGCCCACTGAGAGAGGCCGTGGGATATAGAAGCTTGCTGGACATTTCTAAGTCGCATGGCAACACTCTTCGATATTGTTAATTTCATGGGGCATTCAGGAAAAACAAGTTTGACAATCTCTGATTGATTGTGCTCCTAATTAATTGAAGGACAGACCCTGCTATAGGATTGGGTTGAGGAGGAAGAATTGGTTATATATTTATATATTTTTTTTATGAGTGTGTAGTGTGTGATGCATGCGGGGGGCAGGGGGGGCGTTTCCATAATAAATCACTCTTCCTCCTCAACTCACCCATAGTCCTTCACCAACAGAAACTTCAGTCCATTAGCCTGTTTGTTTTCCAAGACTTAATTGTAACCATTCCTAATTAATTACGCAGGGAATCGATGCACTCCAGCTCGGTTTTGTCGTGTGCTTTATACGCAGTTCATTTTCCTGTCGTATTTCCACCGCCATAGGTTAGCCGTACTGGCAATCCTGTTTTCCTTCAGCCCGTATTGTGATGTAACTGAGATTTACGCCCTTAGCTTCACACCGCACCTCAGATCAAATCGCTGCATCCATTTAGTGCTGGCTTTTCGGGCCTACACCTAGGCAGCTGGGATTATCTGAGTCAGGCAGCAACAAAGCAACAACCTTTATTCAACCACATCACGGAACAGCGAAGGCGTTTTTACGGCCGGGGTTGTCCACCGTGACATATAGCGTTCCATCACGACCGATCGCTTTTCATCACATCACATCGCTCAACGTGCACACTCCACGCTCTGCGACAATGCTCAAAGCGGATACGTACCAATACCGCATTGCAAGTATTAGACAGACCATCACGATGCGGAACATATCTGCATGGCAGGTGCATCTGCGAAGAATACGGTGCAAGATCCGTTTCAAAACGACCACAGGAGTGAGAAGCTGAGGGTATATATACGTGCAAGTTACACAACTGATGGTCTTGTAGTGAGCCGTCATGAGGGATTGTCCTGCAAGCCATGTTGGGAATACTATAGTTCAACGCAGACCGGTGGTGTGTGTTTTTTGATCGACGATTGGTCATATGGTGCCTCGGTTGGAGATTTAAAGTCGGTGGTTGCAGCAGAGATTGTGATGCTGAACGAGTCTCCATGATAAAAATGTGGTGCATGGGACACTGAATGTTAATCAATGCTAGTAGATGTATAATGGCAATCAATGTCAGGGTGAGCCAGTAAAGGAAATGGTAAATGAAATATGTACTCGATGGTATGGTAGGGGGGTAGAGAGATGTGTAGGTCGAGAATTGTGGCGAATGGTGGATTATTATGGTAGTTATTTTCTTCTAAGGACTGCTCGATGCATTTCCCTCCATCACAGATGAGCCTCGGTGCACGGTTCGGTATTTACAACTGTGTGAGCCACTGTCACTCAAAAGAGTTTGGCGGTCACCTGAAGCAGGTATCATCACTCAGTGGAAATAGTTACCCTGATCGTTTGTCTACCCCCCCCCCCCCGACTCCTCACTCTCCATGCGAACCCTGACCCATTCTACTACCAGCACCCACACCCACCTTGTGTACTGTTCAATTCAGATGGAATATATATATATATATATATATATATATATATATATATATATATATATATATATATATGCATATATATATATATATATATATATATATATATATATATATACATACAAATACATACACACACACACACACACACACACACACACACACACACACACACACACACACACACTACACAGTTTACAGTTTGTGCAATTGCAGGCATAAACACGCAATCTTCCAAAGACAGACAGAGCAGGTAAGATCTTTGCGACCCACCAGCGGTAATCCACAGCCAAAAAGTGAAAGTGTGCTGTGGTCACGTGGATTAACAAAAACTTACACCAACAACCGGTCTTGCATGAGGGAACCAACTTTTATAGGTAAATTGTTGGGTGCAGATGGTGCTGTGAGAGCGAATTAGAGACATGAACCCATCACAGACAGAGGCTTTCACTCACCCATTGTGTGGCATGCGGAATAACCACTGACAACCGCGTCTTGCGAGGAAAAGCGTGGGAATGAACGGGGAGGGAATCCAAAAGTGGCCCCCTAGCTGCTGGCACCCGTTCCGGCCACCTTCAACGGGACGGAGACCCGGTCCAAAGTGGAAAAGAGTAACAAGTGGTGGGTGATGCACAGATTTCAGGATGTTAGGGGGTCTGCCCCGATGAGACCCTCCTGGCCATCGCTCCAGCGGTGCACTCAAGCAATGATCCTACCAAGGGCGGTCTCGGTTCCTGAGCACCCAAAGCGATGGACCGCAATGGAGCGATGCCTTGGTGCCAAGTCTAGCAGAGAATTGGGATGCTCATTACACTGAAACGCATATGAATCCCCCTCCCTTCCTCCAGCTCTCCCTTCTCTCTCGACCTCTCTCCCTCGCTTTTACTCACTCAATGGTCTTCGTTTTATTCCCGAGACGCCTGGATGCTCCAAAACCTGAACGAAGAACACCCTCCCCCCAAAATCAACGATCGCTGGAGCGCTTTTCGACTAAACTGCAAGTCCAGCTCCTAATCGCACCCACATCACCTCTTTGAATTAAAAGACCCCGCAAGCTTTGTTTCTCTTTCCCCAAGATCCATTGATCCACGGTGTAGGTTGGACGTAGATGCGGGGAGGAAGAGAATGCACGAGGGGCAGTGCTGCGATCTTCCCAACCGGGCACTGCTGTCGGGTTACACGGAGGGAAGACCGAGACGGTCACACGGCGGACGTACGTGCGGGGTTCGCCGGGCTGGCGCAACTGAACGGCGCTCGTATGATCGGAATCCTGATGACCACACAAGTGCGTGCGCGTGTGTGCGTGTGCGTGTGCGTGTGTGTGTGTGTGTTTGAGGGTGCGTACATGCTCGCGCCTCTCGCACCATTTACCACCCGCCCATCGGAGGCAAAGCACGAACGCAAATCCACACCCAGCTTTCACACGATAGCCAATGGGCTTTCAGAATCTCACTCGGTGTTTGGCATGATCGACAGCGACCCCAACCAATGGATGTACGTTCTTGCATCAGGCGGTGCGCCGCCGCTTTGGCAAAGAGAGCCCCCAAGAGGTCGATTTGGAAGGTAGTCCCGCAGCAATGTGCTTTCAGGTGCCGATCGCCGTTATCTGGTCAAGAACATGACATTGACGAAGGTCAAGGTCATTAAAACGTGTCAGCTTTTCATGCATGATGTAGTTAGGCTATGCTGAACGTGGTAAAGATCTCACCTTAACCCTCACCCTCTATTCTATGGAGGTGAATCTCCCCACTGCGGGAAATTTGAAACTATTTCTGTTCACTCCGGACATCAAGCATGGCAAATGCTTCATTTCAACAAATTCATTCTCCACAACATCCTCATTCCTATCAAAGTCATGTGGAAGGTCGAACCCCTTTCACCCATAATGGTCAACAATTGAGCAAGAACTTCAAGATAGTGGCGAGAATACTCAATTGGAAAAGCCAAGCCAATCCCTGCTCATGCAATGGAAGAGAAAGAGGTCGACATGGTCTCGACCTATCTGGAAAAAGTCCACCCCCAGTCCTTGAAACATAACAATGTGTGCTTGCTTGTTAACCTCCGCATTGCCGCAGCAAATAATTATTACATCACGGGTTTCAAATAATCCCTGAAAATGATCTTTCCTGACCTTGAATAACGAGATCCAAAAAAGCCTCCAGCTGTTCACGAAACTTCCCACTTTGGGACCAAGAAAATCCATTCTGAGTCACACTTGAAAAACAACAATAGCAACAACAGGAACAACAACATCACCTTTCATGCCTCCGCTGTGGAGACCAACCACAGCTTTTACAGGAAAAACACAGACACCATGACAACTAATGGCACCTGCAACCATCTGCCAGGTTGCCCCCACAAACAATAAAACAAATTATGGAAGACAACGCGGTCCAAGTTCCCCCAAGGCAAGAGCACCTCTTAGATGTAAAGGATCTCTGGGTCACTCCCGGGAGATCGATCGGCTATCTCCGTGCCGCGGGCCTGCTCAAGCATACCTGACCCAGGTAATCAACAACGACAACAACAACAATAACAAACATTAAATCCTGGAGCCACACGAGTCGTGCATGCAGATTGAGCATCATACGCACATCCAAGATTTCAGGGTCAGAACGCAGTTTCACCGCACACACAACTCCAGTACCAGGACAAACTAAACCTCCTCAGTGCCACATATATATGTATATACTAATAAAAGACAATGTGTGTGTCTCCTCCATAACTCCAAAACCATAAAACCTAGCAGCCTAAAACTTTGCATGCATACTAAGAAAACTCCAAGGAAGTGCAAGAGTGAAAATTGGGTGTTTGGGTTGATAAAAACACACCTTTTGAAGATAATTAATGGCCTTATTTAATTGTATCCTTCATCAGGTGATACTTAGTCAGCTCGCTGTCTGTGGTCTTTAGGCATTTCCTAGGTAACCTCGCTGGGGTATGAACCCACCATGTTTTTTGGCCTGCTCAACCTTACCTTGATTTGGAACAGGCTGCAGCAATTTCTTAATGATGGAGTATATTTTTTTACTTTCCTCACTCGTATAGAATGCCTGTTCATCATAGCTTCGAATCATTGTGTACATCACTTTTGAAAGTACAATAGGTTTTCAAATTAGGACCTTGGAGCGATTTCATGCATTTTATGAGACGATTTTCCACGATCTACTCTCAGGACTAATTAAAGTACATCATCAAAATATTATTTCGCGTTTTAGGATCGGATATATTCTGAACTAAATAAATGTCGAAATCTGTTGTGAAATCTGATGGTTTAACGAAATAATGAGTTGTATAACTACGCCAATATACCTATTTACTTTAAACAAGCAAGGCTATGTCTCCTCCTCCAATCATACACAAGACAAGAAAAAGAGCAATCAGAGATTGCAGACCCTCGCCAGGACGTCTTTTGAGTGGTGTATTTTTATAGGTTTTAGGGTAAATCCAGTAAGGATGCCAAACCATGTGACCTATGTCACCAGATGTGTGAACCTTTTGTTTCTCATGGGCATGTCATACATGTAAAGTTTCGCCTCAATCTGTTCTGCTATTTCAGAGAAGAAAATTTTTGCAAAGTCTTTTTTTTATTAAAAAAACAATATGGCTGCCGAATTACGTGACCGTTGATGCCATCAATTGTTTTTTCTGTGGACCATTATATCCTAAGATGATCCTCAAAAAGTTTCACACTGATCGGATGTAGTGTTATACATATGCAATTATGACATCATAAGGAAGGCACATATGACGTCATAAAGAAAATCACACTCATGCCCCATGAGGAGTACTTGCTATGTTCCTAATTGGTTCACGAGCACCAGCCAGAGTGACCACTATATTCATTATGTCTGTCTGTCTGTCTGTCTCTCTGTCTGTCTGTCCCGAGCATAGCACCGTGGGTTTTGATCCGATCCTGATAAAATTTTTGTGGGAAGTTCACATCATGATTTAGTTGTGTTTTCCTGAGAATGGGCATGGTGTGCCCATTGTGGGCAGAGCCACGCCCAAAAAACCTGTGTTCTTAGGGGTAGCCGATTTCAAGTTACATCTTCTCTGAGGGGGTTTGTCGAATCTGGCAGGGTTTCGGTATTTGGTTAGCCCAATGGCACCTGCATAGCCCCACGGAGCTCGATTTTTCATTTTCGTCCCAAGGTCACAAGGTCACGAACTTAGAAAATTGCGAATTTTGACATAAAAATCATACAACCGCCCAAACTTTGAGAGCTAGGATGACAATATTTTTTATGCATAATCTTGAGGTCATTCCCCACCTCAAGTCTTGAAACCATTTTGCTCTGTCTCGAACACCTTGCCCGTGGTGCCCCCTTCAAGTTTGTTTTTACGCTGATTTCATCAAAGTATGGATAATCCGAGGAGTGCGAAATGCCATATAGCCTATATGACGTTATATTGTTCCTGGAATGTTCCAGAGGAAGTTTTGCACCAAAGGTCATAATCCTTGACCTTTGACCTTTAAAGTTCACAAAGGTCAAATTTTCAAAGTTGTGGGAATCGAACCGGGTTTTCGACCTTCTTCGACGAACTATCTCCAATAAGCTATATCACATATCCTGTTTCCTTATTTTAATGTCCACAACATTGTTTTGTGACCTTTAAAGGTTATGCAAAGGTCAAATTTTGAAAGTTGTTGAACGAAACCGGGTTTTCGACATTTTGCAGCTAATAACCTGTCACCCGTACCACATCATGTTGATCATTTTTATAACTTGGTCAAAAATTATCACATTGTCTCATCCTTGACTTCTGGAACAATCTACATCGTCAAATACCGCTCGTGAACCATTGCCATCTCCAGACTTGTTTTGTGGATAAAGTCATTATTTGAACGAATTCTATAATTTCATTTACTGCTGAGTGTGCGGTGAAGACCGACTTTAAAGTTAAAGGGATCCTTTATGCTATACAGCGACAGCCTGGCCAACCATTTTTTATCAACCATTTAATTGGAGTGCTTGCATGAGGGCATAGCCACTTGCTGAGCACCAATTGTTGATCGTGCTACGTCATTCTGAGCGAATCGTTCACTCTATGTGGATGATTTTGCCTTGCGTGCCATGTCATTCAGAGTGAGTGGTTCGTGCTCCATCATCCTGAGCGAGTGGTTCGTGCTCCGTCACCCTGAGCGAGTGGTTAGTGCTCCATCTCCCTGAGTGAGTGGTTCATGCTCCGTCACCCTCAGCGAGTGGCTTTCTAAAAAAAAAAAAACCCGATTTCCAAGATGTTTGCTGTATTAACGTGTTTTCTAAATTGCCGATCCAATTTTTTTTCCACCCATCCACACACAACTGTTTCTAAAGAATAATGTTTGGAACATATCTCTGAAATGTCTATTGAAATGTAACATTGTTTTTCGGTGAAAGCAACTCAAGGTTTATAGGTTGTATCCAGGAAGTACTGCAGTTGATAATCGCACTGACTCCAATCTGCCGATTCCCGAAAAATTGCCGATATCTGGCAAGCGTGTGTGTGTGTGTGTGTGTGTGTGTGTGTGTGTGTGTGTGTGTGTGTGTGTGTGTGTGTGTGTGTGTGTGTGTGTTGTTCATTGAGCCTAACATATTCTTTCTGCAAACTCCCCTACCCCATCTCTCCCTCTTTCTCTCCCATTCTTGCTCTACCATCTCAATACAGTGCAGTGCAGTACCCTACTCCAGCATCTCCTCTCTCTCACCCTCCTTCCCCACTCTCTCTCTATCTCCCTGTCTGTTTCTGTCTCTAGACGCGTGAGGGCGGTGTTCGTCTCTGGACCTGTCCAAGCGGTGTTCACGTCCGGGCAGTGTTCATCTCCAGACGCGTCTGGGCTGTGTTCGTCTCTAGGCGCGTCTGGGTGGTGTTCGTCTCCAGATGCATCCGAGCGGTGTTCATCTCTGGACGCGTGAGGGCAGTGGTCGTCTTCGGACCTGTCCAGGCGGTGTTCACGTCCGGGCAGTGTTTGTCTCCGCACGCATCTGGGCGGTGTTCGTCTCCGGGCACGCGTTGTTCGTTTCCAGACACGTCCAGGCGGTGTTCATCTCCAGATGCGTCCAGGCAGGGTTCGTCTCTGGACGTGTTTGGGCAGTGTTTGTCTCCAGACATGTCCGGGCAGTGTTCATCTCCCGACGCATCTGGGCGATGTTCATCTCTGGACGCGAAAGGGTGGTGTTCAGCTCCAGATGCCTCCAGGCGGTGTTCGTCTCCGGACAGGTTTGGGCGGTGTTCGTCTCCAGACACGTCCAGGTGGTGTTCGTCTCCATAAGTGTCCCTTTGTGAGTTTGTGTGAGTCTCAAAGCTTTATGAGTTTCTTTGTGAGTTTCAAAGCAAAATATATTTAATAACACCCAATTTCTGACATTTGCCGGATTCAAGCTAAGTGTTACTGAACATCTCCCTGAATCGTCTATATAAATGTAATGTTGTTTTTCGGTGTATGCTACTCAAGGTTTCTAGGTTGTATATAGTGCATACGAGAGTCGGAAATCAAACTGACTCCAACCAGCCGATTCCCAAAAAGTTGCCGATATCAGCCAAGCATGTATCTGTGTATGTTTGTGCGTGTGCGTGTGTGTGTTGTTTACAAAGCGTAACATATTCTCTCTGATATATATATATATATATATATATATATATATATATATATATATATATATATATATATATATATATATATATATATATATATATATATACATGTCTGGCGACAACAATGGTTCTCGAGCGGTATTTGACGATGTAGATTGTTTCAGAAGTCAAGGATGAGACAATGTGATAATTTTTGACCAAGTTATAAAAATGATCAACATGATGTGGTACGAGTGACAGGTTATTAGCTGCAAAACGTCGAAAACCAGGTTTCATTCAACAACTTTCAAAATTTGACCTTTGCATAACCTTTAAAGGTCACAAAACAATGTTCTGGACATGAAAAATAAGGAAACAGGATACGTGCTATAGCTTAATGGAGTTAGTTCGTCAAAGAAGATCGAAAACCCGGTTCAATTCCCACAACTTTGAAAATTTGACCTTTGTGAACTTTAAAGGTCAAAGGTCAAGGATTATGACCTTTGGTGCAAAACTTCTTCTGGAACATTTCAGGAACAATATAACGTCATATAGGCTATATGGCATTTCACACTCCTTGGATTATCCATACTTTGATGAAATCAGCGTAAAAACAAACTTGAAGGGGGCACCACAGGCAAGGTGTTCGAGACAGAGCAAAATGGTTTCAAGACTTTAGGTGGGGAATGACCTCAAGATTATGCATAACAAATATTGTCATCCTAACTCTCAAAGTTTGGGCGGTCATATGATTTTTATGTCAAAATTCGCAATTTTCTAAGTTTGTGACCTTGTGACCTTTACCTTGGGACGAAAATGAAAAATCGAGCTCCATGGGGCACCAATGCAGGTGCCATTGGGCTAACCAAATACCGAAACCCCTGCCAGATTCGACAAACCCCCTCGGAGAAGATGTAAATTGAAGTCGGCTACCCCCTAAAAACACGTTTCTTGGGCGTGGCTGCGCCCATAATGGGCGCACCAAGCCCATTCTCAGGAAAACACAACTAGATCATGATATAAACCTCCCACCAAAATTTTATCAGGATCGGATCAAAACCCATGGAGCTATGCTCGGGACAGACAGACAGACAGACAGACAGACAGACACACACCAATAACGAATATAGTGGTCACTTACTGACTTATGAACCAATATATCTTTCTCTTTCTCTTTCTTTCTGGACGTATCCAGACGGTTATTATGCCTGGACGGTGGTTATTTCCACATGTTTCTTGACGGTGGTTACATCCGGGCAGCGTTTGTCTCCAGACGTGTCCAGATGATAGTTTGTCTCTGGAGTGCAAGCCTAAAAGCTTTGACAATGTCTATTTTATTGAAATGCATATTTAAATTTTGTTGTACGAATCGAATGTGTGTGTGTGTGTGTGTGTGTGTGTGTTTTTGTACATATATATATATATATATATATATATATATATATATATATATATATATATATATATATATATACAGAAATATATTCATGCAAAGGGGGGGTTTAACCCCTGCATGGTCGGATGGCCATGCTTCCCCATTGAAGGTCTACATCCAAGACGCAGAGATTAATGCACGTGCGGGAAGTGGGGCACAATGGTGGAGGGGCAGAGGAGCATCGCACAAGGGGGGTTTATACTTGAACCCCACGACAAATTCACGGATACAGCTTCTTAAAAGGAACATATTTAATGAAAATCGACAAATATATACAAAGGACAATATTTCAAAAGGTAATGAAAATAGTGAAGTCAATAAATCCTGCAATTCAGGTACCTCTTCACACAGACTCAAATAAAGACAAAGGGAAAATAAAATAAAAAGAAAATTAATGAAAGAAGACAAAAACGAGCTGGGAACTTTTTGACACAAGCATTTATTACAGACAGGTGATGAAAAATATGTGACACAGTAAATGGATTTATTGTTGTATATAAGCAGAGATATTAAGGAATTTGTAGGGTGCGACAAAAATAAAGCAAGCAACTTACCAAAGCAAACACAGAGCAGACTTATCCCGATATATTATTCTCCACTCTTAACTTAAGCAAGGACAGGCACCATGACACACACAGACACACACACACACACACAGACACACACACAGACACACACACAGACACACACACAGACACACACACACACACACACACACACAGACACAAAACCTGATGAAGAGGAGATAAACATAAGAAAGGAGAGGAGATGAGGGCTAACGGTCTCACAATACCTTGCACAGTTGGCCGGCCATGCTACCCGGTGCACTTTGGAGGACACCCCGCTGAGCGATCCCTCCATGAGAGTCGGCACGTTGTCTCCTGCTTGATTACGGTGCAGCACGTGCACCGGTCCAGAGAATAGGCGGGGCTGTCAGGCGAGCGGAAGGGTGGTAGGCAGACCCAGCAGATGAGAAAGTGGTAGGTGGAGTCAGCAGCAAGAATCAGCAGGCGGAGTCAGGTGGGTGGGTGGAGCCAGTGGCAAAAATCAGCAGGCGGAGTCAGGCGGGTGGGACAGGCGGAGCATCAGGCAAATGTAGGGATCACAGCTTTTGAAGCAAGTCGAGCGCGCCGAACAGCTTCATGATCTGGCTTTTATAAGGTCCATGGTGTAGGGTGAAGGTGACGACCTGAAGCGATGCATCATCACCCGAATCGGGTGTTCCCACTGGACCCTGGCCACCACGCTGCCCGGCTGCAATGGCCATAACCAGCCTCATTTTACATCCGGCGAGACATGGCTGAGCTGCGGAATTGTCCCGCTCCGAACCCCGTGATGCAGCGAACAACAAACCCCCAGGCTGTGCTCCCGCGATTGGCCGAGGGTCGCGTCGGCCCCGCATGCCCATTCGGGCACCACCGGCGCTCCGCGGTTGGCACTGATCAATGCTCTTGTCCCGTCCGTACGCCATGCGGACCAAGCATTCTGGGCCGTACAGCATGCCTCTGCTTTGTGGTGTGTGCATCGAGGTGGAGGTGCGAGAAGATCTCTACCGTTCACGTGAGATATTGGTGGTCGCGGTAGCGAGTGAAGATCGATGGGAAGACGCCGTTGTAAACTGGCACGCAGACACGAATAAAGATGTGCGCCATTTACATCCCGTACAGTACGATGGTAATTATCACGGGGCTGCGCATGTCTGTTATCGCGCATGTGGTTATTACATAACGGTGATCTTCACAGGTGGCCGCCTGAGTGCGGTGATGGCCCCAATCTGTGTCATAGATTGAAGGAAAGTAATGGATATAAATCAAGGTTGAAAAGAAGACATATATATATATATATAGTACCAGATGCAGATTTGGGTTGGCGGGAAGATAAATATACATACCAGATGAAGATTTTTTTTGAAAAGGGCATGCCGCGGCGTCCTGCACAGTGTTGGGATTTAAAGGCCCAGTCACACCTTGACGTTTTTGCCATCAATGGCAACGTATCAAAATGTATGTAAAACGCTGGCTTACGCTGAACTTTTGATTTTTTTTTTAAAGATTTGGACGTATTCGTAACGAGTTGGTGGTATGCATAACATAATAGTAAGGGACACAGAACGTTTCGTTGTCTTATAGATAACTTATACCAACGAATGCTTAGCCTGTTGTCGGCGTTCACAACCTATGCCTAACGATAGTCGAACTTATGCATAGCGCACTGCACGTATCGCAGACGATGACGTGACGTAGCCTATTAAAAGGCTGCTGCACAACGATTAAAATCATAACCGCCGGAGAAATGGAAGTGTCAACATCACAGTCACACCTTGGCGATCTTGCCAGCGTATGCCGACCTCTGAAAAATGTGTCTAAAATGCTGGCGCACGTCGAATACGGTATGGGTAAGTTTGGTATACGTGAATAGAACGCTAAAGTACGCTATCATACATCATAGTAAGTGGAGTACGTCTTGTAATTTTAAACGTGTTAAACATTTTATGACGTACTTGCCATATGCCTCACACGTTCCGCATGCGATGGGAATAAGTTGTACGCACGATATGGGATCGTTGGCACACGTCGACAAAAGTTATTTGTAAGTTACTCATATGTCGAAACACGTCGAGGTAATGGTTAGGGTCAGTGTTCCAGACTCTCTGTTTTTTTTTTTTTCTTCGGTATGACGGTGATGTTGACACTTCATTTTCTAGTGCGGTTATAATATAATATAATATAATTAATAGGCTGCCGATCAACGATTTAAATCATAACCGCACTCGAAATAGAAGCGTCAACATCACCGTCATACCGAAGAAAAAAAAAAAACAGGGAGTATGGAACACTGACGATAACCATTACCTTGACGTGTTTCGACTTATGAAAAACTTACAAGTAACATGTGTGGACATGTGTCAACGATCGTGTAACGTGCCTTCAACACATTACTCATAGGTTAGAAATGAGTTTTGGGTCCGCTAAACATTACCTCGACGTGTTTCGACTTATGATTAATTCAGAAGTAACGTGTGTCGACGTGTGTCAACGATCGCATAACGTGCCTACAACGTATGGCCAGCATTATACGGAACGTGTGAGTCATACGCTGGCATAAGTCGTAAAATTTCAAGCATGGAAAATTTGAGGACAACCGCAAAGTACAACGATGAAAGCCAGCGTACTACAACAACGTATGGCAGTGTTTTTTAGCGTGCCTCAATGTTTCCAAAACTTACCCATTATGTATTCGACGTGTGCTAGCGTTTTAGACAAATTTTTCAAAAATCAGCATAAGCTGGCTAAAACGTCAAGGTGTGACTGGGCCTTTAAGTATGATTCTACCATTCCCTTAGACACAGTATTCTTGAAGTGGAGGGTTTTTCATCATGGCATTGATACTTCTCTTGGCTTCCGCGAGGACATTGATACGTACCGATGTGGTGGCCTCGCTGATGTCGGATAGGAAGAAAGATATATAATTAGACCCAGCAGTGAGACCCACGCAACGGACTTCGTCCCGTTTACCCATTACACATGAGGGAAAGGTCTAACAGCATGTATACTAATGAAAGAACTGTCTGGGGATCACTGTATGTTGGATGCCATTGTTTAGAGGCATTTGCTTTCCAGAACCGATATATATATATATATATATATATATATATATATATATATATATATATATATATATATATATATATATATATATATATATATATATTAATCCGGGAGCCCATGGAAATGGGTTTAGCATTGCGGGTTCAAAAGGTTTGAGGCTTGGAATATGATGGGATACAACATGGGACCCTCAAATGGGCATTCTTAGGGTTTCATCTCCCTGGGGGCGACCACTTAAAGTACCCCCAAATTCAAGTTGAATTAGCATGATTGAGTATATGAATGAAACCAGCGCCAAAATGTTCTCCAAGAAGGTAGAAATAAAGAAATGTTCTCCAAGAAGGTAGAAATAAAGATCCACCATTCATAAGTGTCAACTCCTGTACTTAGCCTACTTAAGAACGCTCCTAATTAGCGCCAATTACCATGTTAATTCGCATGATTGAGTACAAAAATGAGACTTGCACCAAAATATCCATTAGGGTACCCTGACTAAGTTTCGGCCATTCTTAAGTGTCAAATCCTGTACCAACTCCAGTTAGGAACGGGTCAAAGGTCAGGGTCAGTGCTGCCGGGGGGGGGGGGAGGGAGGGGGGGTTAATTAGCATAATTAGGTACATGAATGAAATCAGTGCTAAATTGTTCATCTTTGGGGTGAAAATCAAGATCTGCCATTCTTAAGTGTCAACACCTGTACTTAGTCTACTTAAGAACGCCCCTAATTACCACGTTAATTTGCATGGTTGAGTACAAAGATGGAATTCAGGCCAAAATGTCTATCAGATCACCCTATCCATGGATTGGCCATTCTTAAGTGTCAACTCCTGTACCTAGTCCACTTAAGAACGGGGATAAAATGAATGAACAAGAAACATTATATATGCAAAAACAGAGTTTAATAAAATTTTAAACAAAATTACAACATGGACGAAAATGTGATAGTGACTGCTGATAATTGGTACTGAGTTGTAATGATCACTATTAATTATATGAAATTAGTAATGGAGTTTTTTCTAACTGTAGTTTGATTGTATTGATGACATTAAATAAGTCACAGGTAGCAACTGGTTGTTGTGCATCGTGTTCCTTAATCATCTTCTGTCCAGTCTGACTCGTCATCCGATGAGACGGTCATGTTCTCCTCTTCGATGCTTTCATCACCATTGAGCTCATCTTCCTCTGGAGCCAGGGTGTCTGGCATCTGTGGCCCTTCATGCCAAATTGGCTGATAATATCCATTGTCAAAGTCCCAACCATTTGATTCCGTAGGATGCTGTTGGATTTCGGCGACATCAGCATTCAGCCACATGTGAGCAACAAATGATGCACATTTCATATGCAAAATGAGCTCTGCCTCACATGGTGGAATGGCACTTGCGTTTATTTCCTTAAGTTTCTCCAAGGGGTTCTTTACTGTTGACTTTGGTCCATAGCCCTTTTCAAACACCTTGTACCGATAACCATTGAGTGTCACCTTGCTGGTGTCCTTTGCACCATACATGATTGTGGTGAAAGTTTGCAGGGTCTTTCGAGTTTTTTGACTCGGTTCTGTTTCAGTTGCCAGGCTTTGGAATGCTTTCTGTGCCTCTTTATTCTTTTCCAGCTTAGCAAATGGTTTGACTTTGCCTTTGCGAACAAATGCCACAGTGTAGTCACTGCCTGTGAACGCGTGGAATCCCGGCAATGCTGCACATATCTGAGGTCCAAGTAACTCATAGATGGCGGTAATGCTGATATATCTATGGTTATTCTTGGCTCTAGTACCAACATCCATCCACAAAGGTGACTGAAACTTGGTACAGTGATACAACATGACGATTGCTATGTCTGTATCTGACGCACGAATGACTCTGCCCCCTTGTTTCTCAGTACTGTCCACAGATTTTGCATGGAGACATATCTTCGTATCTGCCTCTTCGTGGTTGTTTCTAAGGTATCCAACAGAATCACGTCTGAGAACTCTATCGACGACTTCGTAGTGATAGCATTCTCCAGGAATGTCAAGATAGAGCTGACGGCTTCCGATGCTCTGTTTGTATGCCTGGTCTTGCCATTCTCTCACTAGGAACTTTGGGAGCTGTCTCTTAAATGACCTTGATTTCAGGGCATTGCTTAGATCTTTTGGTCGTTTTTGTTCTGGGCTAGTTATCAAAAACTTGCCGTCATCTGCTCCTCTCCTTCCCCATTCCATGTCTTTCAAAGATGGCTGTGGGTAATCATCGAAGACGAGATGAACTTCCACACTCGACAGCTCCACTGTTTGAATCAGTATGCTTCTTGCGAGATGAGGTGGGTGGCTGATTTGGTGGTAGGGAATGGAGAAGAAATGGGCCATCGATAATGCAAGCACGTTTCAATGCAGGACTGCATTCGGCATCATTCACCTTTGACACCAGTAATTTGAAGAGAGCACTTTTTTTCTGTTTTTGCCATAGTTCCATCTGTACTGCACATTGACAAAGGGACTGGTGTGAGTGGATATTCAAAAATGAACGGCAAGTCCAGATTCCTTTTGATGGCTCGTACCACAAGGCGACCCATCACATCTCTAGTACCCTTCAGCTCCGATATTTTCTTGTTTTCTGTTCTTCGGTTCTTTGCACATGCATCTGAAAAGGTCTTCAGTTTTGCCTTTGTTATCTTCTCTTCAAACCTGTTGGGATCAGCAATGTAGGAATCCAGGAAATCTTGATGGCGTGCCTGTCCCTCTTTTGGAATTCTGAGCAGACTTTCACGAATCTCATCATTGGTAGCCTTCCCGGTGTTAATGTTGAACAGTTTCTTCTGTGATGCTTCTGTTTCGACTTCCATCTCAAAGGGATTGCGAGAGTCTTCTATTTGTTTCATGACCTACTTCAAGTCACGCATATCACGATCTATTCGTGCAGGTCGGAGTTCTGCAGCAACATCATCATTCACAATCAAAACTGCCATCTCTTGCACAAGGCTTATGAAAGAAGCCCTGGTAGATTTTGTGACCATCCATCTCAAACGAGCAGTATAACTATTTGTGGCAGACGATATCCCTGTGAGGCGAGACGCTGCATCAGCGTTGACCATTTGCTCCAGAGTTAAATTGACAGGAACAAGGCTGAAAGCATGGTCAGTTCTTCGGACAGTGAACGCACCTTTCTCAAGAATTTCTCGGAGTCCGGGGTGCGATTCGTCGATATTCATCAGGTCAAGCTGAAATTTTGTCAACCATCTGCAATAGTTGACATGGTTTGTAGTGAAGAAGAGGTCTATGACTGCAGTCAGTGTGAAGATGTATAGATCTTTGTCATTTGTTCTGATTACTCTCTCCAGGTTGTGGTAAAGACGAATGTAATTGATGTACATCATCCAAAATTGAGCGGTGTAGCCATGTGTTCCAGCGATCAAAAATGTTTTCCTGATAGGAAGCCGTTCAGTGACCCTGGGGCTAGGACGTCAGTATCAGTTAGCATGTCAGGTCCTCCTGAATCAGAGATGATCTTCCCGACCACTTTTAAAAATGGCATCTCAATGTGAAACACACCTGGCATTATGAGGACGTCATCAAATTGGGGCTTTTCTGTGGCTGGAATCTGCATGGCAGGTTTTTCCGCATTCAGGTCATACGTGACAATTCCAAATTTCTGCTCACACTCTTTGGCACATCTTTGGGCTGTGATGAGCATCTCTTGTATAACATCAAGACGAGTGATTGGCTGTCTCAGGTTGGGCATATATCGGACCTCTTGTTTGGGCAGCTTGTCTTCATAGTTTTTGGCATTATACCCGACCCACATTGGAACCTTGCCTATATCGAGAGCATGAGTCATCATCCACATCAGGTCCAAGTTTCTTGCAGCACCACTGGCATCAGGGAGGTTGAAGACATCTACGTGCTTGTAACTAAAAACTGTCATTTTTGGTTTTTTACGATAGGGTTCCAGTGATACCTCTTGTTGCTCCAGTGATCGTTTTTGCCCCTTCCTGGTGCTAGGGACTATTGGCGGCAATGAGATGGACTCGCTTGGTTCAACTGACCTTGTTTCTTCCGATTCATCTGGTACATTCTGATACATTATTCCCATTGTATCATGTCATGTGTCTGCACCAGATAATGTATTTGTCAACTCATCGAAGTTATCAAATGCAACACCCATTGGCTTGTCTTTGATGGTTCCATCAGGACAGGACAGTTGCCTTTCTTGAAGTTGCTCTGCTGTTTCTGTTTCCAATTCCTCTAAGCTGTTGTAATTTATGCAGTGCCCAAATCGATTTAACACCTGCACAACCTTTTTGCTACCTGTGACAGATTTCACAGCGACACCCAGTGCCACTTGCTTTGCTGGTTTGACTTTACCTCTCCTAGTAATGAAGAGGGCATCATCACAGGATGATTTAACGCGGCGCATGACATGATCGGTACATTTTGTGGGATTTTGTCCACAGTACAAGGTGGTGAAGAAAGTAGATAACAGAGGTTGGGGGGGATACATCACACATCACCTCCCTTCAGGTCATCTAAAGTAGGATTTTCAGGCAAATCCTTTTTTTGAACATCAAGTAGTTGTTTCCTGAGTAGCAGAGCAGTCTTAGTCACAATTTGTTCATCATCGGAGGGATAGTCATATGCGACACATACTGCGTCATCAGACATTTCAGAACTGCACATTATCAATCCTAATTTCTTTCCGAGTGGAGTTTGAAATTTAAGTTTGTCACCAAATTTTCCCTTCAAATTCCACATTAGGCTTTGAGCGATATTTCGAGGAGTTTCTGATGATATATTGCACAAGTCCAAATACCTCGCATACACGGACGTAAGGAGTTCGGGCCTTTTGTTTCTGAGGACAGATTGCTCAACATATGCTTGAATATCATCAACAGCTGACGGGTTGGTGGTACTGGTCGATGGACTTTCGGCACTCTTCCTGTCATGATCGCGTACTCTGTTTGCCGACATCAGAAACGAACTCTTGCAAGAGTGATGATATTTCACTTCCTTGGCAACGAGGTCAATGCCACTGATTTTAGACAAAATTTTAGCATCATTTACGACCAAAGCCGCCTCCTGAATGCTTTGGCTAGCCTCGAGAGTTTCGCAAGCGCCAGCAACTTCAAGCCCACCCTTTTTTGTGTTGCCACAAAACAAACATTGTGGTGGAAATATACCGGAAGTGGATGCTTTTCATCTGAGGTTGCGGTTGCAGAATATAAATGTGTTGTCGTAGAGGTACTCACAGTGTCACCAATGTCGACAGGTGACTGGCTGGCTGAAACTGCAGTAAAGTTTTTATACCAGCTAACATGATATCCATCCTTTTCCCCTGGGCTTTCTGGTAGATCAAGAACGACATCGCGATAGACTGAATTCTCGAAATTTCGTTTTTTACGCCTGTTTGATGCAGTTTTTTGTACTGTGGTCCATTGTTGTTCACCGAATGGTAACACTTCAAGGCATGGCCTCTTTCCAAAACTTTGATGCGTATGAAGGATACAGCGTCTCTGAGGTGTCGGAACTGGGTTGGGGTCTCAGTCCTGGCAATGTTAGGAGACCAATCAGGGTCTTGCGTATCCATTGTCACTTATCTGAAAAGGCAATATTATTTGGGATAGAACAATGTTCGGGAAAGGTTTTTTAAAGGAAACATTTTCTTTTTGCAATCAGCAAAATGAAATTTCTTGTATTACCAGGTTTAATTAGGACATGGCGTAAATTAAAGTACCCATAAATCGATTAAATTATATCAGGCCTCGAGACAGATATTGCGGATTAAAAAATGTTTTTATAAACACGATAAAGGATGAGATGATCACATTTGACGCATTCTTAAGTGGACTAGGTACAGGAGTTGACACTTAAGAATAGCCAATCCATGGACAGGGTGGTCTGAGAGACATTTTGGGCAAACTTCCATCTTTGTACTCAATCATGCTAATTAACATGGTAATTAGTGCTAATTAGGGGTGTTCTTAAGTAGACTAAGTACAGGAGTTGACACTTAAGAATGGCGGATCTTGATTTTCACCCCAAAGATGAACAATTTAGCGCTGGTTTCATTCATGTACCTAATTATGCTAATTTCCCCCCACCCCCCCCCCCCCCGGCAGCACTGACCTTGACTTTAGAACCGTTCTTAACTGGACTTGGTACAGGATTTGACACTTAAGAATGGCCGAAACTTAAGGCCCAGTCACACCTTGCCGTTTTAGC
>NC_140961.1:18121955-18186955 GCF_056783735.1 Eptatretus burgeri | reverse complement strand
TTCTGAGACAAATACCACCCTGACGCATCCAGAGACAAACACCACCCTGATGCATCTGGAGTCAAAAGTCGCCCCGACGCCTCCGGAGATAAACACCACCCCAACACATCCGGAGACAAACACCACCCCAACGCGTCCTGAGACAAACACTGCCCCAATTCATCCTGAGACAAACATCATCCCAACGCATCTGGAGACAAATAACGCACTGATGCATCCAGAGACAAACACTGCCCCATCGTGTCCGGAGACAAACACCGCCCCGATGCGTCCAGAGACAAACACCACCCTGATGCATCTGGAGTCAAAAGTCGCCCCGACGCCTCCGGAGATAAACACCACCCCGACACATCCGGAGACAAACACCACCCCAACGCGTCCTGAGACAAACACTGCCCCAATTCATCCTGAGACAAACATCATCCCAACGCATCTGGAGACAAATAACGCACTGATGCATCCAGAGATAAACACTGCCCCATCGTGTCCGGAGACAAACACCGCCCCGATGCGTCCAGAGACAAACACCACCCTGATGCATCTGGAGTCAAAAGTCGCCCCGACGCCTCCGGAGATAAACACCACCCCGACACATCCGGAGACAAACACCACCCCAACGCGTCCTGAGACAAACACTGCCCCAATTCATCCTGAGACAAACATCATCCCAACGCATCTGGAGACAAATAACGCACTGATGCATCCAGAGACAAACACTGCCCCATCGTGTCCGGAGACAAACACCGCCCGACGTGTCTGGAGACAAATCCCACCCTGACACGTCCAGAGACAAATACCATCCCGACATTTTCGGAGACAAACCCCCCATCAGGACATAAACACAGGGCCGGATTTAGGAAAGGACCAATGGGGCATTTGTCCAGGGCCTAAACTCCAGGGGGTAAAGAAAAAAACATACAATACATTTATTTATACATAAAACTCATTATATACTCCCTTGTGGACTCAAAGGTAACAGAGCCAGGAAAGTGGCACATTGGGTCACATATGCTATGTAAGGCTGGCAATTCGACTTTCCCTGTCCAGTTTTTGATAAATTTATCTTAACGTTCTGTCAAAATCACTTTTCCAATTCGATATATCACTTTATTCAGGTCTAACTGATAATTACCTCTCCCCACCAAAGATGGATGGAGGTTATGTTTTCACTCCTGTCTGTTTGTGAAAAAAAAAATCTCAAAAAGTTGTGGACGGATTCACACAGAATTTGGGTTCGAGCTTGGGCATGTGACAAGGACGAAATGATTCTACTTTGGTGAAGATCTGAATGTGGATCCAGATCCGAGAATTTTTTAAGCGATTCTTCAGCATTGAGAGATAGGACTAAAACGACATATTGTACGATATCTCAAAAAGTTGTCAACGGATTGGGACGAAGCTTGGTGGGCAGGTTTGGTATGTAACAAGGAAGAACCATTTCAATCTTGGTGAAGATCCGAATCCGGATCGAGATAAGAGAAATTTTGAAGTGATTTTTCACCATTGAGTGTTTGGGATAAAACGATATATAGCACGATATCTCAAAAAGTTGGAGACGAATTCAGACGAAACTTGGTGGATGAATTGGTAAGGTGATAAGAACAAGCCGATTAAATTTTAGCTCAGGTCCGATTCCAGATCCGGCCGATCATTGGGATACAAAACGTAAACTAATCAGCTTGGCGGAGTTATGCATTCTACCGAGTGCCCTTCCAGTTTAAAATATGTTTTACTTTAAATTTATCCTCAGTTTTAAAATAGTGTTGAGGTGAAATGCTGTTTCATAAAAAAAATTTTTTATCTTCCCACTACATTTCATTAGTTGTGGGCCTCGTCATTTCTCTGCAGCCGGTATGAGCACCGTGCTCTACACTGATAAGTGCTCACATCAAAGGTCACATCATACCGACACCAATCTGGATTGTTCACAGAAGGTGAACTCAAATGGTACCTCGAGGTAGGATGTTTCTTCCCTACAAGGAGTACACAAAGATGGGCACGACTGATGTTGCAGCATGGAGCTCCAGGACGAGCTTCTTAAGGTCTGCCATTTCAGATTGAAACTATGTGATGTGCTGTGGTGGAGGTGTCACATTAGTCTCGGTCGGTGTCATGGTGCCAATGAGATGATCAGCAAAATCCATAGCAGTGGTTTATGCCAGCTCTGCATCATCTGCAAGCATGATGCGGCTGTTTTGTGGTAAACTTTGCAAGAATAACTCACGATGGAGCGACTGGTCGAAGCTGGCATGGCGGTCACCGAGACGCTGTTTGATATGATGCAGTAATTGTGTGGGTCTTCAATCTCCTAACTCCTCAGTAGTAAGAAGTTGTTGAAAGCGGCGATGCTCAGATGAGCCCTGTCTTCAAAATCATGTACGGGTTGTTTGTTGGAGGTTGTAGTAAGATATCTCTCACTTTTATCAAATAATCTGGTGACGAGGAGCCAACAATGTATGTGAACCACATCAACTCGGGAATGTTCCGGGTGTCAAATTGGGCTTTGACTTGTATAAACTACAGCTGTTGGTCATTGGCCCAAAGGGCGGCAGCTATATCGAAACCAGTACCACAGATTAAGCTGGTTGAGCGTCTGGAAAGGGCACAACTGCTTGGTCGTTCCTGGCACATGGTTGCACACTTACAACTCCTTATCTGTCAATTTGGATCATGTCGGGGGCAGTAATTTAGCATAGACGAAAAGACATCTGAGACCTTTGGATTCTGAGTCAATTATTTTATGAAACTGCCACCGTCCAACCCAAAAGTCCATCCTTGTGAAAAAGCCATACTGGAAATCCTCTGAGAAACCATAGCTCAAGCATATTTACAAGTTATAAAATCCAAGGTAAAATCATTTAATATAATAGTATATAATAAGGCTGGTGTTGGCTTAAGAAAATAACTTGGCAAGCCAAAAGAGAGTATGAGAAGGACAAGGCTAAGAATATTAAGTATTACAGCAAGGCTTTCTTTAAGTATATCAAGGGAAAACAACAGGTTCGTGTGAGCCCATTGAGGAATAGCACCTGGAGAGTGGTTAGTGATGAAAGTGAGATGGCAGGCTTATTCAACATGTATTTTTCTTCAATTTTACAAAAGAACAGTGAGGAGAATTGCCAATAGCTGAGTGTCTATCGAGGAGGTGAGGAAGGGCTTTTACAGAAGATCCAGGTTGGAGTGGAGGAAGTAAAGGAGCAGCTGGGAAATCTAAGAGTAGATAAAGCTCCAGGTCCAGATAATATGCACCCGAGAGCATTGATGGAGGTGGTTGAGCAGGTAAGCGAGTTGTTAACGGATATTTTCAATCGCTCACTGGAGTCAGGATATGTACCTGATGATTGGAGAGTAGCAAATGTAACACCATTATTTAAGAAAGGATCCAGAGAAGAATTGGGAAACTATAGACCTGTTAGTTTGACTTCAGTTGTGGGGAAGGTGCTGGAGACATTAAGGACCAGATGTGGAACCATTTAAATAAATACAAACTAATTAAAGGTAGTCAGCATGGGTTTAGCAAAGGTAGTTCCTGTCTTACAAATATTTTGGAGTTCTATGAAGCAGTGTGTGATTGGGTGGATGAGGAAAAGGCAGTGGACATAGTAAATCGAGACTTTAAGAAGGCATTTGATAAGGGACCACATCGGAGGTTGTTAGCCAAGGTGAGGGCTTGTCGAGTGGCTGGTCAGGTAGGTAATTTGATTGAAACCTGGCTTAGTGATAGGAATCAAAGAGTGGCTGTGAGTGGGAGCATGTCTTGCTGGGAGGATGTAAGTAGCGGGGTACCTCAGGGATCATTACTCAGACCATTACTATTCATTATTTACATCAATGATTTGGATAGTGGGGTGAAGAGTAGGCTTTCCAAGTTTGCAAATGACACAAAGCTTGGAGGTGAGGTGGATGGCAGAGGGGGAGGTGATCAGATTCAGGAAAGTATTGACACTCGCACAGATTGGGCAAAAGATTGGCCGATGTAATTTAACCTGAGCAAGTGTAAGGTGTTGGGCATGGGGAAGAACAATGAAAACAGAGATTACAGGATGCAAGAGGTATTTTTGGAACGTGTCACACAGGAGAAGGATCTGGGGGTGGTAATAGATAGGGGAGGTAAGTAGGTAGCACAATGCCAGGCAGCTATAAGTAAAGCAAATAGGGTTTTAGGTTGTATTCGGAGGGTGATCATTTATAAATCAAAAGAGGTGGTGTTTACATTGTGCAGGAATTTAGTGAGGGCCACATCTAGAATATTGTTTGCAGTTTTGGTCACCACAATTCAGGAAGGAAATAGATGACATGGAGATGTTCAGTGCAGGGCTACTCGATTTATTCCAGTCCTAGCTCGACTCAGCTATGAGGAGTGGCTGAAGGAGACAGGGCTTTATACACTAGAAAGGAGGCGGTTATGAGGAGATATGTTGGAGATGTTTAGGATAATGAAAGGTATTGAAAAAAATAAGTGCAGACGAATTATTCAACAGAGTAGACAGTGATCGGACCAGGGGCCATAGCCTTAGAGTAAAGAAGAGTAGAGTTAAGACAGTAGCAAAGCAGGGGACTTTTACTCAGAGAGTAGTTAATGCATGGAATGGCCTACCTGGAAAGGTGGTGGCAGCTGAAACAGTAGATAAGTTTAAATTAGAATTAGATACAGTAGGTACCTAGAAGTTATGGAGATAGAGGGGTATAAGGGTGTTGACAGGACTTTTTGGTAGCTTGAGCATTGATGAGTGATTGTGTGCATGTGTACGGAGTGCTGTTGGCGGGGGTCTCGCCAAGGGGTGTTGTGTGGTTGATGTTGTGTGTTTTTTTAAACTAAGCCCATGCCCCCTCCCCTGAGGAGAAAAAAAATACAAAAACTAAATTTTTTTAAAAACACCACAAAAACACAATTAAATAAAAACATATATATATATATATATATATATATATATATATATATATATATATATATATATATATATATATATATATATTTGCATTTTCTTCTTTGGATCTTGTGTTGATAAATTAGTGCGGCGTTGATGTGGTGCAGGCATGATGGGCTGAATATCCTCCACCTGTGTCTGATTTCTTTGTATTTCTTTAAATTTCCTTGCATTGAAAAAAATTAATAAAACAGTCTGAAATAAATAATGAATATCCCACTGTTCCTTCTACTTCCTCTTCAACTTCCTCTTCTTCTTCTTCACAAGAGTGGAAATTTGGATATACATTGGGTCCACTCCTTTAGCACCTACACGAGGCCAATGATACGAAGTGCGAATGAACAGCTGTTTGAGAGGTGTCCCAATGCATCCAATACACCCACTCCCCTGTGATTTCCCCTACTTTCACAAATGTCTTGCTTGTTTTATTTTTGATGGCTTTGTACCTACTGCTATTTCCATGCATTTGTGATTTTTTTTCTTTTCTTCTTACTGTACTTCTGGTCATGATGTAAAATATGCAGGAGTTCTGGGAAGGGGATTGCAAAGCAGGTGCTATTGCTCTCAAGCCCTTTTGCATCTCACTTTTGTTGTATCCCCCAGTATTTATAACAGGACTGACATATCCATAACATCTGTGTGCAAAAATAGGATTATTCTGACATAATAAATACGCTATTCCATCAGATTAGAAATGCTGGCAAGCTTGTTGAAATTGAGAAATTGCAGACAACCGCAAGGCACAATTTTATGCCTACTTCAATTGTCTTCAAGATTCCATTATTAGAGAATCAATTTTTTTCAGTGAACATTACATTCAAAGGAATGAAAAGATTTTACATTTGAATAAAAATTTCACCTGAATCAGTTGTTTCCACCAGATACGATATCTACTGTTGCAAGCTCAGTCTTAAGGACAGGCTTTGCAGCAACCTTGTTGCAAGAACAGTCCATCCAGCCTTTGGGACCATACTCTGTGCAGAGCATTGGTGCTGCCAAAGCAGTCTCCTTGGCTATTGGGTACAATCCTGGATAGGTCATCACTCCAACACAGGATACCAGCAAGTTGGTACTCATTTTGTCAACCTTAGAAGGATAACAGGCTAAGTCAACCCCACCTAGTATTAATTCAACAGAAAAAGCAGGATTTGAAATCAGGACCCTCGGATCCCAAGCCCACCAATCTGGCCATTAAGCCAACACCAGGCATTGCAAGAGCAATGCAGTTGCTCAATCAATTTCAATTATCAAGAGCAACATCGCAAACAAATTATTCTGTCGAGGTGATTGACTCAACAAACTCATGCAGTAACGAAATAGAGAAGAAGGCACCAAAAAAATTGGTGACATACAAAAGACAAAGTTGAAATACAATATATTCTACGTCATTAAAATTTACTATCCACAGTGATTTAGACAATTAATATGTACATGCATATATATTTGAAATCCTTCCACACAAACGGACACAAGGAAAACAAAAGGGGAAACTCGAAAGAGCAATGAAGGACTGAGTTTGCCGGGACTTGTTTTGTGTGCTGTTTGTATGTATTTATACATGTACTCACATTCTAATTGTACTGTGCATACTTTTCGATACACTTGCATTCTCACTGTACATACTTTATAGAGGTACTCCATTGGAAAAAATACGTGTCGCAATTGTTGTCTACATTGGCACATTATGTGTGACAGACAGACAAACAAATTGACCAACATTTAATACCCTCTCCTCTTGGACTGGCAGCCCACACCATCGACCTCCCCAATAAACGAGGTCCCAAGGATGCCCACCACAGGATGTTGAACCTCTCTTTCCATGCTTTGAAAATGGATGTCTGCTGGGATATGGAGGGTGGCTGTAGCCCGCAGGTCCCATCAGGTATGAGAGCATACGCGGAGCAGTGTGTTGCCACATCCATTTTCTGCCGGTACTCCAAGGGCCTCTGTCTGGACATCCCCCAGGCAGATGCCCGGCCATCCCTATCTCCTCAAGATAATCGCTCAACCTGCTGCAACCACAAGGCACATGGTCGACTCTTTGGCCTCCTCCACTCACAAGTCTCCCCCACCGAGAGAATCTGGTGAGCAGGATCAGTGTCAGGAAAACAAGCCACATGTCCATGCAGCCTCAGCGCAGGGAGCACCAAGGACTTAAAGATGCTCATGGACTATACAAGTAACAAATCTCATCTGGGTCTCTCTCAGCAAATGCTCTTAAGACACAATGACCAACCAGTGAGAGGCAAGTATTCAACGAAGTGACCTTATGTCGAAGGAGTTAAGTCTTTGTCTCAGATCCTTTGTCAGAGTCCAGGTCTCATAACCGTAGAGCAAGAATAGAAGCACGAAGGACTTAAAGACTCTGACTTTTGTCCTCCTGCAAAAATACCGACAGCACAACACCCCATGTTCCAGTGAATCCATTGACTCCCCAGGCCTGAATTAAATGTCTATTGACTTTGGGCTCGTAACATGTGGACACACGAATGTCACAGCCAAGGCAATTGAACTTCTCCATGACCTCAACATCCTCTCCACAGACAAGTACAGGCAGGATAGCTGCATCCAAGATGTCATTGAAACAAATCTCATCTGGGTCTCTCTCAGCAAATGCTCGTTAGACACAATGTCCAACCAGAGAGCGCCAAGCAAGTCTTGAAGGTCCCCAAGGATGGTCTGAGTTTCCGCAAATATGACTACTCCATCATCTGTGAAATCAAGATCAAAGATCTTGACATTCCAAAATGATGCACAGCAGATAGATCTCTCCAACATCCTCTCTGTAATCCAGTCTATGCAAGTGCTGAAAAGGGTTGTGTTTGCATTTGAATGTGAGTGTTAGGGTTAGGCTTGGGTTTGGATATGGATATGGATTAGGGTTGGGTTTGGTATGTGAGGGTTAGGGTTGGGGCATAGTTTTAGGTTATAATAACCAACTCTCAGCAGATTTCTCCTGTTATACTATCCTGAGCTTGGACCTTGAGTGCTCACAGCAGTATCCAAAAAAGAAGTGTGAAGTACCAACCTATTGTTGTGAATCTGGAAGCCATGAGCACTCAACATACAGGTTCTTTAGCTCAGTTATTTCGATAAGTAAATGTGGATAGATAGCTCCCCATCCCATATCGAATGGGTAATTAAATGTTCATGCGCTGCGAAGTTATTTTAATAGTAAGGGTTTTCTTTTATTTTTATACGACCATCCCAGCCGTTTCCGCACACCATCATGGCGGATCGCTTCCGTCATTTGAAATGGGCCAGCTGTTGGAAATTTTGACACAGAAAATGGATGACATGAAGAATGAAATGAATCAAAATGCGCAAAGAATGGAAAAACGGTTGGAAAACAAAATGGATGAGATGAGGAGCGATATGCAAACACAGTGGGGTGAGATGTAGAGCATGGGGTTGAACCTCCAGGCAGGGCAAATGGCAATGAGGATGGGCGTAAGAGGCATCATGGCGGCACCACGTCGTGGAACGACCGAACCGACAGGAGGGAGTGCAAATTGTGTCACGCCCACAATGGACACGGGTGAGGTCAGGGTGACGAGAGACGCCGTCACGGTAATTGGGGAGACCGAGACGTGTTAGGGCGAGACACGAGGGGACGACGGAAGAACCAAAAGAGGTGACGGAGATGGGGAAATTAACAGAGACACAAGGAGAAAGGCAGGATTCAAAAGGAATAACAGAGATACGAGAGACAGATCAGGTGACGGAGACGCAGACATCAAAAGAGGGGAACGAATTGGATGAGGAAAAAGACGAGCACACACAGGTAGAGTTAGGAGGGGACAAATGGGGGTTGAGCTTGGAGAATGTCTCGTGACCCTGTGTGAGCAGCAGGATGGCCTCCTTAAGGAACAAAGGGAGACGCTATGCTCCCTTGAAGCAGATTGCGACGAGGTGCGTTCGATCGGGCCGAACAAGGTAGAGCGGATGAGTGTTGTGAACGGGTACACGTGGAGCTTGGGGGGTAGGAAAACCCCGGGATTGCTTGTGGTAGCACGAATCCCCGATATGAATGTCCCAGTGTGTGTGGTTAAGAGAGTGAGTGGTGCGAGTGTGCCAGAAGGTGAGTATGAAACGCGGACAAATTCAGTATTGAAACGCGGATGGATTCAGATGGGAGACGGGTGTGGCGAGCCATTTGCGCCGTATAAAGTTATTGTGGCAACCGCGCCGGCATCGCAGGATGTAGCGTGCGAGGCCCGTTCAGCATTTAGCTTACGGCCCTCGCGCACGCGTCTTCATGCAGGGAATCCGGTGCAGAAACGCTCCGCGTGGGATTCAACAAGGCCTCGCCGATGGCTAAAATGGCGGCGAGTGTTGTTGGAATTTGGAACACGCAGGATCCCACGTGGGAGCATGTGCGGGGCATCACGTTCTGCATACCGCATGTTCTGTTCGCGGAACGCGCGGAGCGGGTTTCTGGGATGATGCGCACGTGCTAATCTGCACGGCAAGCTGCGCAGGTTCGGTGTGCGAGTGACGTCACCGGGGATCTCACGGCACGAATGCCGGGGAAACTCGGGAATTCCCCGAGTGCTCGTTGTGATTGGCAGGGTGACGACAAGGCCTCGGTTATCGGCAATCGGAGGGGACGTTGATATCGCCCAAAGGAACGAGCGAGTGAGCCGTCGAATGCCACCATGGCGGTGAAAAAAGAAAAAAAAAGCCTCGCTCCAAGTACGCAGCCCAGTGATTGGGCAAAGGAAGCACTAGTTAGTGGGATGGGTTAGCGTTAGTTAGACCGGCTTCATGGGGACAGGAGTTGTTCCTCATGGAGCCTGTAGAATGGGTTAGTTGGAGGGATTTAGGATAGATTTAGAGAATTGATTTTTTAGGGGGGGTGTGGGAGACATGGACGGACATGGAATGTGTAGTGGGGCCGTAGCAGAGCTACGTAGATTAAAAGGGACGACGAGGGAGCACGAGTTAGTGAGGGGATTTAGTGAGCGGAATGGAATGATGTGAGTGAATTGAAGAAAAAGAGAAAGGAATACAATGAGTGAGTGTGTGTCAGCTGGCCCAAGAGTGTGACTGGAGCAAATGTGGTATGCATGGTGCAAATGAATGAGTGAGGGGAGGAGTGATTCCCACCCCAAGTGACCCCGGGGTCAGTTTAATGTTAGTTATTGGGTTAGTTAAATTTACAAAAGGATGTTGTTTTGTTGTTGGTGTTGAGTGAAGGCACGATACCCATTTGGACGGGTGCAAGAGTAAAATTGACCAGCTGGGAGCGTGGCTTGGGAAGGTGAGTACCGAGTAGTGGGCACCCCGGGCACCAGAGTAGTCGGCCAGAGTAGGCCAAGGGTCCAAGGGACCGGGATAGTGTACTGGGCACGGGCGACCCGTGGACCGAGACCCGGAGCACCAGAGGTGCCATGTGGGCATGGAAGGGGGGCAATGCCAGGAAGGGCAATCCCCCGCGCTCATAGGGAGCAGGCAGCTGGAAGACAGCTTCAGGGCCCGGAGGTGCCATAGTTAGAGTTCGGCAGAGGGGGAATCCCTCCCAAGTGAGCCACGCTGCCCCGCCATGAAATTGTGCAAGGGCACAGAAGAAAATTTGAGGGCTAGGCCCAAATTTTTTATGGACACCAACACAGGCGACGGGAATCATGGTTGTTAGAACCAATAGTTTAAAAAGTCAGGTGTTTTGAAAAGCCCTGGGGTATTTTAAAGTTAATAAGTGCTAGGATAGTTCGGAAATGTACCCCTTTGCACCATCCATCCCTTCGCTCTCTGCAGGCCACTGGACCCACATTGGGAGATGGCTGAAATCTGTAGGAAGCCATTCGGAGGCTTCATTGGGCCTCGAGACAGGACGCCAGTCTCTTCCCTATTCCCCTCCAAAAAGAAAAAGAAAAGGGAACTTAGGCGTTGGGAGTAGATGGCCAGGATAGGTTAGCCAGACAAAGACAGAAAGCGGGTTAGGGAGACGAAATTACAAGGAAAAAAATAAAAATAAAAATAAAAAAGGGGGCTAAATTTGGTTGTTTTGTGTTGCAAATTAAGGGAGTTGGTATGGACAGAGACAGGCAAAGGTGATAGGTTGGGGGGAGACAGTAGGGTTGGTCTGAGCCCGTGTTCAGAGCGGCCGGCACCACCGCACTCCCCCCAGACCCACACGGAACGAGACCAGAGGCCGGCCAGCTTCACCTGCCGGCCTGTTGTGCTGTATTGCCTGTTCCGCATCTGCCTTGCCATGCCTTGATTTGCCTGCTTTTGCATAACCCCATGCCTGCTACCCTTCTTGCATTTGCCCCTGTGTCACCAACTCAACCATGTGCACCAGGATCATCCAGTGTTTTGCAAGGACTGCCCTGCAGGCAGCCACACACAGGGACTGCATTGGTGCAGCCCGTGCACTGTTTGTTGCTCCATTAATCCCCATTCATTTCCTTGAGCCAGAGACTGCATTGGGCAGCCTGGCTACCTCTTCAAATGGCCTGTGGGACGGCACTTGGCATGCCATGTCCGGGTGAGTTGCCTCCAGCAGCTTGGGGTATGAAAGGAAGAGAGAAAAAGGTTCACTGAAAGGAGCACTCAAGGGGGACCTTTAGAGCAGGCCCTGAGGACGACTGAACTTCAGCTGCGGAGCACTCACCCACACACAAACTGTTGACATTGCCGTGCCTTCTTTCCCACAGAACACAGGTCCTGGGCCATGGTTAGTGTAAATAGATAAGTAAGGGTTGTAAATAAGTTATTTGACCCACCTGCATGTCTGTCGTAGCGCCGGCAATTTAGTTAAGTTGTCCGAGTGAGTCTGTTAGTTAGTTACGCAGTGCATTAGGTTATTTATTTTCGGGACATGTATGAAAAAAAATGTCGCACTCAGGGATCCGTAGTTAAAATGTACTAGGGGAGAACTTACACATGCTGGTCACATGCAAATTTGACGACTCGGGACGAGTCTGTAAAAAGGGGAGGGGTTAGTGTTGCGAATCTGGAAGCCATGAGCACTCGACATACAGGTCCTATGGCTCAGTTATTTCGAGAAGTAAATGTGGATAGATAGCTCCCCATCCTGTGTCTAATGGGTAATTAAATGTTCATGCGCTGTGAAGTTATTTTAATAGTCAGGGTTTTCTTTTATTTTTATACCATCATCAACTACAACAACATGCTTTCACCTCACTTCCTCCCACCGACGCCATTGTCTACGTGAGTGTCAGCACGCACGTGAGCGGAGCCCACGCAGAATAATGTTCCTCTGCCTGTTTGGTGGGCGGAGTTCAAGGAGGAGCCTCGCGACGGTGAGGAAGGCGGTCCATGTGACGTCACCACGCCCCCGGGCCAATCGACGGACTTGCGCATTTTGGCCAGTGACAGGGCGACGGGCGATTCTGCGCGCCAAAACTGTCCAGTGAGGGAGAGCGGGGAGAGCGGAGGTGTCCCCCCCCCACCCCCGAGCCAGGGTGAATGAGGGTGGGACACAATCGGACCACGAGAACTTGAGCTTGAGAGATTTTACCTCCAAAAGAACCACAAGGGTTGCGCGCCGTGTATCAGTCAGGGAACTAGAGAGTTTTGGAGATAGTTGATGACAATCGAGCCAGCAAGGTTGTGGTCATTCTCACAGGCAGTTGGAGCAAGTGTGGAGTTATCAGCCTTCGCTTTGCCATTCAACTCAAAGACTTGGGGAAGTGGCCAAGAAACCTCCTGCATTCTCGACGGTTCGGGATACAGAGGAGAAGTTTGGTTGTCGGCATGAGTGCTGCGCGGAGCTCGGGAGGCCACTCGCGGCTCGCTGGTGTCTGGATTCAGCTCGCCTCTCGCTGGTGCCTGGTTCGAATCGGCTCGCCAAAACCACACGAGGTGGACATGTCCGAGTGCAGGCTCTGGTCTTCAGCTCACTTTTCATTCCAAGCTCGAGGCCTCAATAAAGGCTGTGGCCACGGTTTATTTTGGGTGTGTGTGTGTTTGTGGCGCCAGTCAATTAAGTTGCAACTGTTAAGTGCCTTGTACATAAATTGCCTTGCATCTCTATATTCGGTTAACTCTGCCTTCTTGCGTGCTCTCCTGCCCCATTATAAATAAATATCTTTTATTAAATGTATCAGTTCGTTGCTGTGTTTCCTTCCATTGGCTTAACGTGACACGTGTTGGAGAATTAGCAAGGCCATTGTTGCCGCCGTAAGGGGACATTCGGACCGACGGATATCGGTGATCATCCGCTCGGGTCGCACATGGTTCGAGCATGCTCGCGGCGCGTTCTGTACGAGCGCCGTCGAGGGTGTGAATACTCGGTAAACTCGCCACATGGAGCGCTAGGTATTTTGAAGATTGGCAAATAACCCTGTACCATGTGGTGTAATTATTGACGATTCACGGTCAGGTAAGGGACCCATACTTGTCAGAGTTTTTCAAAAAGGTACGATCTAAATTCCAGGTGTTCGGTGGAGTCGACTCTGCAGCTCCATCTAGCGGTCGAGCTCGTCGCCGATACCTGGCCCGCAACACTATTACCTTTAAGGGCTTCATCTGCTGTGGTCTTGGCTTGGCGGTGGGATGGGCTTCATTTTCTTATATGATTGTGAATGTTGTCCTTTATAAGTCCTGTGAATAAAATGAACCTAAAATCTTTTCTCCTCTCAAATCATGCAATTCATAAGTCCGAGGAACAGTGTCTAAAATATCAACAGCCCCAAAAAGCTCACTTCTCCATCTTTGAATATAACCTTTAGTAAAATGAGATTTCCATCTGAAAATTCTAACAATATCACCGACTTTAAATTTAGGTTTTCTCAGATTTGTCTCTTTTGCATACTCTGGTTTTATAAATGTTTTTGATGTTTTTGACTTTGTTGAGTAATGAATTGTATTATTGCAATTACCTACCATATCTGGAATAAAAGACAACCATTTTTGATGACCGAGTTGAGTGGATTCTTATTGTCTCTTTGAAAGTGCAATTAAAATACTCAATGACGGCTTTTCCTTCATCAAAAGTGCTGTATAACACGTTACTGTTACCTTTATATGTATAGTCATGATTCATTTGTGTGTGATTGTCAGAGCAGGCCAGATCCGATCTGTGACTTGATAGAGGTATCATGTAAAACCTGTACTAACCTGTTCTATGGTCGAGTGTTGGCGACGAAACCAGCTTGCCCCACCATGTCCTCCTGGTGAGGAGAGTGTATGGATATCGACACCAAGTAGGACTAAAAACAAAACCTGTCAAAGGGCGGAGGAGCTCCTTGTGAGCCAACAGCCATCCATATTTGGTGCCCAACTGCAGCTGCAGACGTCCTCCTGCAGTGGAGGAGGTCCTCATCCACTTTCCTAGGACATTGGTAGCAGGATTTGCACTCCGCCACCGTAAAACTCTTCACTCCGAAAAATACACTAAATCGTGTGTGGCGGTGGTGCTGAAGTGTCGTCCATCAGATGGCGGTCTCCTTGGATCAACCTTAGGTGGTCCCTTCGGTGGGTGTTTGGAATGTCCTATCCCGTACAGATAGGAATGGGCCAGGCATCTGTCTGGGAGATGGCCAGACGGAGGCCCCTGGAGCACCAGCGGAAAATGGATGCAGCAATGTGGTGTTGTGCATGCTCCCATGTATGTATGTAATCTTTAAGAAAAAAATTGAAATATTCTGTTATAGTATTCAGTTCCCTCATCAGTCCCAAACATATTCAGCTTCCTTTCACTTATATTAAATATCTGTTTGAAGGCTAACGTAAGAGTAATAGCTTTTATATTTTTCAAAGGAACCCATGCATATATCAATAGTCCGGGAGCCAACCTGTGTACGAGGCTGTTTTAGGGTTGGACCTTACAGCCTCTGCTATAAAATTTTACACCCCCAGGATGTTTAGATATATGTTTGCAGTTCATGAAAACCAATGTTGGCAATTCATAAGCTCTTGCGAAAAATTTTGGCGGACGTTTTTGTTTGAGGAAGATTTGAAAAATTTGATAAAACAGTAATTGTCAATAAAATTTCTAAAAAAATTAAAAAATCACATTCATTAAAAATAAATGTGAACTAAATGTAAGAATTCAATCAGTGCATTGTAAAATGACAAAAAAAATTGCCTTTGTGGAAGTAAACCTCGTAAAAGTACATAATTTTGTGAAAAATGCCTTAAAAATAACGTTTTTTGAAGATGGCCTTTAGAACTTTTCTTATCATAGGCAGATGCTGCATTAGAATACTAATTTCTCTTAATGTGATATGAACATGGTATCCATGGCTAATTAAAACAGCAAATTTGAGTGAGTTCTATCAATTTTTAAAGAGAAAATTAACATTTTTGTCAACCAAAGTTACCCCTACCCCCAAAATCCTCTTACTCTATTGAACACAGTTCGGTTAAGGTTTGCTGGATCCAGGTTGGGTACTTCACAGTTCACTCTTCCAAAGGAAAATTCAATGGTGTTTGGAGTGACATGGCCCTGGAGCAGACATATAACAATGAAGGGAAGACATCTCTGTTCAAAGGCATATCTCAGGCACCAGCTGCTCGAGATAAATATGTGAAGACAGCACCATTTCTCACAGCTGTATCAGAGAACATAAAGTCTATGGCTAATCTAGGCCAACAGGAATCTACTCATCATGGAGAAACACATAAGCAGGCAACAGAAGAACATATGCATGTTGAGGAGATCAAGAAAGTGATATGCCAGCAGATGATAAACCCATTCCAGTGTAACAACCAAGTGGATCTGCTCAATAGAGCAACTGGTGAGAAGGATGCTTCAAAAGACTTGGTCCATGCTCAAGCTAAGGGCATGGAAGCCATTATGAAAGCAGAAGAGGTGGTCTCTATTAAGATTGAACCACTGAAGCTGGTAACTTTCTCCTCACAGAAGAAATCAAACCCATCAAGGCAACAGAGTTTAATCAGGATCTATCAGGATGAGACTGCAGCTACACGTGTGCTGTGTTTCTATCGAGATGCCGACCCAGTCACAAGACAGATTGCATTTTCCCATGAGTGGACAGACTACCCATCATCCCTGTTTGAGGTTGATCCACGCTTAGCACAGGGGTTTGTAATGCGCAAAGGCAACAAGTCTGATTTCGTGGCAGTGCTAATTGCTGAAGCTGAGCAGGATGTTGTTTTACAGCTGCCATCATTACCACAGAGTGACCTATACACAGTTTATCTGGTAGACACAATGGCATTTGTAAATAAATACCAAAAAATGGGTGTGAAAACATTTGGTGAACTTCCCCAGCTGTATCTTCGCAAGCTCCTGCAGTTGAAACCTGAAATGTGCAACTGTGTCAACATCATTGGTGATCAGTATGATTTTGATGATAGCCATACTTTGAAGGGTGATGAGCAGCAGAGGAGAAACCAGACAGATCAGGCAAGACAATTCTCACCATCCAAGAGTCTAGAAATTCCGGACTGGAATTTACTCATGAAGAATCCAAGAAATAAAGGAAATCTTCAGAACTTCATTGGCACTTCCCTTTGTGAGAGTCCTGAAGCTATTCCGGATGGAGTGACCATCATTCTTGGTGGTATGATGGAAAACAAAGGTCACACTCTTTCCATCACATCAGCATCAAGTTCAGTTCTGGACTTACCTTGTGAAGAACATGAAGAGGCAGACACAAGGATTATTGCTCATCTTGCATATTGTGTGGAATATCTTGATCACCATCGAGCTGTTGTGCATGCAACAGATACAGACATAATTATGCTGTGTATATATCACTTCTGCTGCTTGAACACATTGCAAGAACTCTGGATACAACGGCAGAATCAATACCTACCTATTCATGAGCTGGTAGAAGTGTTGAGCAAGAAGTACCAGAAAATCCTCTTGATGTCGCAGCTACACTTCTGTGCACATATGTGTTGTGTGGATGTGACACAGTGAGCTACCCATTCAGAAGGGGAAAAGAAGAGGTCAGGTCAGGTATGGGAGCATGTGCCAGAACAGTGCGTCGCTGCGTCCACTTTCTGCCGGTACTCCAGGGGCCTCCATCTGGCCATCCCCCAGGCAGATGCCAGGCCCATCCCCATCTCCTTGAGATGATGGTCAACCTGCTGCAACCATGAGGCACGTGGTCGGCCCACTGGCCTCCTCCACTCATGAGACTCCCTCGCTGAGAGAATCTGGTGAGCAGGATCAGCATCAGGAAAACGAGCCACATGTCCATACAGCCGCAGCTGACGCTCACGGACTATGCAGGTAACAAATCTCATCCGAGTCTCTCTCAGCAACCGCTCGTTGGACACAAAATCCGACCAGCGATAGCCAAGGATTCTTCGAAGAGACCTGGTACCAAAGGAATTAAGTCTCTGTCTCAGATCCTTGGTCAAAGTCCAAGTCTCGCACCCATAGAGCAAGACTGGAAGTACCAAGGACCTGAAGACTCGGACTTTCGTCCTCCCGCACAGGTACCGGCAGCGCCACACCCCATGATCCAGTGAATCCATGACTCCCCAGGCCCGACCCAGACGTCTATTGACCTCCGGCTCACAACCTGCGGAGACATGAATATCACTGCCAAGGTAAGTGAATCTATCCACGACCTCAACATCCTCACCACAAACAGACACAGACAGGACAGCAGCATCCAAGATGTCACCGAAAGCCTGGATCTTAGTTTTGACCCAAGAAATCCGTAATCCCAACGGCTCCGACTCCTCATTCAGCACCTCGAGGGCCCCCAAGAGGATGTCTAAAGTCTCCGCAAAGATGACTGCATCATCTGCAAAATCAAGGTCCGAGATCTTGACATTGCCAAACGATGCACCGCAACTTGATCTCTCCGACATCCTCCCTAAAATCCAGTCCATACAAGTGCTGAAAAGTGTGGGGGCAAGTACACATCCCTGACGAACTCCAGTAACAACTGGAAATAAGTCAGAGATGGTACCACCACACTTCACAGCACTCTCAGTACCAGAGTAGAGTTCAGACATCAGATCGATCAGTTTCGGTGGCACCCCACGAAGACCAAGAATCCTCCAGAGGACATCCCGATTCACTGAATCGAACGCTTTACAGAGATCAACATAGGCTGCAAGCAGCCCCTGCCGAAACTCTCGTCTGCATTCGGTGAGGACACGAAGGGCAAGGATACGGTCAATCGTTGACCTCTTTGGTGTAAAGCCTGACTGCTCTGGACGCTGGTGCTCAAGCAGATGGTGGCGAACCCTATCAAGAATTATCCGAGCAAAGACCTTGCCCGGCACTGAGAGCAGCGTCACCCCTCGGTAGTTGTTGCAGTCTTGGCGATCACCCTTCCCTTTCCAGAGAGGGACAACAAGGCCCCTCTTCCAGTCAGTTGGGATGATGCCTGTGTTCCTGTGAAAAGAAGAGCGGCACAGGTTTCTCTGGGACTGATAGGAAACCTTCCCCACCTTGTTGATTTTGGAAGAGATAGTGAAATGGCAGCAACAGAATGTGTCATTGATGAGGCCAGAGTATACTGGACTGCTCTGCATGGCCAAAAAGGGTTCAGCTGTTTGGATACCCTCAGGCAGCATATGTTTGTCTCTTCAAAATTAGACCTTAGGTCACTGCCAGCAACAGAAGATGCGTTTTACTTCCTTGTTTTAAGAGCATTATATCAATTGCTTCTGTATAGACGTGCACATCTCAGTGACCGAGCACTTCCCCCAGCCACAACATTTGGCAGAACCCTTATCAATGGAAAACTGGTCCCAATTCTCATGTCTAAGCCAGCCAAGCCAAACATAGACAAAACGGTGTCTTGCATGTGCAAATTATCCAAATGTCTGAAACGATGTTCATGCAAAAAGGCTGCTGTGCCTTGCTGAGTGACATGCATATGCCTTCGTCAGAGAGGTTCATGTGGTGGAGTTGTTTCAGAGAGTGACTCTTCCTCTGAAGAGGATGTTTCATGTCACAATATTGTGTTAATCCATTTCTAATTTTATCTTCCTTAAAACCATGGCATGTAAAAGTATGTTCTTGTTCCTGACCCCATTGATAGTCAAGCATTTCTGAGTTGCATAAATCTTTTGTTGTTTGACATATAACCTTGTCAATTGTAGGTAGGTTAAATCTACACCAATTGTGATATAGGAAATGAACTCCTCTTTAATATGAGGGGTCATTTGTGTATATAGGTTTAGTGGTTATGATTTTAGGACAATATGAATTACCCCTACCCCCATCCTACATCTTCGCTTTTGCCAACATTGTGTTATCAGAGGGGGCTCGCAAAAGTGTTGACTGGGTTGTTGCGCAAGAGTTTCACCATTGCCAACATTGGTTTTCATATACTCAAAGGGTGTCTCTTTATGAAAATCAACACAAAAATTTTATAGCAGACCGGGCAATTTTTTTTTAATTTTGATCGGTTGGCTCCCGGACTACAACCTTAAATCACAAATGGTTCAGGCATACTTGCATCCCCTATCATTAAGTTATACTAGCAGGGACCCGTGGGAATTCCATAGAATGCAAATTTAACTTCAAGCCCTCAACTCGCCCTGCACTCTTCTCACACACCCCTAAGTCCTCAACGTCCACCTCCCAAAACCAAGTCCTCACCTACCCCCTCTCAACTCTAAAGCATCAATCCTCTCCACACTCCAAGCCTTCAAACAACCTCCCCACCCATTATGGTTGCCTGTCTTGTACATTCATTACCAACTAATAATAAATCCATCTTGATGATACATCTTGTATCATAGAACTTGAACATACATCACCAACTAAGGACGTGGATGCCTGAGTGGACTTTCTTTAATTAGAAGGGAATTAGGAAACAATGGACAATGGAATTGGCATTTGAAACTGCATTAACAGCATTTGAGCTATGTGCTCGGTGGTAGTCAAATTGGCAAACACGATATAGGATCGGAAGGAGAGTGGTTTGGGGGTGGGGGGGGTTATGTTGTTGTTAAAATAGTTTTTAATAGGCTAAAACAAATCTACACTAATAAATGGCAGTGTATGTGATGTGTGTGTGTGTGTGTGTGTGTGTTTGTGTGTGTGTGTGTGTGTGTGTGTTTTTGTTTATACAGATATTCTCTCTGCTAACTCCCCTACCCACATCCCTCGCTCTCCTTGTCCCATCCTTACCATATCCCCTCCCAATACAGTGCAGCACCCTCCTCCTCCCACACCTACCTCTCTCACTCTCCACCCCCCCTCTCTCTGTTTCTGTCTCTGTACATATCCGGATGGTGGTTATGGCTGGACGGGATTTGTCCCCGGATGTGTTCGGATGGGAGTTTGTCTCCGTTTGTGTCAGAGCGATTTTTATGTCCGGACGGGAGTTGTCTCCAGACGTGTCGGGGTGGTGTTTTTCTGCGGGCGGGAGTTTATCTCCGGAGGTGGCTGAGCAGTGTTTGTCTCTTGAACGTGTTTGGGCAGTCTTCAAGTCCGGACGGGAGTTTGTCTCTGGATGGGTCTGGGCTGTGTTTTTCTCTGGAAGCATCCAGGCGGTGTTTTCTCTGGACAGCTTAGCTCCAGACGCGTTCGGGCGGTGCTTGACTCCGAACATGTCAGGACGGGAATTTGTTTCTGGATGTTTCTGAATGCGTCCGGCGGGTTTTGTCTCTGGGCCGTATTTGTAGTATGTCCAGTAGAAAATGTATTTCAGACATTATTTTGTTTCCATCTTCACTGTTGGAATGCAGTATTGGAATCAACGAGTGGGCACTCGCACTTGGAGGGTGGGAGTACTGTTCTCGGCCTGCCTTTGGTGGATGATGTGCTGTGACACGGAAATTCACTTCATAATTTTTGAATTTTTTTTATCGATTGAAACACATCATGATTTTAAGAAGGTTCTATTATATGATGAGGAAGATGGACGATTTGTAATACCGGCTGCCACCAGAGGCAACGCTAACACACACACACACACACACACACACACACACACACACACACACACACACACACACACACACACACACACACACACACACACACACACACACACACACACACACACACACCAGCCTGTGAGAAAACCTAACTAAATAAAAGGTGTTGAATATCATAAGCATTTTCCCTCATCATAGTGTCCTCAGTGTATGGCCACAATGGAGGGAATTAAACGATGCCTGTGTGGGAGTGAATGGTACTGTACTGAGAAACTTTCAACAGAAACATCTTGAGAGTCCATGTGCTCGATGCCGAACTTAAATGAAGATCACATAAAACTTCATTCTTCCATCCGTATCAACTTTAAGTACCGTGTTAAGGCCGAGGTCACATTTGCCACGGCGGTCGTGAGGTCTCCAAAATCGGCGGCCACTAGCAATTATACGGTGGCCACAGTATTTCCACGGTCACACAATGTGGCAGTCACATATGTTGTTATTTTTCGGGTAGCCACACGGCGTATTTATAAATTGTGGAGACCGAGGGGTGAAACGTGGGGGTGCCGTACGGTCTTTGATTTGATGTCGCACGGTGACCTTCGGGCGTCGCTGCGGCGGCCATAGAATTTTCAAGGCAGACGCAAGGTGCCCGCAAGGCGACCGCAGCGGGCCCAAAGGTGAACGTGCGGCCAGACAGACGGTAACGAGTGGGTATATATACCAGTTCATTTTTTTACTGAAATAAAAATATACAGTATACATAACTAAATATACTATAACTATAATATACCGTGGTGCCCCCAGAATCCGAACGCCCCATTGTTTGAACAAATTGGAATCCGTACAATTTTTTCGAGAAAATTTTGCCCTAAAAACCGAATGCATTTTAAAAAACCGAACACAACATAGCTGTTCGACCCCCACCTGTTCGAGCCACATCTTCGCGCTTTGCTCATTCAGTTCGTCGGTGGAAGTCCTCGTGAAAGCATCTCTCGTGTGTCGATCGATACTTTAGGCCTCAGTCACATTTGCTCTACGGCGAGAATACGGCGGCCATACGCCCTCTGAATTAACAGAAACGTGCGGCGGCCGCAGAGAAACTGAGGTGGCCTCAGGGTGGCCCTACGCCGGATGGCTATATTTTACAGGTCGTAAGGTCGCCGTGGAATTATAACGCGGAGTTATAACTTTTTTTCATTTCTACGTTCGCCGTAGAAATTCGACAAGCCGAAACAAAACAACTGGTAAAAAAAAATTTAAAAAATTAACCCATTCGTTACTGTCCGTCTGGCCGCACGTTCGGCTTTGGATCGCCTTGCGGGCACCTTGCGTCAGCCTTCAACATTCTATGGCCGCCGCAGGAACGCCCAAAGGTCACCGTACAACATCAAATCAAAGACCGTACGGCACACCCATGTTTTCGGTCTTCACAATTTATAAATACGCCGTGCGGCTACCCGAAAAATAACAAGGACAAATGTGTCCAAGAGCAGCGTCCAAAACCTAAAGGTTTTGTCGGCTAAAACAACAACAACAACAACAACAACAACAACAACTTCCGATATTTCGTCACGTGCCTTCATTAAGTCAATAGCGAAACCCGTCATAATGTATTTACGTATTTACGATATATCGTGTATTTACGAAATAAATAATGTATTTACGAAATTACAATACGATAAATGGAATAATCTTTAAATAGTAACGTCAACTTTTCGAAACTTTAAAGCAAATGTCCGAATATATTTAAAAGTTCATGATAGACGCACTCAAAAGGCACCGTCTATGTGAGGATGTGTACATGTGCTCAGTATTTGAAGAAGAAGAAGAAGAAGAAGAAGAAGAAGAAGAAGAAGAAGAAGAAGAAGAAGAAGAAGAAGAAGAAGAAGAAGAAGAAGAAGAAGAACAACAACAACAACAACACCGAGCTCTCTATATGTGACTGCTACATTGTGTGACCGTGGAAATACTGCGGCCGCTTTATAATTGCGAGTGCCCGTACATTTTGTCGACCCTCCGGCCACCGAGCCAAATGTGACTTATTGCCTTACCTTGTGTTTTCACCTTCATTTGTGATGTTTCTTTTTTTAATCATCTTGTGTTTTAATTAATAACAAAAAAAGCAATCCGATCAAATGGTGTGACGGACTGTCGGGCAAGGATTGAATTTCACAGCAAAACCAGTTGTAATTTGGAATATCCATGATTACCTCAGCCCGATGCGTTTGATGAAAGTGATTGTGGTTCTGCGGGCATCATGTTGATGAGCTGCCCTGGGGGCAGCGCTCTCACAGAGTGCGCGAGCGATCGGAACCCAGGCCGGAGCACGAGCCTGTGTGGACCTTTGGATGTGGTGATTGTACCAGTTTACATACAATACACCGCCACCGAAGGTCATTTACTCATCTTATTTTACCTTAAACATGGGTAATTTCAGTTTAAAGTGTCTTGAAAGTGGGTTTTCTTTGGGTCCACGAACGGATCAATTCGCTCCATTATTTCTTATTGGGAAAATATTTTTGGAATCCGAACTTTTTGCGATCCGAACAGCCTCATGGAATGAATTAAATTGGGATTCTGGGGGCACCACTGTATCGGCAAACACCGATACTCCGATCTCTAGCGGTAGCGCACGGTGGACGCACGGTCGACGCAGACTGCCACGGAGGCCGTACGTCGGTGCACGGCGGGCGTAGGGGAACCGTGCGTCGACCCTGCGTTGCCCACAGGTAGTCACACAGACCGCAAGGCCACCGTACGGCGACCGTGGAAATAGTGCGACTGCCGTAATTTTTGGGGGGTTGGGAAAATTCATTTTTCATTGAGAAGAGCTTACGGCAGCCGCACGAATAACGCAAGCCCACCGTACGCCCTACGTACGGTCAACGTGGAACACATCTACGTCATAGCTTGGCTTGTCGAATTGCTCCGGCAAACGTAGAAATGAAAAAAAGTTATAACTCCACGTTATAATTCCACGGCGACCCTATGGCCTGTAAAATATAGCCAAACAGCGTAGGGCCTCCCTGAGGCCACCTCAGTTTCTCTGCGGCCGCAGCACGTTTCTGTAAATTCAGAGGGCGTATGGCCGCCGTATCCTCGCCGTAGAGCAAATGTGACCTAGGCCTAACAAAAATCCTGCATGACAAACCTTAACATAAGCATGTTCTTCCACAAACCCACCAGAGTTCCAAGATGGGCCCGTGTTGTCTACAGTGAGTATTCAAGTCTGGACAGAAATCTCATCCCAATTGTGCGTTGTCATCAATGAACAGTTAGTGAAGCCTTCTGTCGAGTCATCCTTGGGTCTAAAAGGGACAGTCAGTCACAGGTCACAAAGGGCTCAAGTGACTGAATAACCTCAAATTTTATTTATACACATGTGGAATTGTCAAGTCAGGTCAGATTAGATCTGTGACTTGCTACAGGTACCATGTAAACCTGTAGTAACCTGTTCCATGGTCGAATTGTTGGTGACTAAACCGTCTCCCCCATCAAGTTTCTTCATGAAGAAGGTGTATGATATGGACACCCAGCAGGATGAAGAACAAAACCTGTCAAAGGGCGGAGGTGCTCGTTGTGAGCCAACGGCCATCCATATCTCGTGCCCAACTGTGTCTGTGGACGTCCTCCTGCAATTGGGTTACAACTTATTCGGAGGTTGTTGGAAGGATTTGCACTCCGGTCAGCGTAAAATCCTTCATTCCGCAAAATATTCCAAAAGCACTTAAAAAACCTAAAAACTCACTCCGTGGGAGTACCTCCTGTGCAGTTTCCCTTTGCAGGGCAACTCACCGGATGACGAGATTGTGGCAAAGCCTTCCGGACCCCAATCTTTAGTGATACGAGGGAAACCACAGGATAACATTCCCGGATCAGATTGTGGGAGAGTGTGTTGGGGTGGTGCTAAGTTGTCGTCCAAGAGATTATGGTTTCCTTGGGTTGGCTGCCTGGAATGTCCTATTCCGAAGAGAGGATGATCACCTCTCTCATAATCTGAGCTCAAACATTTGGACATCGGTATTGCAGCAATCTCTGAGGTTTGGATACCGGATTGCGGTGAGATTATGGCAGGTGGTTAAACTGACTATTGTTCTGGTTGCTCCAATGGTTACCATACCCAAGGAGTTGCTGCAGCTGTGTCCAATAAGCTGACTCCAATGATAATTGAGGTAACACCAGTCAATGAATGTATTATGAGACGAGGGATTCATCACTCCTTGGTTGTCATTTCCATGATCTCTGAAAATGCTCTGACTGAGGCGAGTGATCTCACCATGAAGGACGCATTATCTGCCACGCTCGAGTCTGTGGTTGATCATTGCCCCAGGCTAGATCCTCGACTCGTCTTGGGGGATTTCAATGCATCGACTTCCTGAAAGGGAAGGTTATGAGATGTGTGTTGGTCACCAAGGGTCTGGAACTGTGAACCATAATAGCACTAAGTTCCTTGACTTTGCAAGAAGTCGTGGACTTAGGTTGGCTGGTAAATGGTTTCAGCGCCCACAAGCTCATCGCTGGACTTGGCATTCCAACGCTGTTGGTGTGGCAAAGGAGAATGACCATGTGCTCATTGATGGTCGCTGGAGGACGATCCACAACAGCAGGGTAAACTTGACTGCTCAGTTGCTCAATACTGACCACCTGTTTGTTGTAGCAACTCGTAAGTTTCAGCTTCAATCCAGGAGAATGGTACCATCCCAGCCTAGGCTAGGCTGGATATTGGCAAGCTCAAGGATGAGAAGGTAGCTGCGGAGTTTGTGAACAGGCTGAGTGGAGATTTGAGGGGTCTGGGTGCTTTTTGGGATTCTGAGGAGTTGTCGAGTGCCTTCAAGACCACCATCCTTGATGTCGCCGGTAGATATCTTGAAATTCACTGGACGGCAAAGAAGAATTTTGTCTCTCAAGGGACACTGGATACCATTGACCAGAGTCACAGGGACAGGCTGAATGGCAGGGCTGAGCTGTTTCGGGAGCTCAGGCATAGAACTGTACCTGCACTAAGAGTGGACAAGGAGGCCTATGTGCGAGGAATCTGTGAGGGGATAGAGCATCACCTGTGGTCAATTGATTCTCATCCAGCTTACAGGGGAATTAGTGCATTGCGTTCATCCAAGCCCATCCCTCGGTGCACTGCAGTTCGAGCAGAGGGTGGTAGGTTCTTGACAGAGGCGTCCGAAGTGAAGGCCTGCTGGGCTGTGTACTTTGAGTGGCTGCACAAGTCTGATCCACCAGCTGTCGAGTTGGATGTCAGAGGTGTTACAATCCCTATTGCTGACCATTCAATCAACTGTGGTGCACCTTCGTTTGTGGAATCACAGGCTGCGGTTAAGCAGTTGAAATGGGGTAAAGCTCCTGGGATCTGTGGAATCCATGCTGAACTTCTCAAGGCTGGTGGAAATGCTGCACTTGTGTTGTTGCATGCAATTCTGTGCCCTGCCTGGAACACAGGCATCAACCCAACTAACTGGAAGAGACACCTTGTTATCTCTCTTTGGAAAGGGAAGGGTGATCATCAAGACTGCACCAACTACTGAGGGGTGTCGCTGCTCTCAGTGCCTGGCAAGGTCTTTGCTCGGATAATTCTTGATAGGGTTCATTACCATTTGCTTGAGCACCAGCGTCCAGAGCAGTCAGGCTTTACACCAAAGGTCAACGATTGACCGTATCCTTGCTCTTTGGGTCCTTACTGAACGCAGAAAAGAGTTTTGACAGGGGCTGTTTGCAGCCTATGTTGATCCCTGTAAAGCATTTGATTCTATGAATCAGGATGCCCTCTTGAGGATTCCTGGTCTTCGTGGGGTGCCACCAGAACTGATAGATCTGATGTCTGAACTATACGCTGGTACTGAGAGTGCTGTGAGATGTGGTGGTACCATTTCTGACTTATTTCCAGTTGTTACTGGAGTTAATCAGGAGTGTGTACTGGCCCCCAAACGTTTCAGCTCTTGTATGGACTGGATTCTGGGGAGGATGTCAGAGAGATCAAGCTGTGGTGCATTGTTTGGGAAGGTCAAGATCTCCGACCTTGATTTCGCAGATGATGCAGTCATCTTTGCATAGATTCTAAATATCCTTTTGGGGGCCTCGAGGTGCTGAATGAGGAGTCGGAGCTACTGGGATTATGGGTTTCCTGGGTCAAAACTAAGATCCAGGCTTTCAATGACATTTTGGATGCTGCTGTCTTGTTTGTACCTGTTTGTGGTGAGGATGTTGAGGTCACGGAGAGATTCACTTACCTTGGCAGTGATATTTATGTCTCTGCTGGCTGTGAGCCAGAGGTCAATAGACGTCTGGGTTGGGCCTGGGGAGTCATTAATTCACTGGATCATCGGGTGTGGTGCTGCCGGTACCTGTGCAGGAGGACGAAAGTCCGAGTCTTCAGGTCCTTGGTGCTTCCAGTCTTGCTCTATGGCTGTGAGACTTGAACTCTGACCAGGAATCTGAGACTGAGACTTAATTACTTTGGTACCAGGTCTCTTCGGAGAATCCTTGGCTATCGCTGGTCAGACTTTGTGTCCAACGAGTGGTTGCTGAGAGAGTCTCAAATGAGATTTGTTACCTGCATCGTCCGTGAGTGTCAGCTGCGGCTGTATGTACATGTGGCTCGTTTTCTGATGCTGATCCTGCTCACCAGATTCTCTCAGTGAGGGAGCCACATGAGTGGAGGAGGGCAATGGGCCGACCACATTTCTCATGGTTGCAGCAGGTTGATCAGCATCTCAAGGAGATGGTGATGAGCCAGGCATCTGCCTGGTAGATGGCCAGACAGAGGCCCCTTGAATACTGGCGGAAAGTGGACGCAGTGACACGCTGCTCTGGCACATCTTCCATACCTGACCTGATATGCAGAAAAGATAAGTGACTCTGAGCAGGCCATGGCCTGTCACATCACCTATGCAACTCATAAAGCCACAAGATGTGCAGAAAATAAATGTGACAATGAATAGCATGAAACCAATGATCTTCCTCACACAAATGTGCACACCCTTAAAATGAAAGAATGATCTCGGACAAAGATCTTTTATGACAAGGGAAATCTTTCGGGAATCAGCAGATCTCCGCTTGAGAGAATGCCGCAAAGCTATTTGAGTAGTGCATAAGTTAAAAGACCACTGTCTCGATCACTGTGGTCGATCTTATCAAGGCTATAACACTGATTGGCTCAAAATATTTTTAACTACTTCTTGCATATTGCATCTTGGCTGCCAGGAAGCTCTCATTTTGTTGGGGCACAACTCTGCCACTGATGAGGTGCCCCTATACCAGTAGACTGGTACTCATTTTGCTGACATAAGGATGACAGGCTGAGTCAACCCCACCTCGTGTGTTAATTCAGCAGCCAACAGGGCTCAAATTCAGGACCCTAAGATCACAAGTGAGCCACACTTACCATAAAGTCAACACCAGGCTTGCATCCTTTTAAATGTCATTTTGGTTGTTTTACAATGAAGAAAATACGTATGGGGAGTGAATAGCGAAGGTGAATATGACAGCTCCATCCATATCATATATCATGTGTAATATATGAAGATGAATATGACAGTTAAAAGGCGTCCTTGCCTTCACATAGCAGTGAGCACCAACATGATGGCCGTAAGATTGAAATCTGTTTTCAAAACACCTCACCACCCAAAGTGCTCAACAACACATGACACCAGCTCATTGGGCTGACAATCTGTCAACTTCCCGACCCAGATCTCACCCAACGGTATTCCACCTTGTCTGGATCTGATTTTGACAAATTTCCCTGAAAATATCTTCTGTTCTTCCTCCGATCCAATCGGTTCATCTGACAACATGCCTGCCAAAGTAGACATCTCTCTGGATGTTATTAGAGAAACACCTCAGCAACGTCGAGTCTGGCATTTCACTCAGGTGGACTGGCAGGGACTTCAAGCAGCAATCAATCTTTGAGACTGGTCTCCCATCACTATTTTCTCTGACATCAACTCATCTTGGAATTCTTTCAAAGAAACTTGCTCTCTCTCATGCACAGATTTATCCCATCTCATCTTCAGGTGACTGACCCTTCCTCCCACCCATGGTACACTGAAGCTTGTGGTGAAGCAGTTGTCCCGAAACAACTTGCCTTCACCTCATGGAAGGCTAATCCAGCTGAAGGCAATCTCAGTTCCTTCATCAAATGTCGGAACAAGTGTGTGTCTACCCTCAGGAGAGCCAGAAGACAATGCCTTTCTAATCTCAAGTCTGAACTCTCAAACCTGTCTCTCTCCTCCAAATCCTGGGGGTGTCTAGTGAAGTCTGTTTCTGGTGTATGTTCCCCCTCAATCCCCTCCCCATTCCTCAAATGGTCACACTGCTGATACCACCTGTGAAAAGGCTGAATGCCTAAACACTGCATTTGCTTCTAAATCTCGTGTCCCAAACCCATTGCTTTCTGTACCCACCTTACACAGTCACACCCAACTGTTCCTGGACTCTGTGTCCTTTTCTCCTGACAAGGTGGAGAGCTTGCTGTCAAAACCACGACTCAGATTCTGCAACTAGTCCAGACTGCATCAGCCCACGTGTCCTAAAAACCTGATCTGTTGCTCTTGCTCACCCTCTCTCTCTGTTCTATTCACCATCTGATTTGCTCAAGGTCATCTGCCATCTGCTTGGAAATCAGCAAACATTACTGCCCTGCAATAAAAAGGTGCAAAAACAGATCCCTGGAACTACAGACCAATCAGCCTTCTCCCAATCATCAGAAAGGTTATGGAATCCATCATCGCTTCAGACATTAAATCCTTCCTCTTCTTCAATGGCTTGCTTTCCAATCATCAATTTGAATTCAGAGCAGGTCTACCCTGGATATGCTGCTTCTGCTCTCCTAACAATGGATGGAGGTACTCAATGCCAGACATGAAATCAGAGCCATCTCCCTGGACATATCACATGCTTTCGATATGGTCTGGCACCCTGACTTGCTCACCAAACTCTCTTCCTTTTGCATCCCAAACCATCTCCACTAATGGCTCGCAGACTTCTTCTCCTGTCACAGTAAACGTGTGGCCCTAAATGGAGTTCTTTCATTCCCTCTTCCTGTCCAGGTTAGAGTTCCTCAAAGCAGTGTTCTGGATCCTGTTCTTTTTCTGGTTTTCATCAATGATCTCTGTGACTCTCTGGAAAATCCTATTTATATTATCTCTTTGCTGATGGCTCCACCCTCTGCCATACCATCCGTCATCCCTAAGGTTGGCAAGCAGCAGCCTTTTCACTCTCTGGTGAAGAGGCTGTGGCTGGTCCAACATGCTGCTGTTGTGATAAAATCACAAGCTGGTCCAAAACGTGGAACATGTCTTTCAATCCTGACAAGTCTTATACTCTCACTATGTCTCTCCGATAGGACTATCTGGACCACCCCTACACCCCCATCCACTTTCTCAACAATCCTCTTGAAGAAGTCCTTTCAGTCAAGTATCTGGTCTCCCTTTCTGCCATTATCTTTCCTGGGAAAGCCACATTCCCAAGCTGGCCTTCAAAGCCAGTTGTCGACTGGGCATCCTCTGTCGTGCAATGTCCTTCCTCGGCCCACCTGAGCTCCTGACCACATACAAAGCTTTTGTCTACAGCCTGATGTAGTACTGCTCTCCCCTCTGCGCTGGTGCTCCCGCCCTTTCACCTTTACACTGTGGAAACCAAGGCATTTAGGATCATTGGTATCTCTCACAATGAGGCTGAGTCTTTGGGTCTCTCATTCTCTCACTGCAGGCAGGTCGGTAGTCTTTTGTCTTCTCCCATCTCCTCTCTGGCCTCCCCCCCCACTCTGCCCCCCCTCCTCAATATTTCCACAAGGTGCTCAAGGTCTGCCAGCAACCTTGGTAAAACGACCAATATCAAGAATCACTGCTCACCTTCACTCTTTCATTCCTGTTTTTCTCTGCCTTTGGAACAAACTCCCACACTCTCTTCAATCCCACTCTTCCCTCCAGGTCTTCAAAACAGCTGCTCATCACCATCTGTTATCTTCCCCCATCCAAAATCATGATCCTTTCTACACCCGTTAATCCACCCCAATCCCACCTCCTTCAAATTCCCTGCTTTCCTTCTTGAAAGTCCCTGTTGTGGAAGAACCTAAAAGTCCCTGTGGTGTTCATCTTGTTTACCCTGTGTACCCTGCCCCATCTCCATCCCTTCCCCAGATCTCCTGTCTCTGTTCCCCACTGTTTTGTCCTTCCCTCTCCCACCCCTCTTGTCTCCTGCTCCGCTTGTTGTATGTTCTGTGTGTTAGCTCTCACACGAGCCTTAACATTGTATCCCAAAAAATAAAACAAAATATATATAAAAAAAACACCTTCCTCTCCCTTCATTCAGGTTATTCAAAGCAAAATGGCAAATTGTTACATCGTCATTACATATTCATTCATTACCTCATTGAATTAGTGGAATATTTAGCTCGTCATGCTTTCAAACCACCTCCCCACCCATCACGGTCGCCTGTCCATCTCACAATCCCATGAGATATGCTGAAAGGATGTGACAATAAATGACCCGAAACCAATTAACTTCTTCCTGATGCATATCAAGGGAGGTGCAAAGCACCGCTCCCTTTATCTGGGACGGTTTCTCTCTGTGCAACTTTAACACAGTGATTGAAAATTCGCCAGTTTTTAAAAGAAATAAATCACACACATGCACATTATCTTATGTGTTTTCGTTTTCAAGGAACACAAATTAAAAAAAAAACTTTTGGTGCTGACAAGTTTTAACCTATATATGTAGGGCGCCCCTTTATATGAACGTTTCTGGAGCATTATTTGGTTCCTCCTAAGAACACAAGGGTAGTACAGCATGCACTTGAGATTTTTTTGAATGTGCCTTATTTTCCTGTTGTTTGGCATTTTACACCAGCCATGGAATGTCCTTCTTTTCTATTGTTTGGCATTTTGCACAAGCTATTTGCCACATGGCACATACCATATAAAGGGGCATTTTCTATGCCCCTGGCATTTCCCCCCCCCCCTCCAAGGATATATAACACATTGTTAACCATTAGATTCAGGCATCAACAACTTTACACCTCTCCAGCCTTCGGGTCTGAGAGGCCTGGCAAACATAAGAGTGCACATTAAAAAAAATTGTTATATTATTTATATCATTTTATTATTAGTTATTCTTTTGTAATCAAAGTTGATGCTCATGGATGAGTATTTGCTCAAAAAATTGATTAATCGATCCTTTTATTTGGAAGATATCTCAACAACTTTGTCAAAAACTTAACAACTTTCCAGGTGTTGGGTCTGGGAAACCAACATGATGACCAGTAAGACCCATAAACTTACAAAGTTCGTGAAACTCGTAATATCATGAGAATAAAAAGAATAAGCTCACCTTCACCAAAGGAATCGAAGTAGTAATCCAATTTCAAATATGCTAAAACCACCAAAGAGAAGTCGATTCGAACAGGAAAAATCTCACGGGAGGAAATTAAATACAGAAACACATTTATCCACAGCAGTGGAATGGAATGACGTCATGAATGATTCAGTTTGATTCCCTTCCCACTCCTACCCACCAAGTTTAGAATTTGTTACCAGGACCTATTGTCGTGCTAATGAGATAATAAGGCAAACCTGAGGATTGCAAAGGAAGTGTAATGGTAAAAATACTTTCCCTCAAACCTGAATGAAATATTTTTATATTTATGCCATGGAATTATTTGTAAGTTATAGGAGCATATATGGAGGATCATGCAAAGAAAATAATTATATAAAAGAATAACAACCTTGCCAGGTCTCCCAGACCCCGAGGACTGGAAAGGAAGGGTTGTGTTTTGAATTAATCTTTTCCCTCGAACCCAAATTGATTAATTTTTTTGTTATTTATATCACTGAATTATTTGTAACTGAGTTATAGGAGCATACAAGTAGGCTTATGCTTATTCCTAAATAATATTATTCAATTCATGGAAATCACGATTGAAACAGCAAGTGAATGGTTTATTATGGAAGGAAACAGGAAGTGGATGGTCTGACAGTTCATGGTTTATTATGGTCGATTGTTTGTCTTTTTTTTTGTTTGTTTTTTTTAGTAAGTGATTATGAGTCCCCTAATTGTGTTAATAAATGATCAAAAAATAATTATATTCTTTGTGAAGCATCATAAATATGAATCAAAGTTACAATTGTGGGTGGAGTCAGGGCAGCTGTCCAACCAATCGGTGGGAAGGAATGTTACACACACACACACACACACACACACACACACACACACACACAAACACACACCTATTATTACATATAAGATCACAAGCAAGTACATTCAAAAACTAGAAGTCCACTCGGTGGAGTGCATACCTCCGCCACGTAATGCCTGATCCATGAGAATATATCTGGCCCAATACATTTTTGAAATATCATGCTTTTCAGTGTGATATCGCTTTTGGCCCAATCTCTCACTGGTGAAGAATCATTTGAAAAATTAAATAAACTCGTGTCCAGATCCGGATTCGGATCTTCACCAAAATCGAACCAATTTGTTCTGGCGACACACCCGACCTGCCCACCAAGTTTCATCCGAATCCGTCTACAACTGTTTGAGATATCGTGCTTTATATCATTTTTGGCTTTATGTCTTTATATCTTGATATCATCTCTCAATCGTGTAGAATCACTTAAAAAATTCTAGTAGTTGTCTTCTTCTTCTTCATACTTAGCCATGACGTCACACCAGGAAGTTGACCGCCAGATTGTTATTGTCTGCTGGTTACATCTCGGTATGATTTAACTCAAATGGCGAATAATTTTCGATTTTCCACAAATATTGTGAGTCGATGCATCCTTGGTGGTTGCAGTAATACAAACCGAGATAGTTTCATGGTTCACCAATGATCGAAAGATCCTAAGTTTGCCAGAAATTGGGTTTGTCCAAAATAACGGAGTGTGGATCGGGCCGACAAAATGTTCGCTTTTGTGCTCGGAACATTTTACAGAGCACTGTTATGATACAACAGAGATGGTTCGATCTTGTGGCCATCCGCCATGATTGAGAGAGGACGCCATCCCCACAATCAAGTTGAAGAAACAACCGTCACTCGAAACTTGAACATCATCTCTACCCAACTACCATCACACGTACACAGACAATTTGAGCAGTAAATCAAACACCTGTTGCCATTGGTGGGCAGTTACCAAAAGATCATCTGAAAATAATTATATATTATCAACACAAATTTCTGCAAATCAATTGAACCACAGTCTGTTTGTAGTGGAGAGAAAGTATGTCTGTATGTATCATCTACTCCTCCGAGATTATTTGTCCAAGGAAGCTAAAACTTTCAAGGTACTCCCTCCACCCCTTCCACAATCTCCAGAATCCCCCATAAACCATCACCCCCACAATATCCACAATCACCCCACACCCCCTATCCTCCTTAGCACCAGTTCCCCCTCTACTGCGGCAGGACATTGACATGGCCCGGCACAGCACCACAGCACGGACACAACACCACAGCACGGACACAGCACCACAGCACGGACACAGCACCACAGCACGGACACAGCAGCACAGCACGGACACAGCACCACAGCATGGACACAGCACCACAGATTGTACACAACACTACAGCATGGACACAGCACCACAGACACAAATTGTGTCCCAGAAAAGTATTAAATGGGACAATCCCATAACATACAAGACACCTGGTCAACCTGTGATGGTAGGACAAAGCATATATCACCAATTTTGTCCGCAGTGTCGGAGTCTGCCTGTGTGGTGTCAGCTGCTATTTTTGCTTGAGTATTATAACTGATTTATCAATTAATACAAGATCCCTCCCTTATAAACCATCAATTGAACGGAAAAATAAAACATACCAATTTGTAGTGAACATGCGACTGTCATTTTCATCTTTACAACTAACACCTCCATCTTCACTCTTGCCATATTTGTCTGAATCGTTCAAAAAGGCTCAAAACTATGCGGCTCCATAATTCTTCCAAAAACGTTTCCATCACTGATTTTGTCTCCAATAGTTTCTTCAAAATCCCACTGATCAGTTTCAACATACTGAGAACCTTCAGAGTTGCTCATGACGGTGGAATCAATGTCGGAATCCAAGCTCGACGTGTACTGTTTCTCTATGTAAAGCCTTCATTTGGATCAAGGTGAGTCCACAGTGTGACGTCACTGGCAAAAATCGAAAATCGACACTCTCGGGCTTTTTCAACACTTTGTGATTGGTAAAAAAATTGAAATTTTTTTCCCCTTCAAATTATACCGTTATTAATGATTTTCAATGGTTTTCATTGAAAAAGAGTTGCGTTTTGGGTTCCCTTTTAAAGAACCAGCTCAGATGCATTCGATATGTGGGTAAACAATCGGCATTTACCTGAACTCAACACATTACTGTATTGTATCAATTCACAAGTATTATGTCAACCTAAAACATTCTTTAGTCCATAGCAACCATATTTCCATATTCTCATTCAATAACCATCATTTTGGCTATGGCTTTCATACATCCAGTATGGTTGTTTAATTGAAACGTGCTACTTTATATGCCAATAATGTAATCATGTTAAAATATCACAACCACTGTATAATAACATTCTCTGAAAGCCATTTATGGATCTCATCGCTTGACATGACATTGTATTAGAATGACTTCTCACTCCCTCTCGAAAGACCGTTTTGATTGTCCCTGTTTGCCCCTGTTTTGATTGTGATGTGAAAACATGTACATTGGTGTAAAGTGCTATGTACAACATATTTTACAGTATTATTTTCAAAACAAACATTGAAGAAATTATAAAGTTACATTTGCTCAAGTGTTGTTCACGTTATTGCAGTGCAACATTTTGAAGGAGGAATATATAAAATTCCCGGTAACAATTTCAAATTGATAGTAAATTTTGGGCATATAAATATCTGACTGAATACTGTACTATATTTATATGCTGTTTGTTATTTTGGGCATAGTGAACATGGAGTTTAACATGAATATCGTTCATTGTGCTTATACCGTACTTTTACAAAATATATCTGGGGATCAAATTCATCACCCACTTTCATTTTTCCTTCAGGATTTTTGTGGCGTAAAATGTACGATGTTGCCCGTATTTCGTATAGGGTATTTTTTTAATCCAGAAATAGTTTTTTTGCAGACAGGCGGATATTGAAAGGACATATAATAAATAGGGTGTCTAAAAATACTAGTCTCCGAAAATCCCGGGGGGGGGGGGGATTTTGGTATCTGGCTCATGGTCGAATAATCTCGTATGCTCCGGGTGGAGTTGTTGAGTTGTATCCATTTGGACCTAGATTATTACTAAACCTGTTGTTTTCTCTGTGATATTAAACAGGGATTATAAGTTTTCATCGACAATAACGATACTTCATATATTTTTGGGGTCAAGTTGTATTGGGTATGGGAATGAAGCGATATAATTACTCGAGGTGAAATTAAAGCTAAGGATTGTGCTTCTCATTTATTAAATATAAAAGTTTGAATAGAATTCTAATAAATTTATTTTCTATTCTCCAAAACAACACTTGTCAAATAATTTTGACAAGAAGATAATACAAATCATTGTTCTTCCAATACTCAAAGGTAATAACTCCATCATTATCTTATCTATAAATGTAAATACTTCCTAATAATCTTTCAATAACAAAAACAATTCTCGTAAGCATCTACAAAGATGATATTTTTTCATTTTCATCCTGAGAGAGTTTTAAACTCATTTAGTATGGGATAAAAATCATTGTATAAACAAAAGTTTGTGTAGCCCCCACCTTGAATCACCCATCTTAATCACTTTTTCAATCAGTATCATCATGTTGACTCGATTGAGATGCATCACTTATTTGTCCTTGTGAGCAACCACTGTAAACGAGTATTAGAGAATGCTAAGCGACAGTATGCAGAACCTGTTTGTGATTCTATCTCAAATGAAACACCGAGGCTCCAGAGATTTTTGGAGAATTTCTAAATAGCATTCTCAACCATAATCAATCATCGATTTCTTGCCTCCTCAATAGCTCTGAAGTGCTCACTTCTCCGAATGATAAAGTCAACCTCTTCACTGAGCATTTTGCTGAAAACTCCACAAACACTTGCAGACCAGGGACACCCATTGCCTATTTTTCCTTCCCGTCATGACACCAAGCTTTCCACCATCATCATCATCATCATCATCATCATCATCATCATCATCATCATCATCATCACACCCAGGAAAGTTGCGAAGATTATTCAAAGGCTTGACATCTCAATATCTACTGGACCAGATTGAATCCCTGTAATTGTTTGAAGATGTGTTCACCTGAACCATCTTCTTTCTCTCAAAATTTCATCGCTTCTGTTTGTCAAGGTCTATGTTTCTACCTATCTGGAAGCAGGCTTCTGAAGTTACTGTCGTTAAAGGCTCTCGTGAAAAAACTGACCCTTCTAACTGTCAGCCCATTTGCCTTCTACCATTATAAGTAAAGTGTTTGAATCCTTGACGAAACGTCAACTTATGACTCATCTGGAAACCTACAACCTCCTAACTGATGTCCAGTATAGGTTTTGACATTCATGATCTATTGGTGATGTTCAAGATCCCTAATCACTGAACATGTAAATAGGGCTTTGGATCATCGTGGAGAAGCCAGGGTTGTTCCTCTCGACATCTCAAAAGCCTTTGACAAAGTGCGGCACAAGGGCCTCATCCATATGCTAAAATCATATGGCATCTCTAGAAAATTGTTTGATACAATTTCTGACTTCTGTGTTCATCGTCAAGTCTCTCTGGTGCATGAGGGGACAGTCATCCCCTGTCCATAATACAAATGTGGTGTTCCTCAGGGGGTCTGTGTTGGGTCCAATATTGTTCTTGTTATATATCAATGATCTGCCTGATTGTATTCTTTCTCAATTAAGCCTTTATGCAGATTAATCAACATTGTATACTACCTACTCAGGAACCTTGTCTCCTCCTTCCCATGTCAGTGCCAGTACCATTCTCATTCAGGGCCTAGAGAGTGTGATTAATTGTGGAAAAGACTGGCTTGTTACTTTCAACCACAAAAAAGACCCACTTGTTGTCTGTGTCTAATTCAATATCAACTTGTTTTCCAACCCTGTTTTTGGAACCTTCACCATTGCAGGAACTTCCTGTTATCCATCTGCTTGGATTGGATATCAGCTCAAACCTCAGCTGGGAAAAGTACATCTCTGGTAGAGCTAAAAGAGCCTCCCAGCGGCTTGGCTGCTTATTTCGTGCTTGGCAATACCCTCCTCAAGCTGCTATGCTCCATCTATACAAGGCCACCATACGACCTGTCATGGAGTATTATCATTGCTCTATTTGGGCTGGTACTCCAGCCAGTCACCTATCTCTATTTGAAGGAATCCAGCAATGTGCTGCCATTCTAGTGGGACAGGAGTTGGCGTAATCTCTAGAATCTCTCTCAGTCCACCACTCTGTTGCTTCTTTGAGCCTTTTCTACAGATATTACCAAGGAATGTGCTCTGACGGTCTCTCATAGGTTGTTCCACCTGAGTATACTTTCAGTCGCTCTGCACGTTTGGCAGTTTCTTCCCATTCATTCACTATATCTGTCCTGAGGAGTAAGACTATGCAGTATTATTCTCGATTTTTTTCCCCACACTGCATCACTTTGGAACAGTTTACTTGTGTCCTGATTCCCCCTCAATCCCAACCTATCTCAATTCAAGAGGAATGTCAATAGATTTCTCGTTTCTGTTTAATAGCTATACTTTTCTTTGTGTTGCTTCCACCTTGAGTGGCATTTGGCTTTGTGGTGGGTGAAATCACATTTAAAAAAAAAAACAAAGTATCTCTGAAGGACTTTGAGTGAGGAAAAAGGACTTTATAAAGTCTTTGCATAAACAAAAGTACTTGTAGTGTAGTAGATAGTAGAAAAATCGTGCAAATTATGATACAAGCATCAAATTTGGCACTTCTGTTCTGCAGGGCTTTCTGATCAAATCTGCCCCATTGGACATTTGAAAATCTAAATTTTGAAAAATTAGAAAAAAAAAAAAAAAAAAAACTTCAAAATTTTTTAAGTCACAGCTGGCTGAAATTCTTGAAGCGCAAGTGAACATTCCAAACAGAGAACCAAGGGGAGATGCAGTCATCATTGATGGCTCAGCACTTATCAATGCCCTACCTCCACGCACTTCAAAGATATTTGATAACTATGCTAAAGAAGACATCATCCCAAAGGTGGAATCCGATGGTGCCAGGTACGAGAGGGTGTACATAGTGTTTGATGTGTACAAGAAGTCGTCTGAAGTCCGACGCAAGGTCGAAAAGGGGGCAAGGAATCAGAAGAAGAGTGACAGGAATGAGTAAGACCCCAAGTAACTGAAGAAGCTTTCTTCGAGATGACAGCAACAAGAATGAGCTGTTTCACTTCCTTGCGGAAAAGATGTGTGAAGCACAGACGACAAGCACAGTCATTGTCACAAAAGGAGAAGATGCCATTAGCAACACAAGGAAGTCACTGGATGCTGTGTATCCATGTTGTCGTGAAGAAGCTGACACTCGAATATTTGTACACGCCAGGGATGCAACGATGGATGGTAGCATGTCCATTATCATTAAGGCTAATGACACGGACGTAATAGTCATAGCAATATCTGTACTGCCATCCTTAAAGGAACTAGGTCTTGAGAACATGTGGATTGCCTTTGGCCAAGCAGCCAAGGTGCGATGGATTCCAGTCCATGAGGTAGTTTCTGCGATAGGGCCTGAGAAAGCAAGAGATCCCATACTTCCATGCATTCACTGGATGTGACGTCGTGTCTGCCTTCCGCGGTAAAGGGAAGAAAACTGCATGGCAGACTTGGAACATCTTTGATGATGTTTCTGAAACATTCAACAATCTCAGCCAGCATCCAACATTGATTCGTGATCTTGACTTTTTTGAAGTTTTTTTTTTTTCTTCAAATATTTCAAAATTTGGATTTTCAAATGGCCAATCAGGCAGATTTGATTATAATCCCCTTGAGAATAAATGTGCCAAATTTGATGCTTATATCATCATTTGCCAAATTCCTCGCAAAAATTGCTGTTATCTGCCCCACTATTGGAAAATAAGTCCCAAGGAATCATAATTGTTCAGACTATATTTATATGGTATGCAACAAAGACTATAAACTTTACAAGAAAAACTTAAATTTACACAAACAGTCAACCGTCTCAACCTAATCCATGCATTGCAGTGAGAAATGATACGTTGCGCCATATGTTCCAAAGAACTCATGAAGCACAGTTATAAAAGATACTTAAAATCATGAAAACACCAACACAATTCAGGCTTTTGAAGGACACATTTAAATAGGAACTTTTTGGTTTAAAACTGGGCTGACAGGGTGGCCTCGAGGTACAATTTGTCAGTGGAGGCATAAAAAACAAAAAGCTTTCATTTGTCAAATTTGCACATTCTTTCACACCCGTTCCTTTTCTCTACCTTCGGAGAGGTGTATGGTGGTGGAGGGGATTAAGGCCCTGTCACACCTTGAGGATTTAGCCAGCATATGCCGACGTATGAAAAATTTGTCTCAAACGCTGGCTCACGTCGAATACGTTATAGGTAAATTTTGTATACGTTAAGAGCACGCTGAAGCACGCTGAAGCACGCTGGCATATGTTGTAGTATGCCGAGCTCGTCGACAAATTTTAAGCTTGCTCAAAATTTTCCCACGTGCTCGGCGTATGACTCACACGTTCCGCATATGCTGGCCATAAGTTGTAGGCACGTTATGCGATCGTTGACACACGTCGACACACGTTACTTGTAAGTTACTGATAAGTCGAAATACGTCGTCGAGGTAATGTCTAGCGTACCCAAAACTTATTTTTAACCTATGAGTAATGTGCTTTGAACCTATGTGTAACGTATCTCCAACGCATATTGACGTATGTAGACGTATTTGACGTCTTCCGGACGACCACAGAATTTACTGAACGTGTTTCTAACTTACAGCTACCTTATAATGGCGTATTGGCAGCGTTTAGGGGAATTGGTATATAAAAATGGGCTTCACAGGAGGAACCCGTCAGTGTTTCAGACTCCATGGTGAGTAGATGTCCATGTTAGTGGTATCAGTAGTAGTAGTAGGTGAGCGTGGCAGTAGTAGTAGTAGTAGTAGTAGTAGTAGTAGTAGTAGTAGTAGTAGTGGTGGTAGTAGTAGAGCATGTCAGTAGTAGTAGTAGTTGTAGGTGGTAGTAGTCGTAGTAGTAGTAGTAGTAGATCCATGTCAGTAGTAGTAGGTGAGCGTGATGGGGAGGGTGTGGGTGATGGGGAGGGTGTGGGTGATGGGGAGGGTGAGCGTGATGGGGAGGGTGTGGGTGATGATGGATCCTCCTTGCGTCCGCGTCCACGGCCACGGCCAGGAGCCTTCTTGGCAGCATTCTTCGAAGTTTTCTTCGGCATGACGGTGATGTTGACACTTCGATGTCGAGCTTGGTTATGATTAAAATCGTCGAGCGGCAGCGTCCATTTAAATAGTCGAGCGGCAGTGATTTAAATCGTTGAGCGGCAGCCTATTAATAGGCTACGTCACGTGATCGTCGGCGATATGCTGCCGCACGCTATGCATAAAGCTAGACTATCGTTGGGCATAGGTTGTGAATGCCGACAACACGCTAAGCATTCGTTGGTGTAGGTTATCAAAATGTTCTGTGTACATTACTAATACGTTATGCATACGTCCTACTCATTATGAATACGCCCAAAACTGAAAAAAAACATCAATAGTTCAGCGTACGCCAGCATTTTACATACATTTTGATACATTGCCATACGCTGGCTAAAATGTCAAGGTGTGAAAGGGCCCTTAGAGACGAGGATAACGTGTGGAGAGGGGAAGGGAAGGCAGCATGAGGGGAGGGAAGGGAAGGCAGCATGAGGGGAATGGAAGACAGTGCATGGGGAATGGAAGGCAGCATAAGGGCAAGAGAAGGAAGCGTGAGGGGAAGGGGAGGAGAGGCAGAATACCAGGGCATCACCTTGGTGATGAAACATGCCCAAGCAGCAACATTTCCTTTTTAAATGCCATGTTCTTTATAAAACCGGACAGCACCATTTAAAATTAAAACCCGTGCTATCTACCTGTAAAAGCCTTCCTGCATGCAACACCCCCCCCCTCACCCCAAATGTTCCTCCAACCTCCTCAAAGTCCATGCTAAACATGCACGTGCACCGGCGATATACTCATCCTTTCACTCGCAGACATGCACAGATTTCCCCACACCTGCACTGCAGTGGCGCATCCCGCATGGCTTTGATGCCACAGTATGTCCGCTCCCAACGTGGCTTTGGTGCTGCAGCACATCTGCTCCCCACATGCAGAAACACATGGTTCATGAGACGGCTGCATAACCTCCTCCACAGTTCCACACTCCACAAATCCAAATTTCTATGGCATGTCCTCGAGCACTTTTAAGCTTTATCAGATATTTGCATTGCTTCGTTGTCCTCCCCCTTCATGACCGTTGCACAATGTAAACATCATTTCAACATAACATTGCCCTCCCTGTGTTCATGTTATTTCTAGAGCTTTACCCCACAGTAAATTTGTTATTCATTATTCATTAATTAAGCATTCCTGCATCTCACTGGTGCCAACCAAAGTAGCTTCATTTAATTTAACTTGCCAACCAAGTGAAATAAAGAAAATACTAAATTGTTACACAGCTAACACTATATATATATATATATATATATATATATATATATATATATATATATATATATATATATATATATATATATATATATATATATATATATATATATATATATATATATATTCACTATAAAACAACCATCAGTATGCAGTGATCCATTATCAAGTATATTTTAAAGTATCAGAGCAGCAAACAAAAGAGAATGGGTACACAATTCATTTAACTAAGCATGGACTAATAACAAGATCTTTCACCAGGTCCAGATGTGTTTGTACCAGCATGGGGATTATAAATTCGTTATTATTATTGCCCTATGGTTTGACAGTCATGTAGTTTGAAATGTTCACTTTGAGTGGAACAGTGGTAGTGTTGAGCATTTACTTGTGGATTCAGGAGAGCACTTTCTCAATAATGAGAAAGGCAAACAATATATTAATCAATGATCCTAGGTTTCTAAAAGATATGTTATAGTTATATGGTACTAAGAAGACCACATGACATTTGAACAGAGATTATATTCCACTCATTCATAGCCTGTCAAGTAAACATTGCAACAAAGAAACTCACAAACTGCAAGCAGTCCACTCTGCAAATGGAATGAGTTCTGCTTTCTTATTGTCAGACCTATAAGCATGTTTTATGCTGCAGACATTTTAAATCTTTATCTCAACTCTGTGTCAGTGCCTTCACTCATGATGTTTTCTGGTAAACAATTCCTTATTGGTGAGAAAATTACTTTAGCCAATGCTTTACAACAGATTTCATACCTTCATATTGTTTAAAAGCATTTGAAAGCAAATAAAGAGAGATGAGTACATAATTTGTGGACAAAGAGTGCTTATCCCAAAATGAAAAAAAAAAATTTCAGCGTGATAAATACAGAAACAGCAATGCTTTGCGATAGTCATGTGATCCACAGAGCTTTCTATCACTATATACGTCCAAAAATTGTTGGAGTTGCATATTAATCACATGTCACAAGATGGAATTAATTATTTTACTTGCACAGACATTTTGTGACATGCTTACTGTACATACTTTATAGACGATATAACATTCTAAATGGTAGGTACTTTGTAGAAATACGTGTGTATTGTTGAAGTCGATTCTCCCCATGACTGCCCTGCACGGGCAGGGATGACAATTTTTCACCGTGAACAACAGCCATGTAGGTCTGATTGGCCCTTGGACAAATGTGTCTATCGGCACCACCCCCATCTGGCTGATTGACAGTCGCCTGATTCCTTCCCATTCCTTTACAAAGGAATGCAGTTTTGCATACTTTTCATGGAATCCTTTCAAGCTATTAAAATTTCGATCAGTTTGCACATTCCCAATATAAAACGCAGTAGATTGGTGTTTAAACCAAGTTTGGAGCTTAAACCAATTTTGACTTAGGCTGTCAGAAACGAATAAGAAGAATAAGAATGACAAACGGGCACTTTTGGGGGTCTCATTTGTCTTCTTCAGTGATGATATCCCAAAGTTTAATGAAGTTATTGGATGGGGAATTCTCCACAGATGACTGATAGGTAACTTATAGGTTTATACGTTTTGTTTTGGTAGATTTGTTTGAGGATTCATGTTTTATTGAGCCAATGGAGTGTCCGGACCTTCCCTGCAGAAGAAGTCCACTGATTTCTTGATAAATTAGAACTTTACAGAAGAGAAAATACCTTCAAGATTTTGTAAAACTATTAAAAAGGAATTGCATTTCACTAACTGAGATCATGGAAAATAACTTATAAACCAATGTCATTAACGCAAGATGAGGAAAAGGATTTTAAGAAATTCAATATTTGTCATATTTGTCAAGACAGAATTATCTTGACAAAAGTTTGAGACTATTGTCATATTTCAGAAAAAACTACAGAGAACTTGCTGTCCTGGCCCGGCCCTTGTGTCCTGATTCTCGTAAAAAGAAGAACGGTCGAGGCAGCTTACCAACACTCGAGGTTTAAGTGACTCATAACTTTATTTTCAATCACTTGAATATGACGGTAAAAAAAACTATGCTTTGTCACATGAGTACACACAAGTTCAACACAAAAAGTCCTGACCGCCCAAAGTGGAGATGATGCAAAACATGGGCGGAACATAAATCTGCATTTGTTCAATCAAACTTAGTTCCATCACACTTGCTCATCAAAGTTATAATCTCAAATATAAACTTCCTTCTTTCCTTTCTGTATTTCTTCACAACAATGCTCATACGACACACTTTCATTAATTTATACGCAATCACTCGAGGACATTTAAATAAATATCAGCCATATTCCTTCAACAGACCAGAACTATATCTAATTTACGAAATCAATCAATTTCAATGAAGCCCAAAAATTAATATTAGATTTATTGATACATACAAATTTATGGCAAGTCCTTTATCCAATTTAGTATCAAATCTCCAAACTCATTTCCTAAACTAGAATGGCACCTGGTAGAGCACATACTGAAACCTATGCCGGGCTGAACAGTTTGTGTTTTGTATCCCACTGGTAAACTGGATCTGGATCTTCACCAAAATCTAATTAATTTGTCCTTATCACACACCCAACCAATCCACCAAGTTTCGTCGGAATCCATCCATAACGTTTTGAGATATCCTGATCACAGGCAGACAAGGACAAACAGCGGTGAAAATATAACCTCCATTCACCTTTGGTGGTGGAGGTAAATATGGCCAGTCCTTAACCCATCCTTGGCAATAGCAGACCTTTCCAGGTGGTTGCATTCAAACGTCTTGAAGTGTTCTTTGATGCGCTGGCAAAAACTCCTTCCAGTCTCTCCTATATATTCCGCACCACAGACACATGGAACAGTGTATACCACACCTGTGCCATTATTCTTGTGTATTCTGTCCTTTACGTTTGCTAGTGCTCATGTCAAGGTGTGTACAGGTTGAAAGTTCGCCTTCACGTTCAACCTGTACATACCTGCACAGAAATCACGAAATTCTGCAGGAACCACCCAAAGGCTCCTGCATTCTACCTTTTGTGCCAGGATTAGCCCAAAGGATTGGTAGGATTTTGAGATCCGAAGGAGTGAAGGTGAACTTTCAACCTGTACACACCTTGACATGTGCACTAGCTAACGTAAAGGACAGAATACACAAGAATGATTACACAGGTATGGTACACACTGTTCCATGTGTCTGTGGTGTGGAATATATATGAGAGACTGGAAGGACTTTGGGCCAGTGCACCAAAGAACACCGCACGGCCTTTGAATGCAACCAGCCGGAAAGGTCTGCTATTGCTAAGAGTGGGTTAAGGGCTGGCCATATTCTCCTATGGGATAATGTGAACGTTTTGGCTGCATCCCCAAACTGTGTCAGGAGGCGAAACTAGAGGTGGGGCACACTGGATAAACAAGTTCACCTCTGACAAAAGAGGAGGAGGCAGGCACAGCGCAGGCATATGGTCCTCTTTTATGCACAAATACACAAGAGATGTTCCGATGGGGGGAGGAGGAGTGGATGACAGAGACAAAGTGGGATATGATGGTCTTTATTGGATCATTACAAGACCACATACAACGAGGTTTACATGATGCAATTTTAACGAACCTCCTTATGGACGTGAAGAACTTACAACACAAGCTTGCCATTGGCTGATGCTACAATTGGCATCATGTCATGAGGTCTCACAAAAACAACTTTGTGATTGGTCAACTGATATTGCCCACCCACTCCACCTCGGGTATATCTAAGAGGAGGTTAACAAGAAATTTGCTCTTGAGAAGGGCGAGTGGAGGCACGGATAAACCCCGTGTTGCTGGCCAAATGTTGAGCCATTTAGTACAACTAAAAGGTTGGAGGACTTATTATGAATGCTGTGGATATAATTCCAAATTGTCCATCGGTCGGTACTTGACATTATACATATTCTTTCTTGAATAGCCACAAATATATCGCAAATGCTTTCGATGTAAGTACTATCTACATATCACAGACCTGGAGACTGGATATATTACTTTCTTCATGCCTTTTGACAGCTAATCACTGAAATTATTGATGCTGCAGAAATATTATCAGTTTGAAATTATCAAAATTGTTGCACCCATCAAAGGGTAAAAAAACTTATCAAATTGAGAGTAAATTGGAAAAATATTTGAACTTTCTCTTTAGAATCACATTGGAATTTTCAACTAACGGAGATATACGTTTTCACGGCTATGCTATTAAAACTGAAGGTCAAGAGACAAATTGGTCAATATCGTCCAGACCTAAAAGGATAAGTATGCTCTCTGTACAGCCTAAAGAAACAACATTGGTAAAGCAAATGGCAGAATCACGCTGTTCTTGCCGGCATCATGCTGCCACTCTCCCTGAAATTCACATCGTGGTTCCAATCGCATGGAGGGTGGACGATGAATTCATAAAACATCTACTTATGCCTCCCCGAATGTTCAATCAATAGAAAACTTTGGCAATCCGAGAAGTCAACAGGAGCTTCTCGGTATAAGCCCATCCATCATACAGGTTAGCACTCTCCAGACGATTGCCTTGCATGGAGGATGCCAGTAGAGTAGGTCAATATATCCATGGAGTTGGTGGATTTTGCATGCATTTGAATCGTGTTGTTTGCAATCCCAGAGTCTGGGCCAATCCAGTGAGTTCCTTGACGGGTGAGCCACCTGCTTGCTAGGCTGGTATCGCCGTGGAAACCATTCCACGTGCCCCACGGAACCAGAAACCCTTGGCAGGAGAAGCCTGGCAGCTGGCGGGTTACCTGTGATGTGCAACACTCGGCAACAATGGAAATGCCTCACTTGCATGTCGATTTGTGCTTTTTTCCTTTTTGTTTTTTTTAAAACCACCGAGAGCCACAAGTTCTTTCGAAGCGTTTTTACTTATGTATGTTTTGGATGTCGTGTAGAAATCCAAACATTTGGCGTAATCCCTTTTCAGAAGAGAACAAATCTGTCTTTAAAGTCCTCGAAGCTACCTGACATCTCAACAACCTGCATTGAAATTCCTCCAGTTGTAATGTGCTGCCTGGAATATATCACAATTGCTTCTACATCTACTACTCGTTTCTCTGTGGTGTCATTCCCATCATGGTCTGACAAGATAGCTCAGAGGTGGCGTACCCGTTTTTAAGCTGTCTAGTTGAGGGTTGATTCCTGACCCTGCCATGAATTTTCACCCTGGTATTTTAAAAGGCAGGGTCTTGCATCACTGTGTGCCATCCCTCAGATGGGATGCTAAGCTCGGGGCCCATCCACCAGTTGTGGTTGCTGCTTGTTGAAGTGATAGATCCCACATCGTTTATGAAGAGCATTTCATTGTCCCTGACATCCTGGGTAAATTACTCCCCTGACCATACTGCATCTGGTTAATTCAATGGCAAACTACCCAGTACATTTTCTTTTGCAGGAAGTTATTTCAGCAGGCCCTGACACCATGAGAAGGGTGTGGGTTGAATTGATCCATCCTTTCCCTTCATGTATGGCATGCTCTGCTTTTCAGGATGCTTTTTTGTCCTTTAGAAATCGATTGCCATTTGAAAAGTGTGATGAATGTTTAAAAAAGATCACAAAGGGAAATATTGCTCCATCCCTTCTCAATTGTGTATCCACTAGCTTATTGCAATGAGGTATGTGCGTGCGTGCATGTGTGTTTTCATGTGTGTTTGTGCATTTGCATGTACTCACTGTTGCTGATTAATTTCAGTGCGTATAGATGATGAATCTGGCGTTGCCAGGTGGCATCACGGCCCGGATTGCAAAATGCACAGGTGTGTGTCACCTGACATGCGTCCGCAAGTCGACGCCGATTGATTTCTCCTTTTCTTGTATGTTTTGTAAACAAGTGTGGTGTGCACAGCAAGCTGACTTCTGCGGGAAAGCATCGTCAGCATGGCAGCATATCACAGGTACAGCAGCGCTAAATGCACATGCTTGGATTTATAGCAGGAATGGATTAAAGCAACAGAGAAACACTTGTTTTAACGGTGTTGGCGTTTTTCCTAATCCAGGTGTATTGATAACACATTTAATTAGCACGCTGAATTGCCATCTGGGCCCGTCAGGTGTACAATAGCACTTCGGGCCTTTCTTCGATGGATCTAAAGGTCACATCCCATGGCATCGAGCCGTTATGTTTGCTGCCATCGACATATTACGTACTTGAAAGACTTTTGACCACCTGTCCTTCCCACCCCATCCCATGTCCTCCCCCTGAACACCGTCCACCTCCTAACTCGTTTCTTTTTTTCCTCCAACCCACGATGCCCTGCCAGTTCCCAAAATCTAACCTTTCTTTTTTTCCCCACAATCCTCCCTCCTTGGCATTTATAACTGATTTGTGTTTCACACCCTCGTTTACCCCCTCTTGTTAAGTTTTCCTCATTCCTGATGAATTCCCTCTAGTTTGAATCAATGCAAAGATAATGCAGCAGTTACAAATGGAGGATGGTGCAATTCATTTCCAATTTAATTTCCATCAACTTTAACTTTTCATGGTTCAAACACATCTGCACATAGCATCTAACTTTGCGGTCGTGCCTTGACCTTTGACTTTTGAGAGTCAGCATAGCACAGCATAGCTTCATCAGTGACAAAACAAACTGGTCCCTCTGCACCCCCCAAAGCGATAAAAAAGACATGGTCCATGCTTTATCATCCATCAAGATGACAGTAATGGACTTGTAACAAAAGTGGCTGAAAATTGCTTCTTTTAAACACCATGTTGAGAGCAGCTTCTGGAAACTCGCACTCAAATATCTACCTTCTCCTTGCGTAAAACGTACCAATTATTCCACACTGGAAATTTTCACACGAAGAAGTTTATCTTTGCAATCTCCCCAAGATTATAACAGACGTATAGCCCTCTGCCTCTTAGAAATGTCCACAGATCTTCATCGGGGTCCTTCCAGTGTCTTTTTTCGATGAAGATCTCGAACCATTTTCACACATCTTGTTATTACATCTGCCGACGAAGGTGGATGGAGGTTACATTTTCACATCTGTCTCTCGTTCTGTGAGTTCAAAAAGTTAAAGACCGATTTGGCCAAAACTTCTTGGACAGGTTGGGTGTGCGACGAGGACAAATTGATTAGATTTTGGTGAAGATCAGGATGCGGATTCGATACTTTTTTAAATTCTCTTCTACTTTCATCAAATCATGAGTGCCTCTAGTTATCATTATCAATTTAATTGCTTCTTGGGTCTCTTTTCTTATTTATATAAATGACATGGTTAGGTTAGGCATGGGAGCGCAAACCAACCAGAGCAGCGTGTCTCACTTCACTTTCCGTCGGTATTCCAGGGGCCTCCATCTGGCAATCTCTGAGGCATATGCCTGGCCCATCCCCATCTTCTTGAGATGCTGATCAAGTCGCTGCAACCTCGAGGCATGCGGTCATCCCGTTGGCCATCTCCACTCATGAGGCTCTCTCACTGAGAGAATCTGGTGAGCAGGATCAGCGGCAGGAAATCAAACCACGTCCATACAGCCACAGCTGACGCTCACGGACTATAGAGGTAGCAAATCCTATTTGAGTCTCTCTCAGCAACCACTTATTGGACACAATGTCTGACCAGCAATAGCCAATGATTCTCTGAAGAGACCTGGTACCGAAGAAGTTAAGTCTTCGTCTCAGATCATTTGTCAAAATCCAAGTCTCACATCCATAGAGAAAGACTGGAAGCACAAAGGACCTGAACACTTGGACTTTCTTCCTCCTACACAAGTACCGACAGCACCACACCTCATGATTCAGGGAATCCATGACTTGCCAGGCCCATCCAAGACGTCTATTGACCTCCAACTCACAACCTGCGGAGACACAAATATCACTGCCAAGGTAAGGGAATCTCTCCTAGACATCAACATCCTCACCACAAACAGGTACACACAAGATGGCAGCATCCAATGTCATTGAAAGCCTGGATCTTTGCTTTGACCCAGGAAACCCAGTCCCAGCAGCTCAGATTCCATATTCAGTGCCTCGAGGGCCCCTACAAGGACATCCAGTATTTCCACAAGTATGACTATCATCTGCAAAATTAAAATCAGAGATCTTGACATTCCCAAGCATTGCACCACAGCTTGATCTCTCTGACATCCTCCCCAAAATCCAGCCCATGCAAGTGTTGAAGAGTGTGGGGGCCAATACACACCCCTGACAAACTCCAGTAACACCTGGAAATAAGTCCGAGATGGAACCATCACACCTCACAGCACTTTCTGCACCATAGTATAGTCTAGAAATTAGATTGATCAACTTTGGTGGCACCCTGCGAAGACCGAAAATCCTCCAGAGGGCATCCCGATTCACTGAAATGAATGCTTTGCAGAGATCAACATAGGCTGCAAGCAGTCCCTGCCAGAACTCTCATCTGCTTTCGGTGAGGACCCAGAGAGCAAGGATACCGTCAATTGTTGACTTCTTTGGTCGAAAGCCCAACTGTTCTGAGCGCTGGTGCTCAAGCAGATGGTGGTGAACCCTATGAAGGATTATCCTAGCAAAGACCTTGCCCTTTTTCACCCCTCGCTAGTTGTTGCAGTCCTGGCGATCACCCTTCCCTTTTCAGAGAGGGACAACGAGGCCCCTTTTCTAGTCAGTTGGAATGATGCCTGTGTTCCAAGTGGAGCAAAGAACTGCATGCAATGTCATGAGTACAGCATTTCCACCAGCCTTGACAAGTTCAGCATGGATGCCACATATCCCAGGGGCTTTACCCCCATTCAAATGGTTCACTTCAGCCTGTGTTTCCACAAATGAAAGTGGTCCACAGTTGAATGGAAGGTCAGCAATGGGGATAGTTATACCCTCGACATCCAACTCAACAGCTGGTGGGTCAGCCTGGTATAGCCGCTTAAAGTAACTGGCCCAGCAGGCCTTCACTTAGGATTCCTCTTTCAAGAGTCCACCATACTCTGCTCTAACAGCAGCACACTGAGGGACAGGCTTGGAGGAATGCAATGCCCGAATTTCTCTGTAAGCAGAATGAGAATCACTTGTCCACAGGTGATGCTCCACCCATTCACAGATTCCTCGTGCATAGTCCTCCTTGTCTGCAAATGCCATGGAGATCTCAGAATGAAGGAGTGCCAGGATTGGGCTTGATATTATCACGTTAGACGGGGTTCATGAACATGGCCTTTCTGAACCGGAAAGTCTCAGACCATCCGAGGATTCCGAAATGATATTATAAGTTCACGGCATTCTTAATGTTACATTCCCCAAGGAACATTCAAATGAAAGCTAAACCTGGCGGTGAAACAAGTCGGAGGAAAAAGGCAGGAAGACGCTTCTTATAATGAGAATGGTTTATTATAAGGGAAAATCTGATATGGGTATCGACAAGACAACAGATCCAGAACAGATATGATGCACAAGGACACACAAATGGAGAAGGAAGGACATGCAAACTTATGAACAACATAATTAAATATAGCCCCTTAATGGCAGGAAAATACCGGACTAATACATGAAGAACTAGAAGGGCACTTGGTAGAGCATATACCTCCGCCTGGTCCACGAGAACATATCGGGCCCAATATATTTTTGAAATGTCATGCTATATATCGTTTTTGGCCGTATCTCTCAATGTTGATGAATCACTTTAAAAATTAAATAATTCTCCTATCCAGATCCAGATTTGGATCTTCGCCAAAATCGAATCAATTCGTCCTTGTCATACATCCAATGTGTATGACAAGTTTCATCCAAATAACAACCTTTTGAGACATCATACTATATATCATTTTTGGCCATATGAATGGTGAAGAATCACTTTAAAATTCTCGTTGCTGGATCCGCATCCAGATCTTCACCAAAGTCTAATGAGTTGGCCCTTGTCACACACCCAACCGGCCCACAAAATTTCATCCGGATCTGTCAAATTTTTGAGATATCCTGCACACAAACAAACAAACATTATAAAAAAAACCGACAGAGAGGGATGAAAATTTAACCTCCTTCACCTTCAGGGGCAGAGGTAACAAAGGGGCAGGTGAAGACTTATGCAAGCATGAGTCGGTGGAGTGCAAGTCACTGGCACACATGACTGCTGCAGCAGGATGAAAATGAGGAGAGATGAGGACGGCAATGGTAAGACGTGCACATGGCTCTTAGAAATAATCCTTAATGCTTGAAGCAGAGAGAGTGGGGAGAGAGATGTTTCTTCCAAGGTCCAAGTCCAATTGGATGGCCACTGCCTTTGAAGTCTCTGGGACTGCCTTCATGGGTGGCAGGTCCCATCATTGGCAACCCACTGGTGTGGGCAACATCTTTATTCAGGCTGTCCGCCCCCACAGGGCAGACCCTAAAGGAAGTGTTAAAGCCCCAGTCAGGCCTATACAGCCCATATCACCACCATGGCCTGCAATCCACTGGCCAAAAAATTTGTGGTGGTGATGGTTCCTTTAAAGTGCAAAGCACTTTCTGTTTGCCTTTGGTACAAAAAAATCCACAACATGGCCTCATCTATTCACAGGAGGTTTTACACGATACAACCTTACACTATCTGTTTCATAACGGATACTCACTGCCTCCTCGGTGCACGATTTCCAAGAGGACTTACTGCTGACAAATAGCTAATACAGGCCATAAAGCTAGGCTAGTCAACCACATGGTTCATACTCATCTTACCACAACATACTTTTGGATACTCCCCCCCCCCCACTCCTTCCACATAACATCATGCTTACACATGAGAAAGTGTCAGTTTTACCCTCTTTTTTTCTTACCTCTGGGGCCATTCAAGTCAGGTTACATCTGTGACCTGCTACAGGTACCATGTAAACCTGTACTAACCTGTTCCATGGTCGGGTTGTCGGCGAATAAACCATCTCCCCCACCACGTTTTTTGGTGAGGAGGATGTTTGGATATGGACAGCCAGCAGGATTAAAAACAAAACCTGTCAAAGGGCGGAGGAGCTCCTTGTGAGCCAACGGCCATCCATATATAGTGCCCAACTGTGTATGTGGACGTCCTCCTGCAGTTGGGTTACTTTTTTATCAGAAGGTTGGTGGCAGGATTTGCACTCTGGCCACCGTAAAACCCTTCATTCCGCAAAACACAAAAACGCTAAAAAAAAAAAAAAATCTGAAAACCCACTCCGTGGGAGTACCCCCTGTGCAGATTCCCTTCACAAGGCAGCTCATCGGATGATGGGATTGGGGCAAAGCCTTTGGGACCCCCAATCTTTGATGATAGGAGGGAAACCACGGGGTAACATTCCTCGGTCAGATTGTGGAAGAGTGTGTTGGAGTGGTGCTGAAGTGTCGTCCACCAGACGATGGTTTCCTTGGGTTAATCTTAGGCGGTCCCTTTGGTTGGGTGCCTGGAATGTCCTATCTCTAAGAGAGGATGATCAACTGTCTCTGTTATCATCTGAGCTCAAGCATTTGACATCGGTATTGCAGCACACTCTGAGGTTCGGAGAGCGGATTGCGGCAAGATCATGGTGGGTGGTTACACCTACGATTGGTCTGGTCGCACTGATGGATACCATACTCAAGGAGTTGCTGCAGCTGTGTCCAAGAAGCTGATCCCAATGATAATTGAGGTAAAACCGGTCAACGAGCGCATTATGAGACAAGATTCATCACTCCTTCGGTGTCATTTCCCTGGTCTCTGTCTCTGCTCCGACTGAGGAGTGATCTCACCGTGAAGTATGCATTCTATGCCACGCTCGAGTCTGTGGTTGATCAGTGCCCCAGACGAGATACACTTCTAGTCTTGGGGGATTTCAATGCATCGACTGGAACTGATAGGGATGGTTATGAGGTGTGTGTTGCTCCCCATGGGTCAGGAACTATGAACCAGAATAGCACTAAGTTCCTTGACTTTGCAAGAAGTCATGGACTTAGGGTGGCTGGTTCATAGTTTCAGCGCCCATAAGCTAATCGCTGGACTTGGTATTCCAACGCTGGCGGTGTGGCAAAGAAGATTGACCATGTCCTTGTTGATGGTTTCTGGAGGATGATCCAGAACTGCAGGGTCTACCGGTGTGCTCAGTTCCTCAATACTGACCACCGGCTTGTTGTAGCAACTCTAAAGCTTCAGCTTAAATCCGGGAGATTGGTACCATCCCAGCCTAGGCTGGATGTTTGCAAGCTCAAGGATGAGAGGGTAGCTGAGGAGTTTGCGAACATGCTGAGTGGACATTTGGGGGATATGGGTGCTTTGGGGGGTCCTGAAGAGTTGTGGAGTACTTTCAAGACCACCGTCCTTGATGTTGCCGGTGGATGTCTTGGAACTCACTGCAGGGCAAAGAAGAATTTTGTCTCTCAAGGGACACTGGATACCATTGACCAGAGTTGCAGGGCCAGGCTGAATGGCAGAGCTGAGCTGTTCAGGGAGCTGAGGCGTAAAACTGCACGTGCACTAATGGTGGACAAGGAGGCCTATGTGCGAAGAATCTGTGAGGTGGTAGAGCATTACCTGTGGACAGGTGATTCCCGTCCCGCTTACAGGGGGAATTCGCACATTGCGTTCATCAAAGCCCATCACTCGGAGCACTGCAGTTAGAGTAGAGAGTGGTTGGCTCTTGACAGAAGAGTCTGAAGTGAAGGCCCCCTGGGCCGGTTACTTTGAGCGGTTTGTACCAGGCTGATCCACCAGCTGTCGAGTTGGATGTCAAGGGTGTTACAATCCCTGTTGCTGACCCTCAAATCAACTGTGGTCCACCTTCGCTTGTGGAAACACGGGCTGCGGTGAACCGGTTGAAATGCAGTAAAGCTCCTGGGATCTGTGGAATCCATGCTTAACTTCTCAAGGCTGGTGGAAATGTTGTACTCATGTCGCATGCAGTTCTGTGCTCTGCCTGGAACCCAGGCATCATCCCAACGAACTGGAAGAGGGGCCTTGTTGTCCCACTCTTGAAAGGGAAGGGTGATCGCCAGGATTGCATCAACTACCGAGGGGTGACACTGCTCTCAGTGCCAGGAAAGTCTTTGCTAGGATAATTCATGATAGGGTTCGCCACCATCTGCGTGAGCACCAGCATCCAGAGCAGTCAGGCTTTACACCAAAGAGGTCAACAATTGACGGTATCCTTGCTCTTCGGCTCCTCACCGAACGCAGACGAGAGTTTCGGCAGGGGCTGCTTACAGCCTATGTTGATCTCTGTAAAGCGTTCGATTCAGTGAATCAGGATGCCCTCTGGAGGATTCTTGGTCTTTGTGGGGTGCCACCAAAACTGATCGATCTTATGTCTGGACTGTACTCTGGGACTGAGAGCGCTGTAAAATGTGGTGGTACCATCTCTGACTTATTTCCAGTTGTTGCTGGAGTTCGTCAGGGGTGTGCAATGGCCCCCACACTTTTCAGCACTTGAATGGACTGGATTCTCGGGAGGATGTTGGAGAGATCAAGCTGCAGTGCATCGTTTGGGAATGTCAAGATCTCAGACCTTGATTTCGCAGATGATGCAGTCATCTTTGCCGAGACTTTAGATATCCTTTTGGGGGCCCTCGAGGTGCTGAATGAGGAGTCGGAGCCGCTGGGATTACGGTTTTCTTGGGTCAAAACAAATATCCAGGCTTTCAATGACATCTTGGATGCTACTGTCCGGTCTGTGTCTGTTTGTGGTGAGGATGTTGAGGTCGTGAAGAGATTCACTTACCTTGGCAGTGATATTCATGTCTCTGCTGGCTGTGAGTCAGGGGTCAATAGACGTCTGGGTCGGGCCTGGGGAGTCATGGATTCACTGGATCATGGGGTGTGGCGCTGCCGGTACCTGTGCGGGAGGACGAAAGTCCGAGTCTTCAGGTCCTTGGTGCTTTCATTCTTGCTCTATGGATGCGAGACTTCCACTCTGACCAAGGATCTGAGACGGAGACTTAATTCCTTTGATACCAGGTCTCTTCGGAGAATCCTTGGCTATCGCTGCTCGGATTTTGTGTCCAAAGAGCGGTTGCTGAGAGAGACTCGGATGAGATTTGTTACCTGCATGGTCCGTGAGCATCAGTTGCGGCTGTATGGACATGTGGCTCATTTTCCTGATGCTGATCCTGCTCACCAGATTCTCTCCGCGAGGGAGTCTCGTGGGTGGAGGAGGCCAATGGGCTGACCACGTGCCTCCTGGTTGCAGCATGTTGACCAGCATCTCAAGAAGATGGGGATGGGCCTGGCATCTGCTTGGGGGATGGCCAGACGGAGGCCCTGGAGTACCCGTGGAAAGTGGACGCAGCGATGCGCTGTTCTGGCACATGCTCCCATACCTGACCTGGGGCCATCTACATAGATGGTTGAATACATGGCAGAAATTCTGACACCTTGATGTGGAAATCCTCAGACCATGGAGGAGCAGTCTATCTCCAACTACTGGGCTTTGAGGTGGATGCCCCATACTATAGGGATTGGCCCCATATCCGAGCCCAATGCCTCGAGGTGGAGGTGACAGACCATGGAGGATGGGCTTACCTCCAAGACCCAGGCCTTAAGATGGAGGTCCCATGCAATGGAAGATGGGCTCATCTACCAGCCCAGTGCATCGAGGTGGAGGTCACAAGCCACAGAGGATGGGCCCACCTCTAATTCCTCAAGGTAAAGGTTCTCTGTCCACTGAGGATTGGCCCACACGCAATACCCAGATGTTGAGGTAAAAGTCACATCAATCTTGGTGCAATACCGGGACCAAGCGTGTTCTGATTCTGTGAGGTCACCAGTTTAATTTCGATCTCCAAGCTGAATCAAAAAATAAAAAAGACTTTGAAAATAGCACAACTTGCTTCCATGATTGACGCTCAGTATTTATAATCATAGAGCATGGATAAAACCCATCGGTTAGCATCCATGTGGAGGAGGAAATTTATCCTTAATTACACCAATGAATGCACAAAGAAACATTATGTCGAAAGGATGGTAGACTGGTACTTAAGAGTGCTTTTGGTAAGTGACCACTTATCCAAGCTCAGTGGCTGTGTTTGGCTGAAGTCAAGTCCTGTCTTGTCTTGCGGATTATTTTGTTAACATGTGTGCATGATTTGTATTGCAACTCCTCCATGAGCCTTAGACCCCTCTAGAAAAAAAAATGATGGAGAATGGAAATATGTACATTCAAACCCCAAGCCTTGAGATGGAGATCCGAATGCCACAGAGGACGAGGCCTTACCTCAAGCCATGGCAGTGAGCCAGTGTGCCACACGAGATGCAGAAATCAATGTCGTCCCTCAAATGGACGTTAAATAGGAATCCCATCTGCCAGCATTCATGCTAACCCACTACCAATGATGCTACCCCACAGCCCCACAGCCCCATGTGTACGAAGAAGAATAAGTAGTGTCATGTGTCTGTGTTCTATTAGTGTCCTTTTGTCTGTGATGTTTGATCAGAAAAGGTGAACATGTGTACAACAGATTTCAAAATATGTTTGTGAAAAAGTCAGGATTCTTTTACTTCACCTCTCATGAAATTAGCTTATCTAAATAACAAAAGTAACTCCACATTCACAACAATGAACAACAAAGTGAACAATATGCAATTTTAGAGTAGTCATTTTCCAGTTTTTTGAACTGGGAGAAAAAAAAATCCTTTAGTTACTGTGGAGCCACAACCTCCCCCACCCCCAACTCCCACACTAACCCCCCCCCCCTCTCTTAAAGGCTCGTTGATCATCCACGCTAGGTCAAACACTTGCGGACATGTAGGAACATTCCATGTTCTATAACTATAACCCGACATAAACCATCTCAATGGATCATTCATTCACTGTAAGTGTAAAATAATGTTTAATAACTATCACACAAATCCATGTTGATTGTTTTATCTAATTCAGTGGAACTCTTTAAAAAACCATGAACGAGGCAAAGTTAAATACAAAAGTATTTTATCTGTTTAAAGTGTAAAAGTCTATGATCTGAAACTCCTGTTTTTCTATTTCTTGATTTGAGGATTAACTAATAATTTTCTCTGCCACCAAAGGTTGAAAAAGTTTATGTTTTTACCCCCGTTTGTTACTTGCAAAATGGAAGATTTTTCAAGTATATTTGTTTGTCAAGTTTGTTATTCTGTCTGTCTATCTGTGTGTCTATCGCCTACAGGTCATAATTCCAAACTGATCGTCATGAAACTTTACAAAGCTGTCGAGGTAGTCTCAATTGAGAAGCCTATTGATTTTGATTTCACTGGATTGGGAAAACCAACTATTTTTGAGGTCAAAAGGTCAAACTTATAAAATCATCAATTTTTAACTGAAAAATCATCAATTTACATCCTATTAAGTTGACAGTTTAACAGGATGTGTATAGTCCATCACTAAATTGGGAAAGCAACTATTTTTGAGGTCAAAAGGTCAAAGGTCAACTCAAGGTCAAACTTCTAAATTCAATTTCAATCTGAAAAATAATTTTCATCCAATTGACCTGAGCTTTTGATTAAGATTGTCAATTTTAATCTTAATGAAATGCATAATTTGATGTGTCCATGGCAACCTTTGGAGAGGGGGTGGATTTTGCAAGTTTTGTGCTCTGCATGACGTCATTTTCTTGTTTGTTTGTCGGTTTGTTTGTCTGTGAGCAGGATATCTCAAAAAGTTATGGACGGATTTAGACGAAACTTGGTAGACAGGTATGTTGTGTGACAAGAGCGAACCGATTACATTGTGGTGAAGATCTGCATCTGAGAATTTTTTTAAATTTCAGTGGTTCTACACCTTTGAGAAATGGGGCCAAAATGAAATATAGCATAATATTTCAAAAAGTTATGGACAGTATGACAAAACTTAATGGATGAGTTGGGTAGGTGACAAAAACAAGCCGATATGATTTTGGTGAAGATTCGGATGCAGCTCCGGCCTATCAGTAGGAATCAAACTATAAACTGTTCAGCCTGGCGGAGGTAAGTGCACTACCGAGTATCGTTCTAGTTGTGAAATGGAACCACCTGATGTCAAAGTTTTCATCTCTCTTTGTAATATTTTTTGTCTCCCCATTGTTTAAAAGTTATCATATTTGTGGAGCTTAAAAAATATGAATGTTCATTTTTTGATAATATACAGCACACACATCGATGCAGTTATCCCAAAATAAGTGACTTCACACTTTGCTTGCACTTTTCAGAGAATCTGTGTTTCTTGCTGATTTTCTTTGCCAAGGGGTAAACTCCTTTGATCAGATTCTCATCCTCCCTATTGTGCAGACCAAAAAAGCCCTTTGAATTCCACTTGTTTGAACCTTTGATGAAACACCTCACAGGCATGCACTTTAACGCGGATGAACATAAAGAGATTTTGGAAGTGTGTTATTGGCTATATGGACAAGTAACCTGTACTGTGAAAATGGTCAACTCTCCCCTTCATGGGCCTCGATCTTGTAAAGAAAAAAAAAGTACACAAGGCTCAGATATGAGTTTGACCACCGAGTGGAATGTGCAGTCATTGAGTGCCAGATATGAAGTATTTGAAATTATGGAGGGCATCATGCGACTGCAATATGCACAAGGTGAGTGCAGAGTACAGCTGAGCAGAAGTCAATGCAGAGATGTTCCACGACAACTACATGTAGCTTTACACGTAATGCAAAGCTACATGTAGTAGTGGAGTGGGCAATTTTGTTCAACTGCTCTCACTGGTGTGGATTTGATTTGGACAGCTACATATCAGGAAATTTCAATCCTCCGACAACGGAGTGGCCAACTGAAAAAACTATCCTTTAGTTATTGTGGAGCCACAAATGTGTGTTCCATTGGGCTCCATTGCTAAGGAAACCTTAATCCGCGTGTGTCATCTGCTCGTCAAACACCATACCTGTGGTAACCAAAGTTCACTAATGAACCACTCTATCTCTCTATCCTTGGGGCTGATTGAACATTGGGCTGTTAAGACCATGCACTTGATGCTGCAGAGATTCATAAGTGGGCGGAAGAAGTCCGTTAAGTACAATTTGCCCATTGGGTGACAGCTGCCTAAGTTGGAATGTTGATGTGGATATCAAAATTAAATACACCTTCCAGCTCAGGTGCAGTCTGTGAGAAACACAGAACTGCCCACTGCATAAGTGTCAGCTGCTACACTGCTAATTTCAGCTTCAGTCAACGCACATAGTCTTTCAAAGCCATTTTAATTATTTGCAATTGCCAGCACACCTCCTGGGGAAATTAATCAATCAACGGATGCATTTCTGACTCCTTAGCCATCATCTCTGTTGAGAGATGCCTTTACTCTTTTTTTTCCCCCTTTTTTACAGAAAGGAGATTGAAGGAAAAACAAATATGATAACAAAGCTAAACACGTGTACAAACAAATACACCCTGACTCAAACGGCAATAATGCATGGCCATACAATAAACATTTTCTGTTTGGGGATGACTGAGTCATCAATGTTGGGAAGTGCCCTTATTATAGAAAGAAACAGCTGATAAACCCAACCTTTTTACAAAGCTTCCTCTTCTTCTTCACAAGGCATATTTTGGAAACCTGTCCCTCACCGAAGCATTTGGTTTGTCATCCTTCCTCTGGTTCCTGCAGCATGACTTTTCTGCATGCCTTGAACCAAAATTCCTTCCACCCATCCCATGATCTGTATCTCAGAATGTTAATGAAGGGAACCTTGAGAAACCCAGTTTGCAAAGGTCATTTGTGCATGACACTCAAATCCCCCCACCCCTTTTTTCTGTTTTTTTTTTTTGCATACCAAGTCGAGTCTCATGTAAGAGCGAATACATATAAACATATGACAAGGCAGAAGACAAGAGGGTGACAGAGGGAAGCACAAAATAGTGGGGAAAAATAGACAATAGGATATTTGTGCAAGGGAGAAGGATGGGGTGGGGAACATGGGGTGAACAAGATGGTACTACAGGGACTTTCAGGAAGGAAAATAGGGAATTTGAATGAGGTGTGGTTGGGGTGGATTAACGGGGGTAGAAAAGATTGTGGTTTTGGATAGGGGAGATATGAGGTGGTGGTGATCAGCTGTTTTGAAGACCTGGAGGGAGGAGTGGGATTGAAGAGAGTGTGGGAGTTTGTTCCAGAAGCGTGAAAAAAGAGGAACGAAAGAGTGAAGGTGAGCAGTGATTCTTGATTTTGGTAGTTTTACCAGAAGGGGATTTTGGTGGACATTGTGCACCCTGAGGAAATATAGGGGGGCAGATCACAGACATAGCAAGGGGTGGGGGGGGCAAGGCCGAAGAGGAGACGGCAGAAGACAGAAAGACCACCGACCTGCCTCCGGTAAGACTGTGAGAGACCCAAAGACAGCTTCATCACGGGAGATACCAATGATCCTAAAAGCCTTGGTTTCCACAGCGTGAAGTCGAGCGAGGTGTGAGGCAGGAGCACCAGAGGAAGTGCAGTCCTCCATTAGACTGCAGATGAAAGCTTTGTAAGTGGTTAGAAGCTCGGGTGTGCCAAGGAAGGATGTTGCACGACATAGAATGCCCAGTCGGTGACTGGTTTTGGAGGCCAACTTGGTGGCTTTACCAGGAAAGATCATGGCAGACAGTGAGAGCCAAAAGCTTGAGTGAAAGGACTCTTTCAAGAGGATTGTGGAGAAAGTATATGCAGTGGTTTTCCAGATGGTCCTTTCGGAGAGACATGTTGAGGGTGTGAGATTTGTAATGATTGAAAGACATATTCCAAGTGTTTTACCAGTTTGTGATTTTGTGCAGGTCTGCAGAGAGTGAAGGCTGCTGCCTGCCAATCAGAGGGATGAGAGATGGTACGGCAGAGGGTGGAGTAATCAGCAAAGAGATAAAGAAGATTTTCCAGATATCTGAGATCCTTGATGAAAACCAGAAAAATCACAGGCCAAGAACGCTGCCTTGGGGAACTCCAGCCTGGACGGGAAGAAGAGACGAGAGAATTCTATTAAGAGCCATGCATTGACTGCGACAGGAGAGAAAGTCCCTGAGCCATGAGTGGAGATTACCTTGGATACCATAACAAGAGAGTTTCGTTAGCAGTCAGTGCCATACCATATCAAAAGCTCACAATATGTTGAGGGAGATGGCTCTGATCTCATGTTTGGCATTTATGACCTCCATCCATTGTTGGGAAAATCGAAGTAGCATGTCCTGGATTAAGTGACCTGGTCTAAATCCAAATTTGGATGGTTGAAAATCAAGCAAATTGATGGCCCTTCATGTTATTTTGCAGTTTCAAATCCATTCAGATTTGAATGGATTTGAATGGTCATGGAGTCAGACATCTCCACGACCTCTCCTTCAAGTCCTCGTCATACCAACCCCACCCCTTATACATCTCCCCCTACTTCAGTATCCCTTCACTTCATGTCCCCCCTTTCTGCATCCCCCCCTCACCCCACAATCTCCAAGCTTCCCCTACACCCCACCCTCTCCAAACTTACCCTCACCCCACCCTTTCCAAATTTCCCCTCACCCCAAGCTTCCCCATCCCCAACCCTTTCCACGATTCACTCGCACTCCAAGCCCTCAAAGCTTCACCCAAACACACTCCATCAATGTTTCCCTTCTTGGATTTTCTCTTGTCCCCACCCCTCTCACCTTCCCCCTCATCCTGAACGCTCCCATATTCCCCCCAGTCCTGCCCCTCCCCATCTTCCTCTGCGTTCAGACCGCTCCCATTTTCCAACGCATCCTACTCCGTCCCATTTCCCCCCCCCCCGGTGCCACACCCTCCCTTCCACCCCCTGGTGCCACACTCTCCCATCCCCCCGCCCCGTGCTAAACCCTCCCACTTTCCAACGCATCCCACTCCGTCCCATTCCCGCCCCCGGTGCCACACCCTCCCGTCCACCCCCCTGGTGCCACACCCTCCCATCCCCCGCCCCAAACCCTCCCACCCCTCATCTTTCCCTCCATCCTGCACCTTCCCCGCCTCCCACCCCATCCCTCACCCTCCGAACTGCCCATTTCCCCTGCACCCTCTCAATGCCTCCTCTCCCGTCCCTCATTGTGTGGACCTCAAACATCCAACCTGGGAGATCTCAATCCAGGCAGCTGCTGACAACCTGGATATCAACTGTTTCCTTCCACAGAAACACAGAGTCCTTCCTCTTTCAGGGCGTCCCTGACTCCGAAGTGTCTATCTGTCAGTTAAAAGTGAGATGTTGTGGTAAATTTAAGCATTAGTAAATGCATGTAAATGAACAATTAAATGGACGGTTACATGTTATAAGTTTTGTTTAACACAGATCGGTAAATTGTACAATCAAGTGCTTGATGTAATGAGCTCATTTTGACTGTAGATGGCAGTATTGTACTGTAAACGACCTGGTGAGATTTGTGAAGGTGCTGGAATGTTCTCAGATGAAACTTCCAGTATGGACGAGAATCGCATTTGCTGGAACGCATGGGATTGTTCTGTGATACTACACAAACCCGCGAGAGGGAGGTGTAAAGAGACAAGAAATGCGTTTCCATCATCCCCATGCTCGATTTAACCCAGATGAGTGAATGAGGTGTTGATGTCCAGAGTGGTTGTTAACGTGTGGAGCCAAATATAATGAGGTTGATTAAAACTCATTAAGATTGTGTATCGGGAAAGAATTATGTTGAGCACTTTAATCATCCTTGTGAATCGGCCAGTCAGTGTACGAGTGAGAACACCACGACAAGCAATCGTTCAACAGCCATGGTAGACGAGGTGAACATGTGTGAGTTGTGCCAGTAGAACAGAGACACTGGCAGAAATAACTCAATGCAGGAATCGGAGTTGGACATTGTGTGTAGTGGTGAACTTCCTCATTGAACTTGGTATCTGTTTATTTGAAATACAAGTTTCAAAAACGTTACCCTGTTGATGTGCTCATTGTAACATCACTCAGAAGTTACAGACACCAACTGACAAAGATCCATTCAAGTGGTAGCTGACCGTTACGATCGTCGATACTCGTGAAGCAGCTCAAACCTTGGATTACAACTGTTAAAGAACATGCTGGGTTTGGCACCACGAACAACATATGTAGACAAAAGGGAAGGAAACTCCCAAAGGTGTGCATATTCCCCCACCCCTGACACTCTCCCTGGCTATTGTCTCCTCTGATTATGTAGGCCTGAAGTCCATCCTGGTGGCCGAGTTGCTCTTTACATCAACTCAATTTCTCACCAGCGTTGTACTGATCTCACTCCTCGAAACCACCAGAACTGCCTTTGTCTGCACCTTCCCCTCCGCTCCCTCTGTCTGTGTGTTGTACAACATATCATTTCGTCAATGTGCAGTGATTGAATTCCTTGTGAAGGAGAACAACTGAGCTGCAGATGTCTACAGCCGATTGAGTCCGGTGTACGAAGATGTCTGCATGGGAGCTAGCAGAGTCAGAAGGTGGATGAAACACTTCAAAGATGGAAACACATCGCCGATCAGCCACGCTGTGATTGGCCGAGAAGCGCCATGACTGACCACAAAGCGCAGAAAGTTGATGCGCTCATCAATGAGAACTGAAGGAGATCACAACGCAGCTTGGCATTGGACACCATTCCGTACAGGAGATAGTGACCTTGGGATATTGGAAAGTTTGTTCCTGTTGGGTTCCCCATTTGCTTACAGAGGAACACAAAAACAAACACAAGGATGTCATCACAGTTGCTTCAACAACATGCTGCCGAGGACAATGACTTCATATTCCATAACATGAGTGGTGATGAAAGCTCGTTCCACAATAATGACCCAGAAACCAAGCAGCAAAGCATTGAAAGGCATCACTGCACATCTCCAAAAAAGAAGGCCATAAGAGCA
>NC_140961.1:18096955-18111955 GCF_056783735.1 Eptatretus burgeri | reverse complement strand
ATATATATATATATATATATATATATATATATATATATATACACATGAATATATATATATACATGAATATATATATATATATATATATATATATATATATATATATACACATGAATATATATATATACATGAATATATATATATATATATATATATATATATATATATATATATATATATATATATATATATATATATACATGAATATATATATATATATATATATATATATATAGATATATCTATATATCGATATATATATATATATATATATATATATATATATATATATATATATATATATATATATATATATATATATATATATATATATATATATATATATATATATATATATATATATATATATATATATATATATATATATATATATATATATATATATATATACATATACATATATATATACATGAATATATATATATATATATATATATATATATATATATATATATATATATATATATATATATACATGAATATATATATATATATATATATATATATATATATATATATATACATATATATATACATATATATATATATACATGAATATAAGTAGGGTAAGAATACTGATTCTGGCTCACTTTTCCCCATGTAAATGAATGGGGGATTTTCAGCGATTCCCTTTTTTTTTCCTTAAAAATAAACCCCCTTTTTATCCCAAGGTATATTTATTTAACTCTCCTTTTAACTTGGAGGTTGAACCTCATTGAATTGAACACCTGGGGGTTGAACAGCTCACTCATTGAACCTATAAAGATTTGTTCATTCTCAAATTCCTTCAATAGTTTAATTTTCTTTGCACAATAATCCCCATCTAAAATATTGACAAACAAAACATTTGAATCTTTATATTTTTGAAGATACCCCTTTTGTGCCATTACGAAATGATAAACTTCTCTTAATGCTCTTGTTTGACCACCTCCTGAGCCACAGGTTATTTTTTTGTTAAGCCCCGCCCACTTTTCTTTAAGCCCCGCCCACTTTTGCTAAGCCCCGCCCACTTTCCACAAGGTATTCAATAAGCCCCGCCCACTTTTCTTTAAGCCCCGCCCACTTTTGCTAAGCTCCACCCACTTTTTGTGAGGTATTTTTACTAAGCCACGCCCACTTTTCCTAAGCCCCGCCCACTTTTGCTAAGCTCCGCCGACTTTTCATGAGGTATTTTTTATAAGCCACGCCCACTTTTCCTAAGCCCTGCCCACTTTTGCTAAGCTCCGCCCACTTTTTATGAGGTATTTTTCTAAGCCACGCCCACTTTTCCCAAGCCCCGCCCACTTTTGCTAAGCTCCGCCCACTTTTCATGAGGTATTTTTTCTAAGCCACGCCCACTTTTCCTAAGCCCCGCCTACTTTTGCTTAGCCCCGCCCACTCTTACATCATTTCCAGTTCATCTCTGACTCACAAAGAAATCACTAGAAAATTACAGGATGTTATGGTTTTGAAAAATTTCCCAATGAAGGCTTGCCTAGGCTTGCCCAGGGAATTTCCAAAGGAAACCACACCCACCAGTCTTTCTCTATAAAAGCTTCAAACCCAGGCTCCATTTTAAACATTTGTTTTTGCTGGCAATGGTGTGCTGTGTGCTTGTCTGCAACTCTCTGTCTTGTATGAACTAAACCTTCAAGTTGATGAACTGGATTCAAACCTCTTATCTGTTGAGGTAAGATTTTTATTTTCCTATTTTCAAACTTTGATTGAAGCATACTCATTTAATAATTAAATAACTTAATTAATACATTATTATTTTCTCTCACAGGAAATTGTGTCTGAAATACTAAATGAAAATACTGCTTTTGCTACAACTTGGGGCGAAATTGTTGACTTGGTTGAAGACCTTGTGAGCGACCAAGACCTACAGAACGAGCAAGACCTTGAGTGGGATGACTTTGGTGTTCCTTGGAACTCTCTGTCTTGTATGGAACTAAACCTTCAAGTTGATGAACTGGATTCAAACCTCTTATCTATTGAGGTAAGATTTTTATTTTCCTATTTTCAAACTTTGATTGAAGCATACTCATTTAATAATTAAATAACTTAATTAATACATTATTATTTTCTCTCACAGGAAATTGTATCTGAAATACAAAATGAAAATACTGCTTTTGCTACAACTTGGGGCGAAATTGTTGGCTTGGTTGAAGACCTTATGAGCGACCAAGACCCACAGAACGAGTTCGTCCTTGATGACCCAACCAAAGAGTTATACCTTGGAGACCAGCAAAATCCTGAAAAAGAGTTTTACAGCAATAGTACTCATTGTGAGTTATCAAGACAATACCCACTGAACAAGTTATACGTTGATGAGCCAGAATACAAGTTTTACCTTGGAGACTCACAAATTTTGAAAAAATCAGTAAATGAGTTCTGCCTTGATGGTTTAAATAACTACCTTGGAGACTCAGGAAAAGGGTTCTGCCAAGATGGTTCTAAATATGGGAACTACCTTGGAGACTCACAAATTTTGAAAAAATCAGTAAATGAGTTCTGCCTTGATGGTTTAAATAACTACCTTGGAGACTTGGAAAGTTGGGGTTATTTTGAAGACTTGAAATGCTACCACTCTTTGGGATTTAAACCTATCAAGAAAGTTCTTACTCCCTCTTTCTATGTCATCAAACCTGAAAGCCTTAAAAGACAGAATTGGAAGAAGAGAAAAAAAAAAAAAAAACGTAAAATATATATATATATATATATATATATATATATATATATATATATATATATATATATATATATATATATATATATATATATATATATATATATATATATATATATATATATATATATATATATATATATATATATATATATATAGGTGGAAATCTCATGTTGAAAAAGACTGTGTTGGGTGAGGATTGAGTTGGGGTTGAGATTTTGAATGTGAGGGTTGGGACACACACACACACATACACATCAACAAACAAAAGTTAAGCCTTGACTATTCAGTTGAGGATTCTGTGTTTGGGGTTCACAGATGTAAGAACGTCCACCCCTTGACACACATTATATACTGTTATACACCTCGGACTTGGCCCTCGAGTGTCCACAACGGTGTATAGTAGGAGGGAGTGAAGCGCCAACCTATTGCTCCCATTGCACACACACACACACACACACAAACAAAAGTTAAGCCTTGACTATTCAGTTGAGGATTCTGTGTTTGGGGTTCACAGATGTAAGAACGTCCACCCCTTGACACACATTATATACTGTTATACACCTCGGACTTGGCCCTCGAGTGTCCACAAAGGTGTATTATCTGCTTTGTTTTGTCTTTTGTAATTCCTGTGAATAAAATGAACCTAAAATCTCTTCCCCTTCCAAATCATATATTTTATAAGTCCAAGGAACTGTATCTATTACATCAACAATTTTAAAAAGTTCTTTCGTCCATCGTTCAGTAAAACCCTTTTCAAAATGAGATTTCCACCTATATATTCTTACGATATCACCAACTTTGAACTTAGGTTTTCTGACATTAATCTCTTTTTCATATTTTAATTTTGTAAATGTTTCTGATGGTTTCATATTTGTTGACGTGTGAATCGTGTCATTATACTTATCCACAATATCCTGAATAAAAGATGACCATTGTTGTGAACCGAGTTGTGTGAATTTTTTATATAGTCTCTCTTTTAAGGTACGATTAAAACGTTCAACAACAACTGCCTTCCCTTCATGAAAGGTACTGTATAATGTAATACTGTTATTTTTTAGAAAATTCATAAATGTCTTGTTATAAAACTCTCTACCCTCATCAGTCCACAATTTTTTAGGTTTTCTCTTACTTTTATTAAATATCTGTTGAAAAGCTAACATAAGAGTATTACCTGTTTTGTTTTTTAAAGGGACAACCCACGCATATCTACTCCTCAAATCAATAACGGTTAAAGCATACTTGTACCCCTTATCATTATTGAGTTCAATCAAATCAGCAGACCAGATATAATCAACTTCCTTGGAATAAACTTTCCTTCTCTGAAACTTTGTGAATATTGGTTTATGTAATTCATCAGCTAATTGCTCTTCAGTCTTAATGGCATCATTAGAGCCTATAAGTTTTTTGAATTTCCAAGTCCAAGTTTCAATTTAGCACTAATCATCTTCTTCACGATGAACCTATCAACTTTTTCTCTCAAGGTTGGATTTTGTATCAGAGACAAATTATACAACATTTCTCTATCGGCTTCATGCTTTTCTTCCAACGTTGTGGTATTCCCATAATCAATATCGTGTCTCATGCACACTTCATCAACTCTATTGATTGGTTTACTCCAGGATTTAGGATTGTCTGCCTCATCTAATCTTTTATCCAAGTTTGTGCCTGGACCACAGAAAGAATACCCTGGAAGATGTAATTCCCTGGTATTCCAGTAGTTGTAAATTTACTTCCTGATAAAAACTTTTGTATATCTCCTCCGAGTTTGTGTTTGGAGATAAATTGATTTTTTTTTTGAACCACACACCAAACATATACCTTTTTGTATAACCCTGTTATTTTTACTTTTAATATATGAAATATTTTTAGTATTAGTTTTCTTTTTACATTTGAGACAATAACTCATTTATTTATGAGAAAAATTCCTGCAGAGTGCAAAAACCTTTTTAGTTTCCAACATGCACATTTGAATCTTAATTTTTAAAACATAAAGAATCCTAAGAAATGCCTTCACTCTCTCCTCCATTTATTTAAGAAAAAACTTGAATTAAAATGAATAGCTTGACGATGCCAATGGTTTTGTCGAAAGTATTGCAAATAGACTTGTTAATTCTTTGTATTCCTCCTCGGTGGGTTGAGTTATTTTCTGTAATACCTCTATTCTTTTTTGAATCTCACTGGTTTCCATACTATAATATTTATTTATTCTCTCTGTTTCCTCCTTCTCTTTCTTGTCCCTCTCCTCCTTCTCCTTTTCCTCCTCTTCCCTCTCTTCTTCAACTCCTTCCTCATCCCTTACTATCCTTGAATCGTTTACACCCCATAGAATATTATACATATATTCATCAGGATTTCTTGTTATTCCTGTATCCAAAATAATATTTTTTACAACAGGAAACCAATAAAATTTCTTTTGAATTTCTAAAAGAGCCTTACCTTTTCTTAACCTTATAATTTTTTCATTATTTAACATTCTAATTAAATCTAAAGTTGTCGGTTTATCAACATCAGCATAATGCCAATCTTTTATTGAAAATACCTCATTCTTATGTTGTCGAACATATTTATTAAAATACCGAATACCCTTTTCTTGAAGGTATGCTTGGACACAGAAATGATAATTTTCTTGAAGCCTTCTTGCTGTCATTTATGTATTAGAAATATATGTTAGAATAATATTATGGCACGAAACACCTCCCCATCTTCCTATAGTTAAATCATTTTGTATTTCCTTACTTATTATATATAATCCTGTTTTTTCTGTTTTCATGAGATAAACAAGGGCAAAACCATTATTATATTTACCCTTATTAAATTCTTTTATTTGTTGTTTACTAATCGTGGCTCCACAAAACTCATTCTCGATACCAAGTGCATAATATTCTTCCTTACGAGACTGATTTAATTGTTCCAGGTCTTCGAGGTTAATTTTAAATGACCAATTATACCCTAAATCATTCATATCATACCCCCATTGTTCTATTCTCATACAAACGATACGCCCTTCTTTATAAAAATTTATTTTAATTCGAACTGTGAATTCTGTATGACCTGGAGATAATATCAACACTTCTGTATCTTTGGAATACACAGCCGTTTTATTTAAGTATATATATTGTGATAAATCGCTAAATCTCACCAAGTCATTCGCGTCAGTCGGGCTTGGATAATCTTTTAATTTATAAGCATTTTTCATGTTAATATTTTTGTTTATATTATATTTATGTCGTTCAGCCTGTGCCTTTGTATAATAATTTGATAAATCAATATCCAGTTCTTGAGATACACCAAAGATAGAACCATCTTTACCAACATAAGTCATTTATATTAGATTAAAAATAATATCATAAAATTTTTTATTTTTGTTGAGTTGAAATAACACATATAGACATAATTGACCACAACACTTGGAATTTAATTCTTGGACTTGAAATGTTTGATAAACACCATTCTGTAAGAATTTTATGACTTCAACAGGTGGTGGAAGACCAAAACTATCAAAATAATATTTGTCTTGACTATTAAAAATACAAACCCAATGAGAACCGTTCCCATCATTATCTTCTAAGTTCATAATAATATTCTTTGTATGTTTCGGCACATTTGTTAATTCATCTCTCATACAAATAACCACATTATGAATTTTTAATTTCTTACAATATTTGGCAAGTTGTAAATTTGATGTTGTATTCTTTCCAAATTCTTTCAACCACTCATCAATGCTCATTTATTTATTAGAAAGATATAATCCATTACCTCTTTTCGTTAATTTTACACCTGCTTGTGCTATAGAAGAAAGCATATCTCCAACTAACAATCTCGCTTTATCAGGCAGACCTTCAAGTTTTTCAGCAAAATCTACAATTACACCACTTCCACTAATTTGTTTCTCCAACTCTTTGTTATGTCTTTCCAATTCTTTTTGAGCCTGGAGTTGAGCCTTCCTTTCGTTGGCAGTTTTCACCGCTGTTGAAATACCACCCGTCAATGCTCCAACCGCACTTAAACCAGCAAATAAAGGAATTAGAAATGGGAGAAATCCTCCACTCGTCTCTCTTATTGAATATTTTTTCAACATTGGTTTTGTCATTTTAATTTTAAGTGAGCCAGTGTCATTCAAGATTTTAACCTGTTCTCTTGTGAGCAAAACATCAATTCTTACTGCTCCTTTTCTCTGAATTGTATTAACGTTAATCGTACAAGGCTTTTGATTTTGAACACAAGATGATAGTTTATGAAGATTGATTTGATTAACATATACCCCAGTTGGTACTTTGCCACTCATTTATTTAACAAAAAATTATGTGAGACTAATCATCACACCATTATCTGTATTAATCTGCAATTCTGTTTCTTCCAAAAGCAAACAATATGTATCAACTTCTTCACTCTCTCCTCTTTCAATGTATAGGGAAGTATCCACTCGATTAGACTTTATAGTTTCCTTTTGAGCGCTCAGGTCAAACGCATAGATTGTATACAAACTTTTAAATGCTGTCATATCCAAAATAGGTTCTTTATTTCCATTACTTTCACACACCTTTTGGTAAGACTTGTATGCTTCAGCAAAATCATTTTTTCCCAATTAATTTCCAATCTATCTCGTGGATAAAATGTTCCATCTAGAGAAACGCGAAGTTGTTTCACCTTAGCATTATCACTCAATGCATTATTCTTATCAGTCGCAGTATCACCATCTGGCTTTTTAAAAATCATCCACAGATATCGTGGCTTTCCTTCCAGAACACCCAAATTCCACGTGTAAGTAGTTTGATTGAGTTTAACGTGTTGACATCTTCTTTTGAGGTATGATACACTGAGTGGTTTCTTTGAGTTAAGTCTTCGATTCAACATCTCTTCTGTTTTAAGATTAGGAGTATATTCACTGATATACCAACTCATCTCCTCAATTACAAATTTATTCTGTTCACCAAAAGCACTACCAACACCAAAAAGCAATCTATTTTCATTATCATTCCTTTGTAGTCGAAATCTAATTTTAAGACCATACAGAACTTTATCATAATCACAAAATCCAAATATACCTTTAAGAGGAACTGCCACAGTAAAACTATTTTCTGCTTTTGTATCATCATTATACATTCCTTTCCTTTGAATATATCCAGGGTCTGTGTTTGTTCCCGTTGACATATCAGGAATAAAACCTTCGACAGACCCCTTTCCCATTCTATCACTGAATGTATAAAGTGTAAATTTCATAATTTCAGATACAGCAGAGACATAATCAACCGCTTCAACTTCTTGTGTTCCAATATACAATCGCACACTATCAAACATTTTCCAGAAGAAATCATTTACAAGTGTAGCGTTTGTGTTATTCCCAGCCTTAGTGAATTTAAATTTACACAACAAGAAACTTTCGGAGAGATTCAAATAGGTTTGTTGATTATTTATTTCAAAACTTTTTGTGCCATTTGTATTCCAGTCTGTTCCAGTTATTGCATTTACCTTGAAGTAATCTTCTTTTTTAGTGGAGTTTGAGATAATAATAGTATCATCCAAATCATAGATACTATCAATTGCTTCCATACTTGTATTTATTTAGGAAAAAAGATGTTAAAACTTTTGAAACCCTGATCCAAGTATTTGAATTATTTTCTGTCGTTCTTGGGGGACAACTGAGTTTTACCTTTCTTAATTTCTTTTATTGCTTGTAATTTATGAGATTCCTTCTGAGCATCTTTTATACTCTTTACAGCACCTGCTACATTTCCCACAGCAGAAGCAGTTGAACCAATTAGGTCTTTATGTTTAAGAATAGTTGAACCAATACCCATGAGAGTATCAATTATCCCATCTCCTCTAAATTGATGTCCGACACCCCTTTGTCTCTTAGGTTTATAGTATCCTCTACCAAGATACATACCTTCACCCTTGTAGTACGGGGAAAGGAACATCCCATCCCCTGTAATTATTTTATATTTTCCCAACTCGTGTTTCCTCACAATAACCATCGTATTTATTTATTGAAAAACTTCACGTAGGTGAATTCTGATGGATATAACTTCTCCATTAAAAGAAATCACACGATTATCTTGGTCGGTTATCCTAAAATTTACTCTGTGTATGGTTTTTCCTGACACAGGTAGATAAACCAAATTTTTAGGTTCCATATTGAATTTATAACCAATTGGGGTTGAGTATGCGCTGAATGAAAATATTGTATTTGTTTTTTTTCCATCATTATAAGTACCATCAATCAAATCACAGTGAATTAACACCGAATTTATTCCTGAGGATATTTGAATGACATTATCACTGTAAAACGTCCCATTAGTTTCAATCTTTTTTGAGGAGAAACCTAATAACTCTCTAAATGAATTATCAATTGTGAAATCAACCTTGTAGTTATTTTTAACTTTAATCGTTGATTTTGAAGTATGTTTTTGAATGTTTATAACAATATTTTTGGTTCATCACCCTGTTCTTTCATAAGACGAGCAATTTCGGAAGATATTTGAGAAATCTCGTATGCTCCGGGTGAGACTGTTATCGTTTTGTATCCACTTCCCGGATTATAACTAAACTTGTCATTTTTCTCGGTTATATTAAATAACGTATTATAAGTTTCCATGGACAATAAAGATGCCTCATATTCTTTTGTTGTGTCAAGTTGTAGTGGGTATGGGAATGAAGATGTGTGGTCGCTTGTTGTGAAATTAAAACTCAGGATTGTGCTTCTCATCTTATTTAATATGAGATAAAATGTCTTTATATTGAGATTTATTAATTATTTTCATGTTCATCAACTGGTCGAAAATGGCTGATGCTTCATTAAACAATTGTTATTTCCAGCCTTCTTACTGCCTAACAACAATAACAGTCTATTAACTAATTGCGATGGGTCATTTGGAAGAAAACTAATACCTGAACCAAGGATACTTAAAGCCTGAATAATGTGTTTCTCCTTCTCATTCTTCCTACTTTTACCAGAAAGAATAACCTTATAATTTAGAGTGTTCAGCAAATCAATATATACTCTATCATCATTATTTTCCATATCCAATGGTTTATCAATATACTTTGATTCATCCCTCACAGTTGAACCTTGTCTTCCATCTTTTGTGAGAAGAAACATTAATCTCGGAGTTAGTTTAACAGGGGGTTGAGCAGAACTTAAGAACCTTAATTCATCATTAAATATCAATACCTTTTCTTGAACAAGATGAAATATTGCTGGTTGTTCTGTTGGAATGAGTCCTGCTTTGGTTTTTGAATCCGCTGAATATTCATTGTTTTGAATAGCATTCACAATATAATCAGGGGGTTGATTAATCTCTTCCAGTTGTTGAAATAAACCTTCATCATCATATTCTAATTCTCCTAAATGCTCTAATTCTTCCTCCGTCATTTGACTGAAATCTTTTAACATTTGAAGCTTTCTGGGAGTATATTCTACTGTGGGAACTGTGGAAACATCTTTCATTTTTCTTGGGAAGTTTTTAAAAGTGGTTTAAAAAGTTTCTCTTGTTTTTTTTTCAAATGCTTCTTCGCCCGTTAGTTTCTGTCTGCGTTTCTTCTTTATGTCTTCCTGTTGTTTTACAACTTTTGAAACCAACTCTTGATGTTCCTTAAATCTTCTTGCTCTTTCTTTTGTATCCATTTATTTATTGTAAAATATCATTTAATGAATTGTAAAGATTAACAGGGAAATTTTCCTTTTCTTCATCATTCAAGTAGATGTGTTCAAATAAATCCTTTTCTTTAAATATTTCATCAAATTCTTTATTAACATTAATGCGAGTTGTAATTTCTTCTTCACGAATACTTGCATCTCTGCTTTTCATACGTTTGCGTTGAGTTTCTTCATCAACATCAAAACCGAATGATAAAATCTTCACTCCGCTCAGATATTTAATAATTTGTCTCGTTCCTTCTGGATTAGTTTCTAATATCCCAACACCACCAGATTTTAGTTTCCTTAACTCACTCTTACAATGTGAATATTTTGTTGTACCAAGAGAAACCTCCTCAAATATTTGTCCTTCATTCCTCAATCGCATATGTTCCTCCACTGAAATATAGTGATAATCTTCACCTTTTATTTCTCCAGGTCTTATTGCTCTAGTTGTTGTTGATACAATGCGTATCACGTGGTGTTTTTTAAGTAAATTTACAATATTCTCATTTGTACTACACAAGAACCTTGATTTATGAAAGTTTTTTCCAGAAGCAGATTTACCCACAAGATTTATAATAATAGTTGTCATTTATATATGTAATTGTTTATAAAACAAAAAATATATCCCTTAATATCTCATCTTGTTTCACAACAATATATTTATATTTTTCAGTCGTGTGCTTCATGTAATCCTCAAATTTCTTTTTACTACATAATGTAGAACAATTATCTCTCCAAAAATTATTGATATCTATTGAATTTAACTTGAATAAAATAAAAGTATTAGCATTGTTTCTGATGGAACGACGAGGAAGTTGAAAGTACGATTGACTAAGATAAATACAATTACAAGAAGAATGTCTCCCTCTTGTGTAGTAGCTGTCCATTACCGTTTGGTTTCTCTCATTAACACAATCATCAAAGATAACGAGGTTCTTTTTTGATTTATCCAAATCTTGGGGAGACGGTATATCATCCGTATTATCACTAAGAATACAAGTTATAGGATTTGATTTCTTTTTACATCTCTGTGGATCACAAAATAGTTGAATTATATCTTCAATGTTATAATCATTTAGGTTTTTTTGACGTTTAAATAAACCGATTATGTCTTCTTTTTGAAGACCAGCATTAAAACCTTGTGAGAGTAGTTGATACTCTGGTTGAAAACTCGACTTTGTGAAAATTATTAAATTATCATAATCTAAAAAGTTGGGAGTGAGGAGCATTTTTAAAAGTAAGCAGGTTTTTCCACATCCACTTGAACCAACTATGAGACATCTTAATGAATTTGGGAGATTTTTATGGTTGTTAAATTTTATCTTATTTTCCCAAATAGGTAAAAAATCATTCATTTATATATTTGAAAAACAGGTTATTTAATTTATTATTGGCTTTTTTAGAAACTATATTTTATCCTAAGTTCAGGTTTAATTTCAAGATAATCCATTATTTTATTTATACAATATCTTGTGTTGATATTTCCCTGAAAATTACATCCATGAATAATATACAACAACAATCCTTTGAACATTTCTCTTATACGTTCAGTTTCTTCCCTTGTAAGGAAAGGTGTGTTATCACCCTCATACTTGACATTCATTTCTCTAATCAATCTTGTAAAGTAATTCATTTTTGGTGTAAATCTAAAAGAATTATTTTCCTTTTTATATTTTTTATTATCATTAATTAGAAGATAATCACAGAATATACATTGTTTATAGGCTTTTGACTCTGTGTTTAATCCCCGTCTTTCACACGCAGGACAATTCTCAAATTTGTCATATGGAGAATCAGGAAAGTCTAGCATATTTATAAAGTAAAACTTTACTTAAACTGAAATTCATCTATACTTTCAGTTGTATATTACCATCGATATCGATATACTTTTTTTCATTATCAGATTCAACGACAACATTTTTATATTAAAGGTAATTTTAAAATTATCGTTAACTACTATTGAACGAAATGTCATTTCACCTGATATATTAACATCCTTTATTTCATCAGGATTTACATCTTTAGGGTTGTTGAAAAAAATACAAATTTCTCCTTGCATATTACAGATGGTCTTATCTTTTCTTTCTAAAGCTTCATCCATAAGGTTTTTGTTCTTTGATACTTTTTCTTGTTTCATTGCTTTTTCTAGTTTTGAATATATTACTAGAAGGAGAGGAGAAACTTTTGTTAGAGATACTTTAATTGATGTTCTTCCAGGTATACTGAAAGCCCTTTCACTGAAGGAAATTGAAGAACTCATATTATTTACCATAATAGTTTTTATCCAATAGTTGTTATATTTATCTTTGTTCAATTTTACATCCTTGACATATTTCTCAGTATCTTTAACAGATGAAGAGATTGATTGAAACTTGTCTTTTGTGTCTTGAAACATTGTATTTATTAAGTGAAAAAGTTGGAGGATAAAATGTTTTTAAGCACAGATTCACCTATAAATTAAACGAAATTTTCGTCAAGAAAATTTTAGTTTAAGCAAAGTTTTATTCTATAAATATGGTGAATACAACGTACTGCGATGTTTGTAATCACGAATATAAACATTATAGAAAACACCTCCGAACCAACAAACACACATTTAATCTATTTCATCAAATATCTCCTCTTGAGTTGGAAAGAAAACATTGTGATATCTGTTCAAAGGATGTTTTTGAAGAGTAGTTATAATAAACATCTTCAATCACAAAAACACAAGAAAAATGAGTTTAAAGTAAAGGGAGACTATTATATTAAAAACACTGATGGGGCATTTAAAGGGCATATAAAAATAAGGATTTTTCAATTTGGAGAACCCGGTCCATCATCAATAGCTGAATCAATTGAAATAGTGAAACCCGATGTTGAAAAATTTATTAAAAAGACATTAAAAGAAATGAAAACTTTAAAGTTTTATATGGGAGTGAAAATGAATATGAAAAGACAAGATGAAGAACATACTCCTTATATGAGAACAGGTCTTCATTTTATAACATCATTTCAAGATTTTTTGAATAGTGGGGTTTATGAAGAACTATCAAGACAAGAGGAGGATGTTGATAATACAGTGGTAGGAAGTGGATTCAATATTAAAAAAATCATCTTTTTAGATATACACATTCTAAAATCAAACCCTCTTAAAGCTTCTTCTTATATTGAATTACCAAAAGAAATAAAACGAAAGAAGGCAGTTGTTAATATTAAGAACAATGATAATAAATGTTTTCTCTGGTCTGTTCTTGCTCACTTTCATCCACCAAAATGTAATTCAGAAAGAGTAAAACAATATATGAAATATGAGAATACCTTGGACATTAAAGATTTTAAATTCCCAATGCCACTAACAGATATTCCTAAATTTGAGAAAAAGAATAATCTTTCTATTAATGTATATGGATTAACGGATACAAACAAAGTTCAAATATTAAAAATTTCAAACAACTATAAAAATGAAGAAACACACATTGACCTTTTATATTTTAGTGTTGGAAAGAATTCACATTACACATACATCAATAATTTATCAAGATTAATCTCTTCTCAGGTATTCAGAACAGCAAACAAAATATATCCTTGTAAGCGATGTCTTAATTCATTTCATACAAAAGAACGATTAGAACAACATTCAAAATATTGTAGTAATCATAAATCAGCTGTAATTACAATGCCTAAACCTGGTGAAAAGATTTATTTTGAAGATTATAATAAATCTATCATGCACCCATTTGTGATATACGCTGATTTTGAATGTATCCTTAAAAAAGATAAATACTGCTTCTCCTAATCCAAAAGAACCATATACAAATAAATATCAAAAACATATTCCTTGTGGTTTCTGTTATTATATCAAATCATCTGTTGGAGAAAAGTATAACAAACTTGAACATTATCGTGGAAAAAATGCTTCACAAGAGTTTGTAAAACGATTAGAAAAGGATTGTATAAGACTCACTAAATTAATGAAAGAAACAAATGAACCGATGAAATTAACCAAAGAAGAAAAATTAGAATTTAGAATGAACAATATCTGTCATATTTGTGAGGGGGAAATTAAGGAGTCTAAAGTTAGAGACCATTGTCATCTTACTGGTAAATATAGAGGTCCCGCTCATTCCTGTTGTAATCTTAATTATAAATTACCTTCTTTTATTCCAGTCTTTCTTCACAACAGCGCCAACTATGATACACATCTATTTATAAATGAACTTTCAAAAACACCAGGGAATATTTCTGCCATAACAAACACAAGTCAAAAGTATATTTCATTTTCAAAAATAATATTCACAAAACCATTAACTCGTATTAGGTTTCTAGATTCTTACAAGTTTATGGGAACACCACTAGCCTACCTCACATCAAATCTAAGCTCCACGGACTCTTTTACAAATCTTAATTCATTCTTTCCAAAAGAGGAAATTCTCACTAAAGAGGAAATTCAGATTAAAGAGAGAATTCAAAGTAAAGAGGAAACTCTAATTAATGAAGAAATTCTAACTGAAGATGAAATTCTAATTATTAAGAAAATTCGAAATAAAGAGGAAATTCAGATTAAAGATGAAATTCTGATTAAAGAAGGAATTCTTACGAGAGAGGAAATTCAAACAAGGAATGAAATTCAAAGTAAAGAGAAAATTCTTACAAGTAAGGGAATTTATCCTTATGATTATATGGA
>NC_140961.1:18080202-18090202 GCF_056783735.1 Eptatretus burgeri | reverse complement strand
TAAGGTGGATATATCTTCTTCTCATTGCTTCCTCATTGAAAGAATTCTGATTGAACATTCTGAGTACAAGCTTCAATTTACCTTGGCCATTGTGGGCCTGGTGTCACATCGCATAGTCCACTCTTTCAAAACTCAGACCAAGAAGGTACATCTTCTAAAACATGACATATTACAGCAATGATGTCATGGTTGAGAAATTTGATGTCATTTCTGTTCTCCATGAGAAATTCCCCATTTCATTCTCATTCTCCAATGAGACTTTTTCTTGTTTGTGCCATTTTATTCCTGCAACCTGCTCACTCTATTATAAAGTGCATGTTCTCAGCAGGATGCATATATTTATCGGAGATACAAACATGCCCCTCGACCAATGAAATCACATCACAATCTCAATTGTAGTGTATATAAAATGATATAACTTACAAGGTGCACTCTCCGTGTGTCTATCGTGTCTGTGTCTCTGTCTCTGTCTCTGTCTCTGTCTCTGTCTCTGTCTCTGTCTCTGTCTCTGTCTCTGTCTCTGTCTCTCTCTCTCTCTCTCTCTCTCTCTCTCGTTGTCCACTGACATTATCTTTTGCACTCGATGAATAATAATAACAATAATATCCACTGCTTCATCTCGATAGCATATTCACGACTTTTGTGAAATTATATTTTCAGCTGTTAGTAAGTGCTGTGATGGACTACAAAATTTAACAACACATCGTTTGAACTGGATCCCACATCACATTGATCTGATACAATCAACCTGGCTCTGAGAGGATCGTTATTACCACGTGGTGTCCAAGATAAAAATGAGTCTGATGAGAACTATTTGATCTGATTTTATGAAAGTCAACCTCGCTCTCTCGCTTCTGCCTTGTGGCTTCAATGAGCCTGAATTACAGAAAAGGAATGACCTTCATTGGACTCATTAGGAAAATGCTGACTAGAAGCTTCCCTGAGCATGAGGAAGACGGTGGAAGGAGATGGTGAGCCAGGGAGGGCAGTTCAAGTGAGGCTTACACTTCACCAAGCTTTCAAGTGTAATTAACAGCAAAATGATTAAGCAATTAGTGTGTAAATTGGCTGTCAGATCTCTAATGGGGAATAAATAGTGTGTAAACAGGCTCATGGCGTCAGGGGGATGGAAGTCGGTGGAGGGGACAGGGGTATTGTGATTTCTCTACATTGAGCATAGTCGGGCGTTTCACTGCCTCCTCCTAGAAAGTATAGGACAGGGCTTGCGCTAACCAGAAGGCCGTCAGCATGCTAATTATTGCTGCATTGTTCGTCGCTCTGTCCAGAATAATAATAATTGCAAGCCATGTTGCAGAAAAGCAGTAAACTGTTATATTCATTCGGTGATGAAACTCTTTATCAGTTATCTTTCATCTGATGAGCTTTTCACAGAAAAAAAAGAGGCATTCACCGAATTGGCAGTCAGCCATTATATATGGGCAAAGAATTATCTTAAATTATGACAATGATAATTAGATGGCCTTTGGATTTCTCATGTCTTTGATCACACACCTAAATAGTACAGGAGGGATTTGATAAACCAATGGCAGTCTCTGATTGTTTTCGTCGACTTGGCATCAAGGATGAAGTACACTAAATGATTTGCATAATGTATGCGCCATTGCTCTAACAAGTAGAGAGTTGATAAAGCATGATACCCAGTGCAGTTACACAAGGATACACAAGGAAACGAGACGCAGGAGGAGGCTATTTGGGCCAAGATGCCTGCACCACATCAACATCAGACCAATTGTATCCGTCAAATGCTGCAATTTCATTGAGGGAATGAGAGGAGAAAAGTGAAAGAGACAATGTGGCACTCCGAGGGATATCCCAAGGGTGGAAAATTAAAAATGGGGAAAATTATTTATTTTAAATCTTACAAATAAAATGCATATGTCTGTCTGTCTGTTCGTGTTTGTTGCAAAGAATGCTGGGCTGACAACCACCAAATTTGGCACAAAGACAATGTCGGCAAAAAAGAGTTTGTCCACTCACTTTGCTTTTTTTGTGCAAAGAAGAAGAGGAACACGAACTCGTCTCACGATCACAGATATTGATGAAGAGGATTCTACAACAGCATTGGCGGCTCCATCTCAGACTCTGCAACCTCCAATGGAGAGCTGAACATTGATCAGGCTCCTCCCACAAACATCATTGGGAGGTGATGAAGCATCAGTAGAGAACATCCAATCGGAATTGACTGTTGAACCACCAAGAAAGGGGGATTCTGGCACACCTTGTGCTGGGAGGGCTCCAGAGCTCTGAGAATGCTCCCAGATCCACACCTTTTGAGATGAATATAGGCGCCTTGAGGTAATGACGGTCTGACTTGAACCACCAAGATTTCAATTTGGACATTGGTATTTTCTTATTATACCCAGGCAACTTGCAACAACATAGATCTGATGTGTACCACCAAAACATTCAATTATCCGAGGTAGTAACATATCACAGCAGCAATGGAAGACACAAGGCATGACATTGCTTGGAAATTCAATCTCTCAGCTCAATTAATAGCAAAGCTAAAGAAACTGGAGACAGCCAAGCCAACGCTTTGCTTTCGCAAAGCAAAAAAGTAACTCAAAGCCATCCACCTGGGGTATATCCTACGCAACAGTTCTCTCCATCTCCAAGCCGCCACCGGATAAAGAGGATGCCAAGTCATTCAGGATGAGTTTCATCAAAATATTGCCTCTGAAAACTTTCTCGGCGAACTCGACTACCTTGTCCGGCAAGTTCAGGTAGAGTTGGGACTCAGCGAACACCACCAACTGGAAGGGGCCACACTCCAAGACCAATACACCAGGCACAACATTTATTGTGTCGCTATGACTGTCAAGCACTCCATCGCAACCATCGGAGGGAAGTACAACATTTGTTTGGACTCTCACATCGAGATGTCGGTTAATACTGACACTTCAGGACTGACCTGCACCAAGTACGGAAAGGTCCGAGAGTTGATGGGAACTGTCTTCGATAAAGCACAGTTGTATAACTGTATTTAGTCATTGGTATTTACTTAGTATACCCAGGCAACTTGCAACAATATAGGTCTGAAGTGTACCACCGAAGCACTCAATTAGAGTTATCCGAGTTAGTAACATATCACAGCAGCAATGGAAGACACAAGACCCCAGGAGGGGCAGAAGATCAAATCGGGATCGTTCAACCCGAAACACCACTTTCAGTTCTGGATGGACTGCATCTTAGCCCAGGAGCCAAAGGTGGAGCTCAGAGATAAAGATGATCCCGATAATACTTCTGGAGAAAAACTCCTGGAGCAACTCCGGGAAATCATTTAACGTGACAATAAAATCCATCGCCTATTCACACTTGATGACATCCGAGCAATACTGAAAGAAATTGGGCGAACAGATCTGAATAAAAACTCCCCTCTTATTATGCGACGTCTCACGTGTATTAGCCCCATGCAGCTTCCTGAATTGATCTGCCAAAGGGCAAAAATTATTTTCTCGGAAGCCATTAACATTTGGGACCAGATCCAACCCACCGGATGGATGAACTGTCGTTATTACCCTTACGAAATATTCAAGATCCTTGATCCAATTCTTCCCAAAGATACTGGTCCATCGGCAGTAGAAGCGAAGGAGCTCCAGCAGGTCCTCTACTACATACACATGCAGGAATGGGCTACCCTCGAAAAATGCGACAAGGAGTGGGAAGAAATTTGTTTAGAGCTTCCCGAGATAGAGTAGACTGCCACTAACTGGGAAAAAGCCCAGCGACACCAGTTAAAAGCCCAGCAGCACACCGGCCACTCTAATTCTCGTGGCCGGCGAAGGCGGCGACTGGATCATACTCTGTCGCAAAGTTTTCCGTAATTCTTGAGCATAAAATGAACCTAAGATTTCTTCGCCATAAAGATCATATAATTTATACATCCAGGGTACTGTGTCGAGCAAATCAACAATTTTTAATAACTCATAAGTCCATCTCTTCGTATAACCCTTCTCAAAATATGATTTCCATCGGTGTATTCGTACGATAACGCCAACTCTAAACTTTGGTTTCCTCAGATTAATTTCTTGTTCATATTTTAATTTTGCGAATGGTTCTGAGGGTTTTGATTTTGTTCTGGAGTGACCTGTCATTGTAAGCATCTACAACATCTTGTAGGATAGAAACCCATTTCTTATGGCCGAGGTGAGTAAACTTTTTGTACAATCTCTCCTTCAAAGTGTGATTAAAATGCTCAATGACAACAGCCTTTCCTTCATGAAAGGTACTTTACAAACCAGGAAGGATTTAAGGTTGGCCTCTAGTCGGTGAAACTTTTGAACATCCATCTGCCACCCTCGCAGAAAGTGCCCAATGGCCCAGGGGCTCTTTTCGAATGTGAGGTTACCTTTTTGTGCCTCGTGTTTTGAACAGCTCGAGAGTGTCTTTTTGAAAGCTTTCTACTGTCTGGGTTTTCTGGGGAGGTATGGGATAAAACTTTCTCAGAATGGCCTTCCACTTTCTCTCCTTTGTCTTTCGAGGTGGAAGAGAAGGGTGGTATTTCATTGAAAGCAGTGGTTTAAACAGGTGCTTTTTTCACTGCTTTCAGAATGGGCTCATCCAAAATGTTCTGCACAACAAGCTAAATGATTGTTCGATGTGTTTGAATGAGAGGCCATCTGCCTTGAATAGGCCAAGAAGTTCCTTCTCGTATTTCCTGACTGATCTGATTTTTTGAGGAGGGTTGGGATCGAACTCCTCCAGTATGGCCTTCCGCTTTCTCTCCTTCCTCTTTTGAGGTGGGGAAGAAGGTCGGTATTTCATTGAAAGCAGTGGTTTAAGCAGGTGCTTTTTCACTGCTTCCAGAATGGGCAAATCCAAAATGCTCTGTACAGCACCTTGGGGAGGCTCCTGTACATGCACCTCTGCAAGCACTAGTTCAATGTACTCGTCCATGGTAACCATGTTTCATGGGCAATATTTTGGAAAATGCCAATGTCAAAATGGGAAATCTCGGTGGTATTACATAAGTAATTTACTGCAAGAAGTCCATGTCATGGAAAAATAAAATTGCTAAGTAAATACTGCAATGGATTGCAATAAGAAGCTATCCGATTATCCTGGTAGAGATTTGTCTTATGAGGATGCTGTGAGCCTACATTCATACAATAGCTTCGAAAGTTTGTATGATGAAATGGATGAAATTTTGAGTTCCACTGCTGATATTTCTGATCATGAAATGGATGAAATTTTGTTAGATATGTCTGGTAGTGAAAAAAAATTAAACTTGCTGGCCTTCTCGATAAGAAGCAGGTTAATCTGGGGAATGTCATCGCCCTGCTTGCTAAGCAAGACATATATGTCCGCATTCCGAGCAGTATTCCCATGGCGCTCTCTCGCTGACCCACTGTGCATCCCATCTGAGGTGGGGACACCCATTTTAGATCGCGATTTTAACGTCTACTGCCTTTGAGGCGCGAATAAGGTTCCTTTTCTTATTCTTGCATTCCCGAATGCCTTGGCGTACTTCATAGACGACCAGGTTGTTGAGCTTTTGACGCTTCGTTGGCTGAGACATCGTATCTATGTATCACCTCTCTATAAAATGTTGGGGATGGGTCTCAGAGACAGAACCTCTTTTGGAACATATGGTGCACGTTCAACTGTGCCAGATACTACTTTTTTGATTCGCTAAAGCAAAGCAAAAAAAAATCAGGGGATGTTCTCAGAGCCAGAACCCCTTTTGGTACAAGGTACATATGGTGCACATTCAACTGTGCCAGATACTACTTTTTGCAAAGCAACAAAAGCTGGAACCTGTAGTACCAGCAACTTGCATTATTTATTGCTGCGTACTAGCCTTTCATTATTGATAAAGTTAGCCCCCGGAGCCCTGAGCAGCTCCTCTCATTGATGTTGGGGCATCCACACTCAGGCGTGCTCCCTCTCCTGGTTCTCAAGAACTAGAATCATGCTAGGCCTGTTACGTGTCTCAACAGTTTTCATCTCCCTGATCCTGTATACCTCGAGGGGAGGTCTCACCACTTAATTGGCTGTTGCGCTTCGCTAAAGGGACCTCTCTGGTGGTTGAAGTCTTCACGCTTTGGCCATTGAAAGTCTCCGCTTGCTGCTGCGCAATGCCCTTCCATGGTAGCCATGTAAAATGGGGAAAACTAAGGAAAATACCAATGTCTAAATGGAAATCTCGGTAGTTCAAGTCAAACCTCTATTACCTCAAGACACCGATATTCATCTCAAAAGGTATGGGTCTGGGAGCATTCCCAGAGCTCTGGTTCCCTTAGAGAACAAGGTGTGTCAGAATCCTCCTTTCCTATACGACTGGGGTGGGAGAGCAAAGCTGGGACAGATTTAGGATGGGTCGGTTGTGACTTTGGAGGAGAGGACTTTTGGACTTTCAGTGGGGGGTGGAGCATGGGGGGAAGTTAAGTTGGGGTTGGGGGGCAGGCTTGAGGAGCTTTTGTAGGGGTGGGAAAGGATTGGGTTTGAAGGCTTGGAGTGGGGAGGAGATTGATGCCTTCGGATTATGAGGGGGAGTTGAGGGCTTGGGGTGTGGGATGGAGGAGGGAGTAGAGGACCTGAAGTCACATTCTGCAGTGTGTGCAGGTTTTGCAGGTCCCTGCCACCTAAACAATATATACTAAGCATTTTGCCATCGTTTGCTGATGGATTTAATCAAGAGATGGCATGTTGTACTTCACAAACATTTTGCTATATTCACTGTATCATTTGCCCGAAGTCTTCCCCAGTGATGATGGCTGACTTCTGCTTGAAAGTCAACAAACATCACCATGCAAGTTGCACGCTTCTGTCAGAACAGGGTAAACGTCTTAACATTGCACATGTAATGCTGAATAATCTCATTGAAGAGCTCTTGGGTCAGGACAGTGGATGCTAGGTTTACAAATACTGATATTCATGCACTTTTGAGTTATGTGGATTTTGGTTGCACACAGGTGGTGTATAAACTCAGACTCGCTGGTTCACACACCTGCCAGAAGTAAAAAAAAATAAATAAAAAAAACATAACCACAAACTATTCAGTGAGTTCTGTCCAACGTATAATTATCTTTCCATCGATTTACTTCACCAAAAAACCTTAGCAGTCATAACAGTTATTGACTATTATGCGGACGTGAAGTTGGGAAGGGGGGGGGGAGGTGGAGACGAAACTAAAAAAGGGTGGGCTGCTAAGCTGGGGTTAGGAAGGGGGGCATTGAGGACTTTGAAGAAGAAAGGGTGAGACAAAGACAGAGAGTTGGAGTGAGGATGGGTGGCAGAGAAAGGATGGAGTAGGTAAATGGAAAGTTAAGGCTTTGGGATTGGGGAGTGTTGAGGACTTGGGATTGGGAGGGGGTTGAGGAAATGAAGAAAAAATGGAAAGTAGAGGACAGAGTTGGATTTGTGGGGAGCAAGAAAGGAGAGAGTTGGGAAAGGGTTTATTGTCAGGTCAGGTCAGATTATTTCTGTGACTTGCTACAGGTGCTATGTAAACCTGTACTAACATGTTCCATGGTCAGATAGTCAGCGACTAAACCATCTCCCCCACCAAGTTCCTTGGTGAGGAGGGTGTATGATATGGACACCCAGCAGAATTAAAAACAAACCTGTCAAAGGGCAGAGGAGCTCCTTGTGAGCCAACGGCCATCCATATGTAGTGCCAAACTGTGTCTGCGGACATCCTCCTGCAGTTGGGCTACTTTTTATTTGGAGGTTGGTGGCAGGATTTGCACTCCGGCCACCTTAAAACACTTCATCCCACAAAACATACTAAAAGCAAAAATAAATCTGAAAACCCATGCTGTGGGAGTATCATCTCCTGTGCAGCTGCGCTTCGCAGGGAAGCTCACTGGATGAAGGGATTGGGGCAAAGCCTTCGGGACCCCCGATCTTTGATGATAGGAGGGAAGACCAGCTGACGAGTTGGATGCAGGGGAGTAACAATCCAGATTGCTGGCCCTCCAAACAACTGTGGTCCACCTTCGTTTGTGGAAACACAGGCTGCAGTGAACAGCTTGAAATGGGGATAAGCTCTTGGGATAGCACCCATGCTGAACTTCTCAAGGCTGGTGGAATTCATTGCATGCAGTTCTTTGCTCTGCCTGGAACACAGGCATCATCCCAACAACTATTGAGTGGTGACACTGTTCTCAGTGCCAGGCAAGGTCTTTGCTTGGATAATTATTGACAGGGTTTGCCAACATCTGCTTGAGCACCAGCATTCAGAGCTGTTTGCCCTAACCCTAACAAATCCAGAACAGGCTTTGCACCAAAGAGGTCAATGATTGACCGTATCCTTGCTCTTCGGGACTTCACTGAAAGCAGATGAGAGTTTCGGCAGGGGCTGCATACAGCCTATGTTGATCTCTATAAAGGTTTGATTCAGTGAATCGGGATGCCCTCTGGAGGATTATTGGTCTTCGTGGGGTGCCATCAAAACTGACAAATCTGATGTCTGAAGTAGACTCTGGTACTGAGTGGTGTGAGATGTGGTGATACCATCTTTGACTTATTTCCAGTTGATACTGGAGTTCGTCAGGGATGTGTACCACCCCCCACACTTTTCAGGACTTGTATGGACTTGATTCTTGGGAGGATGTCGGAGAGATCAAGCTGCACTGCATCGTTTGGGAATGTCAAGATCACTGGCCTAGATTTCGCAGATGATGCAGTCATCTTTGCAGAGACTCTCGATATCCTTTTGGGGGTCCTCGAGGTGGTGAATGAGGAGTCGGAGCCACTGGGATTACGGGTTCCCTGGGTCAAAACTAAGATCCAGGCTTTCAATGACATCTTGGATGCTGCTATCTTGTCTGTACCTTTTTGTGGTGAGGATTTTGATGTCCCGGAGAGATTCACTTTCCTTTGCAGTGATATTCATGTCTCTGCTGGCTGTGAGCCAGAGGTCGAGACGTCACGGTCGTGCCTGGGGAGTCATGGATTCACTGGAGCATGGGGTGCAGTGCTGTCGGTACCTGTGCGGGAGGACGAAAGTCCAAGTTTTCAGGTCTTTGGTGCTTCCACTCTTGCTCTACGGATGTGAGACTTGTACTCTGACCAGGGATCAGAGTCCGAAGCTGAATTCCTTTGGTACAAGGTCTCTTCGGAGAATCCTTGGTTATCGCTGGTTGGACTTTGTATCCAACGAGCGGTTGCTGAGAGAAACTCAAATGAGATTTGTTACCTGCATAGTCCATGAGCATCAGTTGTGGCTGTATGGACATGTGGTTCATTTTCCTTACGCTGATCCTGATCAAGAGATTCTCTCAGCGAGGGAGCCTCGTGAGTATGGGAAGCTAATGGGCAGACCACTTGCCTCATGGTTGCAGCAGGTTGATCAGCATCTCATGGAGATGGGGATGGGCCAGGCATCTGCCTGAGGGAAAGCCAGATGGAGGTCCCTGGAATACCGGCATAAAGTGGATGCAGAAACGTGCTGCTCCGGCGCATGCTCCCACACCTGACCTGGTACCTGGTTCACTTGATTCTCGTAGCAAGCCACATATCTAATCTGGCTTGACTTGACATCTGCATATCAGTTTGCTGAATTAAACCACATTCATTTTGGGGTAAACATAGGCCAAAAGGCTAATATGGGCCAAATGTACGAAAATCCTCAATTTCCATCTGATTGACTTAAAATTTGACGATATTTTCAAATTTCTTTAATTTTTGAAGACATGTCATATTTACATTTCAGGTCACTGAATTCAACCACCTATTGTTTTTGAGGTCACCATTGGCCAAAAAGTCAACATGGGCCAAATTTCTAAAATTGTTTCGAAAATTTATAATTTTCATCCACCTTTAAATTTGAAAACAATTTGCATATCAGGTCAATGAATTCAACCACCTTGTAATTTAGCGTCAACATAGGCCAAATTTGTGAAATTGTCAATTTTCATCCAATTGATTTGAAATTTGAAGAGGATTTAAATTACAGGTCATTGAATTTAACCACCTATTAATTTTTAGGTCAACATAGGCCAAAAGGTCAACATAGGTCAAAAGGTCAACATGG
>NC_140961.1:18060202-18072702 GCF_056783735.1 Eptatretus burgeri | reverse complement strand
CCATAGATTCGGATCCACAGCGATGACCAGGGAAGTGCCGAAGGATAGCTGCTGCGACAACGTCCCTCAGGGCATGAACCACCAATTCACGGTGACGCAGAAGTCTCCAGGAAGGAATCGAGGAAACAGTGAGCGAACGAAGCTTAGGAGAGGCACGACCTTGAAGAACGAACACTCTGATGTGAACCCTCAGACAACAACCTCAATCACCACACCTTCATAGCACATGTTGACTTTTAATAGTTCTCAGCGGGGAGTGCCTTGGACCTCCCTTGCATGGTCTTTGGCTGCCCTGAGGGGGAAAACAGCTCCATCCTTTGAAGTCATGTGGTCTCCCGTGTCCTGCTCGTATGCTAGCCACATGACCACCTATATTGCTGGCCCCAAGTGGATGCTTGTTGCCCCGCATTTCCTGCTCTCACACAGGCCATGTATTCCTCTGGCATTGCAGAGTGGACATTTAAAGACAGATCACATTGTAGTCGATTTGACGTTTCTATCTGTTCAATACCAAACCTAGAAATGTCCTTTCCTATGAATTTTTTTATGTTTATTTGGAATCATACGAGGTCCCAGAACAATTCGAGCTTGGTTGCCCAAATGGCAACTTTGGGCAATTCTGGTAATTTGCATAATCCAAAATGGCTACCGATCACCATCTCGATAATTTAATTTTTTACCCGCTTGTCCTAAAATGGTGTGTAATACCTCTTTTCAAGTTTTTATGTATGTAGAATCTATTTCTGATGTTATTCCTTCGATTACAGGTCTATCTCATGCGTTGAAGGTCAGATGAAGGTTAAATTTGATCTTGGCCAACATCAGCCAAATCCGGGACGTTCCCTGCCAGCAAAGGTTTTAGTGTGCCGATCTTGCCTTTGCCATACAGATATGAGGTTGTGTCGCACCCACTGAGGGCATGCACGCCAAAGAGTTGCAAACATTTTGGCCCTAGGTCAGCACAGGTTGCATTGATATCTAGGACTGTACCGTCCCAACGCTCCATTTATACTTTGCACTGTCGGTCTGCCCGATACACCCAATACACCAACAGAACAAACACAATCAGTGTCATCACTAAGCACACATATCACACCCTTTCCAGAGGTGGCTGCCACAAGGACATAGGAAATCATGGTGATGTCTGCTTAGTCATGACCAAATGCACCATCGTGGTGAGTATCCATCGTTACATTATCGTCAACAGTGAAGGTGTACAACATGCTCGCCAGCCTCCGCTTGTTGTTCTTGCTCTTTAGGATGACATTTCGTTCGGGTAAAAGACTGGCAATGAAGAGCTCATAGTCAATGATAATATCACCAGCCTGGCACATTCTCTCATGGTCCTTTGCAGAGACATCTTGGTACTTGTCAAAGACCACGATCTTCTCAGTGGCAGCTGTGTAGTGACTCAAACGACCCTGGATCGATCACATGATCACCACAATAAGTAACCAGCTTGGTGAACAATTGCTTCTGTGTCAACAAACCACCAAAACATACTGCATTCTAGTAAGGGTTTCATCGTCATGCCGCTCTGTTGCACATTCGATAAGTCTTTTTACTGATTGTAGCTTGAATGTTCTTACTCGTCCAGACTTGCTGCAGGTTGGGAGAAAGCACTTCCGAGCATCAGGCGCTGTATCGGTCATCTCGAATCATGCGAAATAAACACTAAAATTAGGAAGAAAATTGCACAAATGCATGCAAACTTTTAGCTATTACATTAAATGTTCCTCTTTCGGCTGCTCCCGTTAGGGGTCGCCACAGCGGATCATCCGTTATGATCCGCATACTGATTTGGCATAGGTTTTACGCCGGATGCCCTTCCTGACGCAACCCTGGTCGCCTCTTACGACAGAGAGATAAGGATTGGGTTTCGCCATGATTCTGGGCTGCCATACACCCTGTCATAGCGTGGCCCAGCACAGAGCGCCCGTCCTCAAGCGATCCTCCAACCCAAGCCTCCGAGTAGCCAGATTACAGGCGCACACCACTACGCCCGGTTAGCTATAACATTAAATACATATTATATTATATAATATTATAATATTTTTCGTTGCCATTTCGTTTAAACATCCAATGGTTGTCCACACAGAGGTCAATGTCACCTTGACCTGAACTTTTGCACATGAGATTGACATGCAATCAAAAAAATAATATCAGAAATGGATTCTACACATATGAAAACCCTAAAAAAGATGTATTACACACCATTCTAGTATTAGCGAGTCAGATGCTAAATTATGAAGATGGCGTTTGGTGGCCATCTTGGATTGTGTAAATTACCAGACTTGCCCAATGTTGCCATTTGGGCAACAAAGCTCAAATTCTTCTTGGTACCCATGTGAATATAAATCGACAAAAAAAAACAATAGGAAAGAGCATTTCTAGGTTTAGGAAATGACAAATCGACTATTGAGGAATGTTACATAAAACACAGAAAGGGGGGAGGGGAGGAGCTTTGACACAAAGACTGGGGGAAAGGAGGACCAGAACTCAAGCGCTTAATTCGACACTACCTCACCATTATATTACTTAAGGCCCGGTCACACCTTGACGTTTTAGCCAGCGATGGCAACGTATTAAAATGTATGTAAAACGCTGGCTTACGTTGAACTTTTGATGTTTTTTTTTAAAGATTTGGACGTATTCATAGCGACTTGGTCTTATGTATAACGTATTGGTAACGGACACAGAACGTTTCGTTGTGTTATAGATAACTTATACCAACGAATGCTGAACCTGTTGTCGGCCTACACAACCGATGCCCAACGATAGTCTAACTTAGGCATAGCGCGTTGCACACATCGCCGACGATGTCGTGACGTAGCCTATTAAAAGGCTGACGCACAACGATTCGAATCATAACTGCCGTAGAAATGGAAGTGACAACCTCGCGGTCACACCTTGGCGATCTTGCCAGCGTATGCCGACCTAAGAAAAATGTGCCTAAAACATTGGGGCACGTCAAATACGGTATGAGTAAGTTTGGTATACATGAGTAGAACGCTAAAGTACGCTATCTTACGTCGTAGTAAGTAGAGTACGTCAAGAAATTTTAAACATGTTCAAAATTTTTGGACGTACTCGGCGTATGACACACGTTCCGCAGGCGATGGGGATAAGTTTTACACACGATATGTGGACGCTTACATACGTCCACAAAGGCTACTTATAAGCTACTCATAAGTCGAAACACGTCGCGGTAATGTCTTTTTTTACGCGAAACTTATTTCTAACTTATGTTTGAAGTGCTTTGAACCAATTCTTTACGTAGTCCCAACACACATCGACGTATGTAGACGTATTCCAATGACGTCTTCCGGTCGACAAAAAAAATAAATGAACGTGTTTCTAGCTTACAACTGCCATATAAAGACGTGTTAGGGTTAGGGTTTTGGGAATTGGTATATAAAAATGCTGCTCATAAAAGGGGAACCCAACAGTGTTTTCGAGTCCTTTTTGAGTCGATGTCCATGTCAGCAGTAACAGTATCAGTATCAGTATCAGTATTAGTATTAGTAGTAGTTTGTTCATGTTGGCAGTAGTAGGTGAGTGTGAGGGGGAGGGTGTGGGTTATGATGGATCGTCCTTGCGTCCGCGTGTCCACGGGTAGGAGACATCTTTTCACCATTGTTCGAAGTTCTTCGCGACTAATTTTTTATGGGGCTTTTTCAACAATGAGCTATAGCTTGTTTTTACGATTTAGGTCTATTCATAACGGGTTGGACAAATGCACAACGAACTAATAATGTGCATAGAGCGCTTTGATTACTTATAGATACGATATACCAACGAATAATTATCGTGAAGCTGGCATTCACAAACTATGCCCAACGATAGCCTAACTTATCCATATCGTGCGGCAGTTTATCTTTGCCGGTGACGTAGGGTTTGCTATTCATAGGCTGCCACTCAATGATTCAAATGGCTGCATCTCCACTATTGAAAGTAGACGCTTGCGCTCAACAATTGGATTTTTTTTACACTCAACGACTTTTAAACGGTACCACTCAGCTATTTTCATTGTTTACAATGAACGATTTAAATTGCTGTCACTCGCCTTTGTTTTTTGACGCTGGCGCTCGGAAATTTTAATCATTTCTATTGAATGTGCTAAATCGCTCAAACCCCACTATTGAAAGTAGACGCTTGCGCTCAACAATTCGATTTTTTTTTACACTCAACGACTTTTAAACGGTACCACTCAGCTATTTTCATTGTTTACAATGAACGATTTAAATTGCTGTCACTCGCCTTTTTTTTTTGACGCTGGGGTTTTGAAATTTGAAGCGTTTCTTCTGAACGTGTTAAAACGCTCAAACTCAACTATTTTAAATAGACGCTGCCGATGGACAATTGGAATCATAGCCAAGCTAGACATCGAAGTGTGAACATCCTCGTCATGCGGAAGAAAAGTTTGAAGAATGCTGCAAATAAGTGTCCTGGCGGTGGCCGTGGACGCTAACGCAAGGACGATCCATTATACCGACGTCTTTCAGCCTATGAGTAACTTAAAAGTAACGTCTGTCGATGTGTGGCAACGATCGTGTAACGTGCCAACAACACGTTAATCATAGGTTAGAAATAAGTTTCGGGTACGCTAAACATTACCTCGGCGTGTCTCAACTTATGATTAACTTACAAGTAGCATGTGTTGACGTCTGTCAACAATCGCAGACCGTGCATACAACTTGTGGCTAGCGTAGCGAACGTGTGAGTCATACGCCGGCGGCATACGTCATGAAATTTCAAGGATGAAAAAATTTGAGGACAACCAAAAAGTACAACGTTTAAAGCCAGCGTACAACGACGTATGGCAGTGTTTTTCAGCGTGCTCTCAATGTTATCAAAACTTACCCATAACGTATTCAACGTGTGCCAGCGTTTTAGAAAAAAAATTCAAAAATCGGCATACGTTGGCTAAAACGTCAAGGTGTGACCGGGCCTTTACTTATGCTTATGCTATGCATTTGCTCTGATATAACTTTTATAATTTATTCCCATTTAACCTCCAAGCCTTATCCGCAACAATATAATTAGATATCTGACTAGATAGCATGAGGAAACTTTCAGGATGGAGAAAGGTACACGCACTCACCTTTGGGCCTGTCTAACCAGGATTTGAAGCCTGACCCAGCTATAAACTGTGAGGCTGGTGTTCACAGGGAGATGCAAGGAGATCCATCAATGTGTATGCCCTCCATCTGAAGGGTGAAAAGCTGGAGGACCCATCTGCCAGCATTACAGATCATTGGTGGACATTATAGATGATAAGTAGGCATGTCATCACTCTTACCTTGAACAAATTCCAAATTACTGCCACCTTCAGTCAAATTTGAGGCCTGGCCAGCAGATTCGTGACAGATTTGGAACAAAATCATTCCCCAACAAACCTTAAGAAAATATATGCCAACATTAAATATGAAATCCGTCTCGGTTACAACATGTGAAAAAAAAATGCCCACTGCTAAAGGTAGTGTCAGCTGCAACTGCAATTGCGTCAGCTGCTGGAGAAAGGTACATGGTATGCACTCACCTAGTCAGCCTGCATGGGCTTTACAAGCCTTTTGGTAACAAATCGTCAAGCCAGCCTCGAGTGAGAGGAATCAGTCCACAGACATGTTTGTGGTTCCCTTGCCACCATCACCGTTGAGAGGTGCCTTTTCATAGGATAAAACTTAAACGTTATATCAAAGCCAAGCACGAGTATTTCGGCTTCAAGACCGAAACACAGTCAAACAAGGCTTCTCGAACAAATAAATATCCACACTGACAATAAGGCCAAAGCTCACAGGCATACAAAAACACATCCATCTTATCCCACAGGGCCAAAATGAATGGTCATCCCATAAACCTATTCTGTGTGGCGACCACTTGACCATTTCCTGCACAAAGTTGATTCCCCTCTACTTTGTGGCTCTGTTTCCTGAATTCTCAGTTGCAAATAGCCTGCCCTCACAAAGTGACATAAGCCATGCGGTTGAACTTGCACCATTCATTTTGAGTGAGATAAAGGATTGGATATCGAGTCTATATGGTTGAGTATCACTTGGCCTAAAACACAGACTAAGGTCACACTCCAGATCAATTACTTGTCATCCCATCGGTATTATCATTTCACGGACTCTTTCCTTCCACATGTGTTAATCCACTTAGTAGCAATAATTACATGAGCTACTGGTCAATGCACTGGATTTATTTATTTTTATCTGCACTCCAATTCCTGTTTCTGGTTCTTCTTGCTATTTCGCTTTCCATTTGTGTTTTATTGCCATTGATGTTTCGCTGCTTTTCTGCTTGAAATCCCTCTTGCTCTCTATTAGTTTTGCATGAATCATGAAGAAGTAGTAAACTTTTTTTATTGGTGTTGAACTTCCGTTAGCCAATGTATTTTAACACCAGTATTTACATCATCATTCTGACGAGATGTAGTTCATGATTACTATTATTTTACCCTTCCATGTAAATAAAAGTTTTAAAGCATTCTGGTATGTTGACATGGGAAATTCCATTTAGATTGTCCATATTTGAAACTGGACAAAAGTATAGTCTCAGAAAAGCTGAGAATTTTTTAGTCAAAAGGCAGTTTCAATGCACATGAATGAAACCCCATCTTTGGATGGTTTTCCATCTTATCATGATTATTGTATTGGGATTCGGACTGAGCTGTTAAAGTGCCACTTCTCAAGCTGTCCTTTCAAAATCGAGTTCCCCGTTGGTTTCAACACCATCCTCAAGCACTATTTTCCTGAATAGCTTCAGAAACCAAAGCTTTGAGTAGAATTGCAAAGACTGCACACCTGCAGTTAAGAACCCCAATGCTAACAAAACTATTATTTACCTGAATAATAAAAAGGGCATAAGAAACCTTTGCTATAATCACCACAACAGTAGCCATTGTACCACTGTGTAACTTCTTTCAAACACAACCACAATGTCTCAGGATGGATGAGTTTCATCAAGTCTTTCAATTACTTCCATCACAGGGAACATGGTGTGTGCATGTCAGCATGTGGCCTGTGAATGTTTAATTAGCCACAGAAGGACCGAGATGGATGTGAATAATTCCTTCAGCTTATTGAGTGCCTGATTCAATGACCATCTGGATCATCAGCTGGGCACCATCCATTATTGAGCTTTCAACCTCTTTAGCTGAGAACCTCTCTGGATGGTGATTCCACAACCTTAGTCATCTAAGCAGGCAGAGGGAGAGAGGATGAGAGAGTGAAAGAGAGAGATCAAGCCATTATGCATACCCCTGAGACCCTCTGGAAATAATTAACTGCAATAAGACAGTGTGGTCAGGTGAGGAGCGATAGTTTTCTTTTAGAAGTTGAGAACTCTTAAAGAGGATTTTTTGTGTATCTACGAATCTATTTTATCCATTCATACAGAGGAATGGGTGAGCAGGAAAATGTTAAGAATGAGAAAGATTCGAGAAATGCTCTCACGATCCAATAATTTGAAATGAAAAATTACACTGGTGTGACATTGCGGTGAATTAGAGCCTTGCTGGAGGCAACCACCAAATACCAAATTGGTGAAGGCAGCACTCAAGTGCTGTTTGCCTCTTGGTAGGTGGCACTATGCATAAATATGGCGCATTTACAAGTGTGTGTGTGTGTGTGTGTGTGTGTGTGTGTGTGTGTGTGTGTGTGTGTGTGTGTGTGTGTGTGTGTGTGTGTGTGTGTGCGCGCGCGCGCGCGCGCGCATCTGTTCCTGCCATCCTTTCCTGCAATCAATCGTTTTGGTTAATTGAGAACTCTTGAAGGAATTAATTTGTTCACTATAATTTTAAATAACTGATGGGATACCTACCTTTTTCAGAATAAAGGAACATAATTTAATCACTCCACAGATGTGATTCCCATTTAAATTGCAGTCATCCACAGAGGTATCTCTGCTGTGTATACTCTCCACACAAGTTGCGGTTGATTCATAAAATATTCATAAAATGCATTCATAAAATATAAATATATATATATATATATATATATATATATATATATATATATATATATATATATACATATATATATATATATATACACACACACACACACCTTAATAAATGTCAGTGTGTGTCCGTCCATCAGACGAGGGCCCATTCACCTGCATTTGGCCATGTGGTGCCTCTGGTGGTTTGTCGGATGGTGGTTCACTCACTTGAAATGTACAATGTTAGTATAATCTTCTTTTATTATATGACTCGTCACTTTGGCAGAGATAGATGCATATATAAATTAAACGTTTCATTTTCAAAAGTTATTCAGCCATTTCGTTGCAGTGCTTTGCTTGAGGGGTTAAGCCAGAGGCGAGCATTCTTCAAGCTTCGATGGTGATACGACAGCTCAGTTCTCCATGGGGACATTTCCACAGTGAGCAAGGCAAAATAAATTGTAAGACAACAATGAGTAAAAAATGTTATCAGTTGTTACAAAACGATGAATCGCCCCATCACGGGAGGGTAGCCGAGAGGAACGCACACTCGCGCTAAGCTGTCTAGACTGGGTTTTAAACCCGACCTCACTATAAACTGACATCCCGGTGTTTCACAGGTAGGGTGATTGATCAATGTGTATGCCATCTCTCAGACAGACGTTAAACATATGTCGCATCTGCCTGAATCCCTCCACCCTCTTTCCCCTCCTCCCCTCCCCTGTCTCACCCCTCCATTCTCTCCCCCTCACTATATATGTAATATATTGGGATTCGCTAGATATCCGTTATTGTCGGGTTTTCCGTGTGTGTGTGTGTGTGTGTGTGTGTGTGTGTGTGTGTGTGTGTGTGTGTGTGTGTGTGTGTGTGTGTGTGTGTCTGCAACGCGAGGCTCCACAGCACAAACCAGAAAACCGATTTCGATGAAGCTTGGTGAACAGGTGCCATATAGGCTGGGAGTGTGCGCGTTTGAGTTTTGTTGCTAAGCAACCAACCGTTGCTATGCAGCGCCCGAAAAACCGCGTTTTAAGAACCCAAACGGTAACTGACGTAGTGCGGCTTCTATGATAGGTAGAGCGACCGGACCAACTCCGGCCTATTCCTTGCATCCCCATCTAGTTATCGCGATGGCATAACGTTCCTCATTCTCTCATAGTTTCCAAATGGCAGCCCTCCGAATGCGGAAAGGTGGTGAACAAGGGAATATGTTAAGTGACCTTGACCTTGGAAACCGTCGACAGCGGAACGTTCAAATTCGGTGTATGGATAGAGTTTAATAACTACTACAAAATTGAACCGCAGCATTTTTCCAGATTAGATCACCAAGGGTGTTGGGGCTAAAATACGCAAAAATACTTTTTCTCGACCTACGTTCACTATTTTCAATACTTGTCCTACAGTTTTGAATGTGTAGAAACGAGACTTCGGAATTAAACACTTCGAGCTATTTAGAGGCAATGAATCTTTGTCGGTGGATCGGTCAGAATGAAAAGCATCGTATCCAGCATTCTCTCTCATGTCATTCTCTCTCTCTCATGTCATTCTCTATCACCTGGTAGACACGTTTTGCAGTTTGACTTATTTTGCCTCATGCTTATAAGGGCGTTCCGGCGGCGGCCATAGAATTTTCAAGGCAGACGCAAGGTGCAGGCAAGGCGACCGCAGGGGGGCCCGAAGGCGAATGTGCGGACAGACGGACGGTAACGAATGGGTTTTTTTTTTTTCAACCAGTTCTTTTGTTTCGGCTTGTCGAATTGCTACGGCGAACATAGAAATTAAAAAAGTTATAACTCCACGATATAATTCCACGGCGACCTTACGGCCTGTAAAAGATAGCCAAATGGTGTAAGGCCACCCTGAGGCCACCACAGAAACTCTGCGGCCGCCGTACGTTTCTGTAAATTGAGAGGGCGTACGGCCGCCGTATCCTCGCCGTAGAGCAAATGTGACTTTGGCCTAAGCCGCATATCATAATTTTTTCATCAGATACACCCACTCTTAACTAATCCACACCCACTTTCTACAAGACCCACACACTTTCCCTGAGCCCCACACAGTTTTGTAATGCCCATCTACTCTTACATCATTTCCAGTTAGGTCCTGCCCCACAAGGCTTACCTCGTGAATTTCCAAAGGACACCGCATCCACCATTCTTATATAAAGGATTGCAACACAGGCTGAATTTAAACATATTGTCGTGTTCAGGAGGTTTTAACTGCCACCTGGACGGATGGCCAAACTTCTCCCTCGGAGGCCAACAGCTGAGACTCTCGGAGATTAATGTGCACGAGTGGGAAGACAGTTAAGCGCTGCACCAAAACGGCACAAATACACAGACAAGCAAATTGAATTGACTGAACAATAATTTAATAATAATAATCAAATTTGCACAATGATGATAATTCAAATTATGATCATGAAAGAAAAACGTGAGGTAAATTAAATCTAAATATAAATGAGGCACATCCATGCAGACTTAAATAAAGACAAGGGGAAAATGAACCAAAGAAAAATCCCTCCTTTATTTTGGCACTTAGCTGGATATCAGAGATGGTCTTGAGGGAGCTTTGAATCGAGGCACGATGTAGACGCACCCCAAAATTGGCACGACTCCGCATTTTCGCCACGGGAAGAATGTACGTCAGGCAATTCGTGAGCGGTAATTGACACCAAGGTTCAGAGACTGCCATGCAGCTTCATTTCACAAGTGAATATATATTTCACATAAATGTATGCATGTATATACAAACATATATATATACAAACATATATATATATACATATATATATATACATATATACATATATATATACATATATATATATATATACATATATATATATATATACATATATATATATACATATACATATATATATATACATATACATATATATAGATACATATATATATATATATACATATATATATATACATATATATATATATACATATATATATATACATACATATATATATATATACATATATATACATATATATACATATATATACATATATATATATATATATATACATATATATATATATATATATATACATATATATATATATATATATACATATATATACATATATATACATATATATACATATATATATATACAAACATATATATATACAAACATATATATATATACAAACATATATATATATACAAACATATATATATATATATATATATATATATATATATATATATATATATATATATATATATATATATATATATATATATATATATATATATATATATATATATATATTTAAATACAAACATATATATATATATATATATATATATATATATATATATATATATATATATATATATATATATATATATATATATATATATATATATATATATTTAAATACAAACATATATATATATATATATATATATATATATATATATATATATATATATATACAAACATATATATATATATATATATATATATATATATATATATATATATAAATACAAACATATATATATATATATAAATACAAACATATATATATATATATATATATATATACAAACATATATACAAACATATATATATATATATATATATATATATATATATATATATATATATATATATATATATATATATATATATATATATATATATATATATATATATATATATATATATATATACAAACATATATATATATATATATATATATATATATATATATATATATATATATATATATATATACAAACATATATATTGTTGCGGTCTTCGCGCCCGCCGGCGTGCGAACGGCCACGTAACTCGAATCGCGGCACGTCGCCCACCGGACGGACAATCCAGTCGTGACCCTCTCGGACTAACGCCGGGAACCAGTCACGGGTGGACCTTTCGGTCTCACCGCGATCGAGCCAATCAGCCCCCGCGTGGGATAGGGTTGCTCGCCAAATTCGAACTACCTAAGTACCCACGCGGAGGGTAGACCGGGCGATCGCACCTCGCCGCAGGTCGACTTCGGACACGGGCCACTTAAGCGACCCGTTCCGTACTATCAGAATAACCGAGCGGTGTTATCGTCGACCTCGACGGTTCGATTAATTATCGGGCGTATTCAGCCCACTACCAACCCTTTACGTGAAGCAAGATGGGGATTCAATGGAGGAAAAGACGAAGCGAAGCGGGAGAACAGTTCAACAATAAAGCACATTTATTCGCGACGAACGGAAAGCACACAAATACAATTCCACCAAATGCACACACAAAAAAGAAAACAATTCCATTTACACAAAAAGCAAACATAAAAGTGAAAACACAGTGCAGAGCTAATACCGACTACCGAGCACACGGCAACACTTATACAATTCTACTTCACAGACGGCGCCGACAACACATACCCAAAACCAAGGAAAAGAAATCCCCCAAGAATGGGGTAGGCCTGAGGCCGAGACCGGGTCGGGCCTACCCGTCTGGTGATGAGACGCGGAGCGGCGATGGCCCCGCAACCCGCGGGCCTCGTGGACAGTGCCTGGCAGGGGGTGGGAAC